>NC_090933.1:195773293-196083489 GCF_040938575.1 Ambystoma mexicanum | reverse complement strand
TTTTAGACCCACTAGAACTCCCTATTTGCACCAACTGAAGATCCCCAAATTCAATCTAAAAACAGCAGGAGGCTCCAGTTTCCCTGTACTTGCAGCTCAATGTTGGAATACACTCCCTCTTGCTATCAGATCAGAAGCCTCCTTCAGGCCATTCAGAACCATGGTGAAATCCTGGCTCTCTGCCTAACACTTAGTAACCTACGTACGCACCATCCTTGTCTACTCTCTCCACCATGTTCTATCGTATGACTCCAGCATATTTTGAAACGGACCACCATGTAACCCGGTCCTTCTTACTCTATTGTATTTGCTTCTCGCACTGTACCCACTTTGTAACATTGATTGTATGTACCCTTCTTGTTTTACGCAATGATATGTAACTATGTTGTCCACATTATTATGCGTCCAGTTACCTGAGGGTTTGGCCGCGCTCTATAAATAAACAAACTAAACTAAACTAATAGGAAGAATGAATACAAATCATTACTGGACTGCTCCTATTCATCACCGTCATGAGGCTAAAGATATAATAAGAGTGAAAGAGAATCCTCAGTACAGTCAAGAAAGAGAAAATACAATAAAAAGTAGTAAAAGAATAATAGAACACAACAAGAAAGACCATGAAACAGACGAGAGATAGTTATGCAAGAAAAGAGTGGTAATGAATCAGACTTTGGAAAAGCCCTCCAGAAAGCTGAGAAGGAAAGATTAAAGGAAATTAAACTGCTTAGAGACAAACCTGAGGGGAAATGTAATTGGTGGCAAAGAAGTCAAGGGAAAGAGAAATGTTCAAGCATTAAAAGGAAAATAAGGAGGAGAAATACAAAGTCAGGACCTCACCACATGAACTCTATGAACTGATAAAAGTAACTACTACAGACTATCTGAATATAATTTATTGAATAGCAATTGAAAGCCAAGCAAGAAACCCCAGGAGAAGGGAGGCCTTCTCCTCTATTTAAGTTGCTAAGAATTGTGGTAGGGTCTGATAGGTTAGAGTTGGACAGTGGACAATTCTTAATTTACAGACATTCAATGAAGACGTCAAGCACCTTAGTTAGTTTTGTTAGGTAGGGAAGCCTTGTAGAATAGGGAAAGGAAGGCTTTGTCTTATTCTTTAATGGCATCATGAGTAGAATGTCTAATCAAAGTCTGTGTCCTTCTCCTGACCTACCACAATACGCTCAAACACCAATGTGTAAGCAGAAGTGAATGTCTTAGTGAATACCAGTCAGATAGCACAGCGAGTAGAGAGCTCGCTTTGACATTGTGCAGAGCCTGCCCACGCAGGTTAGAATCCTGGCAGGGCCAAACTCAGCTTTTCATCCTTCCAAGGTCAATAAATGATCACCACACAATGTGGGTAATAAGCAGCGCTCAGATGCCTGAGGGTTTGTAGCGCTAGATAAAAAAATACAAAAATGAGGGTAAATATGCATATATGAATGTGAGATAGCAGATGAGCAATTATTCAGGTGCTCAATGCTTTGGTCACTCCAAAACCAAGGGTGGCCTGCTAGAAGAATGTAGCTTGTGCATTTCTACTAACAAGATGAGTTGTGCATTTTCAACCTACGGATGTGCCTCAGAAACAATACATTTTTGCAGCAGAACATGTGTTCATCCACTCTCCCTGTGTGTGAACTGGGTGGGGTTGCCTCTTATGGGAACGAAAGGCATATTATAAGCTTGCTATTGAATATCTGAAAGTAGAGGGAATTACTCAACATAATGAAGAATCAGGGGTCTGTGGATGCCTGATGAGAGTAGGAGAGGTTACTGCATCCTACTGTGAGGCTGGGGAACTAGTGCACTTATTGGGAGAAGGGGTTATACTGGGAGCTGCTTGAAGGCACTGGGACACACGTTACCTGCTAGACAAGAGGGATATTAGAAAACTGATGGGGGATGTTGGACATCAGGGATGTCATTATAAGAGAGTGGGCACAAGTGAAATGATGAGCAGTGGGAAGTGGAACCCTCGTAAGGTTAAGTGGCCATTTGGATGAGGTGGGCTTGGGAGCACTGGTGTAGGTTACTGGCACATCCTAGGTTTGAGGGCACATATAACCTGAGGGTAAAAGGTATTTCGTAAGACCTTAAGGGGTGAGGATTTAAAACCGACTCCAAATGGAAGCTTCTGGTCACTAGATGTAGCAGGTGTCCAATCAGCCATCAGGTGGGGAGCGTAAGGCCACTGGCACCCTGATGGGTTGGTGGGAGCAGCGTGTGCACTGAGATCTGGGTGGAATTATAAAAAAAGGGCATGCATTCCAGAAAAATGTTCGCCCCTGAGTATCTGTCTTGAAGACTCAATCACTCATCTCTGGAGGTTTCCTGTCAATCACACCATATAAAAGTATAGTGTTGAACGCATAATCCACATATTAATTTAAGAAAAGCAATTTTAAAAAAAAACAAATGCAATGAAAATACATGGCTTAGAGAACATATATCCATAATATTTTAACAGGATTACCAGAAACAATAAAACATGCTTGGGTGGACTGACAGGTTAAAAGAAAGAGGTGAGGTTCAAGACATAGGCAATTGCGATTGATAAAATATTTGATGCAGTTTTCAGCCAGTAAATGACTACCGTTCTTTTAATGGGGTCTTCACCCAAGGCGGACCGAGAAATGCAATGAGCTTGAATCATAAATGTTTGAACTGGAGCAAATCCAGACATGCCCTGAGTGTCTCAGATTTTCACCTGCTTCGTTATATCTGATTCTTAAGGCATCATTTAGAGCACATCTAGAGTTTCCTGGAGCCTCACTGAGATGTCCTTGAGTGAATCACATTTGCATTTGAGCATCTCAAAGATGCATCAGATGGCTCCCCATTTTTTCCAGCTTTAGGGCCTGATCCTTGGAACTTCTTGCACGGTTCAAAGTGACTTTGCACTGCTGAAAAGAGACTTTGCTCTGCCGAGACAAACCCTGATTCATGGAACTGTGCAAATTGTATTTTTGCAGAGCAAAGCCAGTGCAAAGTCAGTAAAATGCATTTTTGCAGTACAATATGACTTTGCACTGACTTTGCATTGCAAGAATACATGCAGTTCCATGAATCAGGGTTTGTGTTTGCAGTGCAAAGTCTCTTTTCAGCAGTGCAATGTCACATTGAACCGTGAAAAAAATTCCATGACTCGGACCCTTAGGCTCTGTGATTAAGGTTTAATCTAACAAGAGCAAAACTGAGATGCTCAGGCATCTCCTGATTTTCTCCAGTGCAAATCCTTATGAATGATGAATGTGACCCAATACATTTCAAATTCATAGATGATCAAAGTACATTAGTGTTGCATGCTGGAGCTGCTTGACATGGCAAAGTAGACATATGGCACAGAGAAAATTCTTTCCCTCCGAAACATGAATGCTAGCGTTTCAGTTGTAGGGGTACCCACATGGTTTACAATGGAATTGTCCTCAGGGTTCTTTGTTAATAGCTCTTGTTGTAAAGTGCTTCTAAGGAAAGAGACAGGTAGGCCGTTTGTATTCATTTGGTACGCTGCTTTGTACTACAGAAGCCTGCATACAGAAAATGAACATTGAAGTGGAGATAGAAATGCTCTTTCATACTGTCACTATTCATACAATTCAATGAGTGTCCTGAAACAATCAGCGTGTTATGGTTGTGCGTGGTTTCAGAAAGGCAGCCTATGCTTTTAAGTGGCAAAGTTATAAATACCTGTTCCCGAACACAGCGCTGACTACCAGCCTCTCCACAATATGGTCCATAAAACTATGTAAATAAAGTGCCTCTTTTACGTTACTTTCAAAGCTCTGAACATTAAGTTCTGCTATCAGGTGCAGGTGGGCTCTTGCTTTTTTCTATGCTAATCTTTTTGAGAGTGTATATATGAATGTCTTCCTCCTGAAGAAGCTCAGCATAACCATGGGCTGTCAAAACATGTCAACATTTACATGATCTTCGCAGGATATCATTTGCTTCACATAGTGTTATATTCATCAAACTGAAATTTGATACCACCAGACCCGTAATCAGGCCTCATGTGTGATTTGTAGGCAGTATTCAATTTGTTTTACCATATGTTTTGGGGGAACATCCAGGAATCTTTAGGGCCCAAAAATATACAATTGCCACCTCTTCCTGGAGTTGTTGGAATTTGTCTCAGCGTTTAGAAGGTAAAGAAACACCGGTAAACATTTTAGCAAAACATCTCTTCTTGTTTTATCCGGAATGGTGCAATAGCGCACAAGCAAGGCAACAGATATTTTCCCATCTTGAAGTTCCCTAGAGAGGCCGGAGGACATGAACGTATGGTGCCACAAGTGCAATAAGAAAAAGACAATAGTGGAAGAACAGGTTGGATACATGCACCATAGCAACACTGACACAAACAAGGTCACATGTATGGCAGAATTGGAGCTTGAACAAAAGAGAGGGCATTGTGGTGGAATAAGGTCGCACATGATATTTGTGATGTCATCTTTGATGTCCTGGGTGTTAGTCTTAGCAATGCACGTAGATGGTGTGAGTTATGGTTGGTAAGCTTACCATAATGGGGGAATGTGCAGTGCTTTTTGGTGTCACTGAGAATTATAGCATCCATTTAATAAAGTTTTTTTTACAGAATGTATATATATATATATATATATATATATATATATATATATATATATATATATATATATATATATTCAGTGAAAAAACTTTGTTAAAGGGACGTTATGGTTAAGTTGCGCTACTAAAAACCTATGAAATTCAGTTTTCATGAAAAGTACATACACATGTGATGTCATCAGTGATGTCATCAATGACATTTGATGTCCTGGATGTTAGTGTTAGCAGTGCACGGTGCGAGAGTTATGGTTTCTTATCTTACCATAACTGCCGAATTTCAGGGGTTTTTCGGTTTTACTTTGAACCATAACGTCCCTTTAACTAAGTTTTTTCACTGAATTTCATAGGTTTTTAGTAGCGCCACTTAACCATAACGTCCCTTTAACAAAGTTTTTTCACTGAATTTGATAGGTTTTTAGTAGCACAACTTAACCATAATATCCCTGACTTCATACACATGTAACATAGAACATACTAACCCCCTCGTAGTGATTTTCATGTCCGCGGACTACCGCCATGTCCGCGGACATATCGAAAATCTGAGCGTGGTGAATGTAAATTTAAATAATGTGCCCTATTTCCCCTTTGAAGTTGGCTCTGAAAAGAGCTGTTTTTTTTTTTTTTTTTTACAGATGCTTGACAGGCACCTGTTATTTTGTATTTTGTTCCTTGTTTTTTTTTCTTATTTTACTCCTAAAATCTTCACATAACCTTCTCCAAAGCAACCCTTACATTCCAAAATAGAAAGGCATTTCCCGTAAAAGATAAAGAGATGCCATCTTGTTTAAAATTAACAGTATTACTGGCATCAATATTCTCATTATTACAGAAGAACATACCAGCTCTAAGCATGAAGGCACACATGCCTCGGTTGATGACACACCTAGCAATGTTTTGCTGAGGACAAAAAACTGAACTATTGTCCCATATTGCCCTAGGTAGTAATCCAGAAAAAATTACTTTCGCATTTGTAAGGATCTTCATTACAGCTTGAACCAAGCGTTCCAAATCAGCCAACAAAGTAGGGGCACTGACGTTGCCCAAATGGAAAGCACCATAGTGCAAAACTACCACATGCGGACTGTTCATCGTGGCCATATCCTCACAAACTTGTACAATTCCCTGTACATTGCAATCAGACACAGTGCTCCACACCACCACCACTCCTTTCACATCAAAGTTCTTTGCAACATGCCTGCATTGAGCGTACTGTTGTAAACCATGCACAAACATATCTCCAAGCACTAACACCCTGACTTTCTCTACTTCTGCCATCTTCACCACACACAGTCTCTTTCAACACAAATCCACAACCTCGACATCTGATTGGCTGATCCTTACAGTCTTCTTTCCATGTTGGATTTCCTGGAAAAACCCTGATGTAGCACGCCCTGTCCACGAACAGCCGCGGTGTCCGCGGACGGCGTCCACTTTACTCTCTGTGCCATTCCCTCATTGCATACAGCTAAGCAATCACACAATACGAATAACGTCCTCAGAACACCCCCATTTTGTGAATTTTCAAACATTTCAGGACAATTATCATTTCATTATTCAACATATTAACATTACAAATATTATACTTTCATCTTGTACTCTGCATACAATGCTATGTTTCTCCATTAGTAGCTCAGTATACTAGATAGAATCCCATAATACAATGCTCTTTATATCAATGCATCGTTCAAAGCACTAATAACGCTATATTTATTGCAATATCCTTGAAACTTTTTTCGCAACATTATAATAAAAATCCCTAGTACACAAATTCCATGAAAAGTACATACACATGTGATGTCATCAGTGATTTCATCAATGACATTTGCGATGTCATCTTTGATGTCCTGGGTGTTAGTCTTAGCAGTGCACGGTGGTGGCGCGAGTTATTTTTCATAGCTTAGCATAACTTGCGATTTTCAGGAGTCTTTCGGCTGTACTTAGAACCATAACGTCCCTTAAACAAACTTTTTTTTAATATCACGCAAACAATATACAAACATGGCGTGCAAAAAACAACTTCTCACAGATGGCTTTACACAGAATGTTGCAAAGTAAAAATGTATGCTCGTTCACAGTGAAGGTCAGCTGCTTCCATTTTTTTCTCGGGCCCCGGAGAGGCTCACGAAACGGACTATAAGGTTGTATTGTGGTTTGACCTTGACAGACAGAGATTGTGATGAAAGACTTCTCTTGAAGGAGTGTTGCTAAAACGTAAGAGAAGATAAGGATGACATTTCTGAAACGAAACCACTTTTATATATTATATCACTATGCGAAAGATCGTTCGCACACGCGGAGTCGTATTTTGAGACTGCACTACTCGTAGACAATGGAAATTGCAATTGTACTGTAAGTAACCCTTTTTTATTATTTTATTCCAAATATAATTACAATAGCGTAGCATTAAAGACCGCTCATGTTGAACTTGTTCGTTCAAAGTGGCATAATGTTTTCTTCCGCGCACTATCACCACCGAATTGATCCCCTGTCGTTTAGAGGGCTCTGAAAAAGGCAGACGACACAGGGTGGGTTAATAGAAATAATTTAACCGGTCTATAGGCGGTCAAGCGCTCTACTCGCTGTGCCACTTCACTGTAGCCTGTCAAGTGGCGCAACGAGTACAACGCTCGCTTTGACATCTGTGCACAGCATGCTAACGCAAGTTCGAATCCCGGCAAGGCCAAACTCAGCCTTTCATCCTTCCGTGGTCGATAAATGAACACCACACACCACACACCGTGGGTAATAATAAGCACTGCTTAGATACCTCACGGTTCTTAGCGCTATATGAATGGGAAAATATTATTATTTTATTATTAACATACTCTGTTGCACTATCTTCGATAGCAAATAGTTTCACGCCCTAATAAAAAAAATGATGATTTTTAATGAAGATCGGCTGGTGAGACTAATTTATGTTTTTTAAAACAGGTACGTGGCCCCATTTTGTCTATGTCACGATTTACAGACTCCAGCGGTTGGGGTCTTCAACTGCCAGGTGCAAGTCCAAATATGCAACTTCATGACCCTCACCATTTTATGGGACAATCACCAAGGACCAATATGCCCTTACGCAGTACTAGCGGCTACAAACAACATACCAACCAATAGGGTGGTCTAATGGCTCATTGTTGGAGCAACCTTCCGATTATCATAGCGACCATTTACTGCTTTTATCATAAAGAAACAGCCTATCTACCGCAAAGGAACAACGCGTGGCTCCAAATAAACTTTTGCTGATCGACAGCAGAGACAATAGCAAATCGCTGAATATTCACTAAACATTTCATGTGAAATAAATGTACTTTACCAAATGTACAATCCTGCTGTTTACTTTTAAACCAGTTTCATATTCCGAATTGTGGCGCACTGAGTTGTAAGCTGATCTAAAACTCTCTGTACCGCAAAGGAACATCGCGTGTCTCAACATGAACTTTTGCGGATCGACAACAAAGACAAATGCAAATTGCTGAATATTCTCTAAAAATTTGATGTCAAATAAATGTACTTTACAACATTTACAATCTTGCTCTTCGCTTTGAAAACACAGTTTCATATTCCAAATTGTGGCGCGCTGTGTTGTGACATAATGTGTGTTGTCTTCCGGGTTCTGTGTAAAGTCGCGTAGTACTGGAGACGACTGTGCGCGTTTCATTACGCACCCTGTAACGTCACGGAGAAAGGCGGGGAATATGAATGCTTTGATAATATCAGGCTTAGGGGCGGGAGATATGATTTAGTGTCGCAAACGCAAGTCAGCCAGGTCAATAGCGCCAGTCATAGGATTATCACATAATGTCGGCGCACACCAGCCGGATTTATCGATTCTTTAGTGGACAAAAATTCGGTTGACGCCCCTAGGAAATTGTACCATTAGCGAACAAAAGGAGTGCTCTTAAAACACTTTCACCCTGACAATGAACAATACAAACAACGTTCTCAGAACACCCCCATTTTGTGTAATTGCAAGCATTTAGAGACACTGTGAGTGTTCTTAGAACACATTCAACTAGACAGATTACAATACGGACAGCATCCTGAGGACACCCCCAGTTTGTGTATTTACGAACAATTAAGTACACCGCGAGTGTTCATAGCTCATTTTTACCTTCCTTGCGAACAAAAATGACACATACTCCGTCCTCTAAACACCCCACCATTTAGTTTATTTACAAAATGTCAGAACAGCCGTGTTCTCCGCGGACAAATCAAACGCAACAAAAAGGTCTAGCACATAAAAAAACAAAACATTGAACCTATCTCATACTCCCCCACCCTCCCCAAACACTCTTACACACCAACACACAGCACTAAATGCAATTTTTTATCCACGTTTCACTGCGCTGTACGCGGTTGACTGCGAATACAAGATGGCGGGCGCCACAGAAAATCTGACGCTCTCCACGCCCCTCGCCGTCCAATCAACGAACACGTCGAATGTCCGCGGACATGATGCAAGCCCATGGGCCAATCGGGGTGCTGTCCGCGGAGCGAAAGGAAGCGAACAGGGAAGTCCGTCCGCGAAGCGAAAGCAGATATCACTAATTTTTTTGCCTTACATTTTGGTCATTTTTAAAAAAACTACTGGACAGATTTACACCAAATTTACAAAAGCACGCTTTTGGGACCAGGCCGCCGCTCCTGCCACAAATTTGGTGTAAATCCGTCCAGCGGTTCGGGCTGTAGCCGTTCAGTCTATGGGAAAAAAAAAAGTTTTGGGACCCCCCCTATAACTTTTCCCCCCCTGGACGAATCCTCACCAAACTTTGCAAAAAAATTCAGAGTGACCCAACTACAAAGTTTGGTGAGGATACGTCCAGGGAGAGCGAAGTTATAAGCCGCCCAAAAAGTGCTCTTCCTATGGAAACAGCAACTTAACCATAAATACATGGCCACTACAGTGGCCATGTAGTATATATATATATATATATATATATATATATATATATATATATATATATATATATATATATATATATATATATATAGCAGAGAACAAAAACAAAGGGGCTAAACATGTGATGTCGTCAGTGATGTCATCAGTGACATTTGAGATGTCATCTTTCATGGTCTGGGTGTTAGTGTTAGCAGTGCACAGTGGTGATGGCAAGTAAGGGGGCTCAGTCTGCCATAACTGCCGAATTTCAGGGGTTTTTGGGTTGTAAATTGAAGCATAAAGAGGAGGGTGAAGTTTTTTTTTTTAGTGAAGGGTTAGAGGTTTTTGGTAGGGCAACTTAACCATTACGTCCCCTCAACAAAGTTTTTCTTGTTGTGTATTTTACAGTTTTTTGGGATGCCAACTAAACCATAACGTCCTCTTAACAAAGTTTTTTTGTAGTGAATTTTCCAGGTTTTTGGGATGGCAATTTAACCATAACGTCCCCGTAACAAAGTTTTTTTTGTAGTGAATCGTATAGGTTTTTGGAAAAGGAACTTAATCATGACATCGTAGCAATGAAGTTGTTGAGCAGAATATGCATTGTCATTATGTGATCTTGGGAGACGCCCTCAAATTGGCTGGCACAAATGGAACTGCCATGTCCTCAGCATGTTTGTGCTGGCATGAAGGAAAAACTGATGTCAATGGGCTTACCCCCCAATGGCAATCCTTCACATGTGTAATGTCCACCAGACCACACAGATGCTCAATCTGGAGATCGAGGTCCCCCATGACTGAGATCTTAAGGGGTCTAGGCAAACTGAATTTCCACTCAAGCACTTTATTCAGTATCGCCTCAATCAGGCCCAGTGCCGTGTTATGAAAGTTGACAAAAAGAAATAGGGAAACAATTTGCCAATTTTTGGTGGGTCACTAAAACATCTTCGGAATCCATCTCTATATGTGTAATTGATTTACAAAGGGCAACGTTTGCCCAAGAAAATGACTGCAAAGTTGAATCAGTGGTTATATAATTTTGATGCCCATGAAATTAACAGTGAATACAGTTTTTGTAATGCAGATGTGAAATTTCGGCTATTGTAACACAGTCACCTTGACCGAGATCCCTTGTATCATTGAGGGGACTCTTGCCGATGTATTTTCTTTTGGCCGCTTATAGGCAGCCTATAGTTGTTTGCAGAGCAGTCACACAATAAGCTTACAGTACCCTTTTGCATCTGTGACATGAGATGCATGCGTTTTGATGGAAAATTGTTGTGTGGTACAAACACAGTGCAATAATATTGCTCATAGTTCTTTCTCTTCACTCATAGTACAGTACAGTAAACAGTTTATACCTATTTTCATTTTCATTTTAACAGGTGCCTTCCAAGCACCAAGTTACTGTGAGAGGGGTATCATTCAAATTCAAATTTCGATTCTCGCGACAAAGCGGAGACTGAATCGCATGAGACAACACATTCCTATCGTGAGCACATTTGGTGTGGCATTTAATCCTATTTTGCCTCATGTTACATCAAGGATACCACAGTCATTTTGAAAAGACTCAATAACATACAGATAAACAAGGAAGACATTCTAGTTACCAACCATTGACGTCAACAGTCTATATACATCTATCCCACATGCCCTTGGTCAAGAGGCAGTGGAGTGGCTTCTATTACAAGAGGAGGAAGTTGGAGCATCCAAAGAATGGATCATGGTTTTATTAGAGTTCATCTCTCAAAATGTCTACTGCCTACACAACAATTCATACTATTTACAAACAAGTGGCACCGCTATGGGGGCCACCATGGCCCGTTCTATGCAAATGCATTAATGCTCAAATTCGAAGAGGACCATATTATCAAACATCCAGTTTGGCACAGATTCATGCGATATTGGGGAAGATAGATTGATGATATCTTTATGATCTGGAGAGACACAAGAGAGACATTGAACGCATTTCTCATTTATCTCAACATGATACACAGGATGATACAGTTTACCAATGAGATCAGCAACTCATGTATCCATTTTCTGGATGTTCAAATTCCCCCTGACGCACTAAGCTTTGAAACCAATTTGTATCACAAACCAACAGACCGCAATAATCTCTTGCACAGGATGAGTTTCCACCCTGTGGCAACTATCAGCAGTTTGCCGTACAGGCAACAAATACGTGTCAAAGGAATTATCAACACAGAGGGCATCATTACGACTTCGGCAGTAGCCATGCCGCTATTGGTGTTATGGGGAATTACCGGGCCATTCCGAGTTTGGAGGGCCTGGTAATTCCTCCCTCCAGGAACCCGGGCCCGGACCTTCCCCATTCCCATCTGATCCCCCATAGAGCTCAATGGGAATGGGAGAGGGTGCAAACAACAGGCCGAATACGAGCGGGCCCTTGTTTGCACCCCCTTCCCCTCGCGGGACCCGGTAAGGATGCCTGGTTTGACCAGGCGTTACTTACGGGGTCCCGCGAGGGGAGCTTGTAATGAGGCGGAACGGGTTTAACGGGTCTGCCTCCTTTAGCGGAGCCCGTTAACCCGTTCCGCCTCACTCGTAATGAGGCCCAGAGACACTATATGAACAAGAGAATAATAAAATGATGGCAAAATGTAAAGAAAGAAGGGATAATAAGGAAGACAAGCTCACAATAGCCACCAACAAAACCACAGCCGAAGAACAAGCATCTCTTTTGATTCCAAAGAACAGCACTATTAAACCCAGCAATCCTCTGGTATTGGTCAGTAAGTACAGTGTACAAACATCCAGGATCAAGGACATGATACTCAAACACTGGCCTATATTGTCCTGCAACAATAAAAATGATTATTTATTCAAGGATAAACCAATGTTTGCATTTCAACGTAGCAGTAATTTAAGAGATTTATGAAAACACATCCTAAGCACACAACTAAGTCAAGGACCAAGAAGAGAGGAGACTTTCCCTGCATGCCATGTGGGAACTGCAACAGTATCATCAAAGGTGATTCGGTAACTCATCCCAGGACAGGTAAATAAATTGCTATTCAGCATTACTCAACATGCGATTCCAAGGGTGTTATATATTCAATCAAATGTCCCTACAGACTTCTCTAAATAGGACAAAGAAGCAGAAAAGCTTGGCTCAGATGGAATGAGCATAAATCAGACTTCAGAACGAGAAACCAACAATCTCCAGTCCAAAGGCATTTTGAAAAAGCAAGGCATCAATTGTCACAAATCAGATTTCACATTTTGGAGGTTATTGATTCCTCCCACCTAAGAATGAGCTTCAGCAAAAACTCAAACAAGAAGAGCCTACTGGATAGAGCAATTATACACTGTTTCTCCTAATGGTTTGAATAAGGAAGAATATTTGTATTGCTATTTATAAATGTTCTCTTAATGTTTTGATGACCACTCTTTCACATTATCCTTATTTGTTAGAGATTTTCTGACTCACATCAGAGTTAAATGAGAGACATGATCACCTATAACACCTATAACACTAGAAGAATATGGTTCCCATTAGGGTACCACTTTTTCAATATAACTATTTAGAGCAATATGCGCAAGCCAATGCTTAGCCATTAATGTTAAACAATCTAACTCTTTGATTCTGCATTCTTCTAGTGTCCAAAGCAAAATTAAATTTAGTTAGACTCTTGCCAATTCTCCTCTCGCAACTGTGTTGAATTTAGATATCTTCGTCAGAACGTAAGTGATAATATATCTGACTTGCTGTATAAAAAGGAACTAAAAGCTAAAATGATTACCCTTGCAACCCAGGGTAAAATATCCAAGGGAAATATGGAAAGTTCTCATATATGCCATCTATCAAGTTGTACACACAAAGAGTGGTCCCAATTATCACCTATTGTGCCCACGCGAAGCACCAAGTAAACCATCCTAACTGGGATTTGCTTGAAGGCATCTATTGGAAGGAAATGATTTCCTTGCCTCAGGGGACTCTAATTGAAATCCTGCGTTATGAGCTCAGGCTCATATCCTTACCCGCAGTGGTTGTCTGGCAAGCCCTACTCATATTTCTTTTTAAATCGACCCCCTTGTCAAACCCTACAACCCTCATCTCGTCACTTTCTGCAGCATTAAACGGCCAGAAATATAGCCCATTGCACGCATGGGAATATTATTGTAAGGACCTTCTTGAGAAAACAGGTGTCACTCTTCCACTACTTTTAGAACACCTTGATTAAACGAAAAAGAAATTGTGGTCTTGGGACTGGCGCAGGACTTGAGACAGGTGCAACACTTATGCAGTCTTTCGTACAGGAGCCTTTCCATTGAAATCCTATCGTCAAGTCCCTCCCTGTGTCTTAAAATGTGTCTTAAAATTTCCTGAGTCTAAGTATGCCGCTATCATGCTGAGAATTTGTATAAATCTATGGCCCACAAAAGTACAACTTGCACGTTAAAGCAAATTGCCAAGTGCTGATGTGAGCTGCAGATTCTGTAATAACCTTGCTCAATGCAACACCCTTCAACATTTAATTGTGGAATGTCCAGTGTTAGCACAGCGAAGAAAAAAGTTTTTCTTCAAACATCTCAGCCAATTTAGGCTTTTAACCAAAGATACAATGTGGTTAAACATGTTTAATGCAACCCATGTTTAGTTAAATCTTGATACTGTGCATTTTCTCTTAGCCTTGAAACTTCATGATGATGTTTGCTTTCCTTAAATAATTGTACCCTTTGGTTGCAAAGTTTTACATTTTGTGCTTTTGATTTCATTGTTTTTGTTTTTTACCTTTGTTGACATTTATGCATGTTCTTAACCATTTTTATGAAAGTAGTTTGACTTTTGAACTTGTTCTATTGTTCCATTTATTTGATCATGTAATGCTGTGATCATATTTGCTAGGTATTCCACAAATTGTTGATGAAAAGTACGTGTTTTGTATCGAGAATTTGAAAAAGTTGTAATTTACAACTAAAACAAATAAAGAATTTGAATTTGAATTGAAACAGCTATTTTACTAGCATTTTGAAATGAAATTGTACAAGGTAGACACTTCATCATGCCTTTCATTATTTTCGGTATTCTTTCTGACAAAATGATTATATACACACGATGTCTACGCAGGATCACCACCATATCTTTCTCCAGAGACTACTCTACTGCTATCTACATGCACATCAGAGGTATTACTCTCAATTGTACAAAAAAGGCTAGATGAGTATGCTCCTTATCTCTGCATCTATAGCTAACATCATTTTTTGCAATTATTTTAAGACAAGACTGTGATACACATGTCTCCCCAGGATACATTACAGAAAACATAAACTGAGAGGTCACAAGTTTTACACTTACATACCCCATTATATACTCTTCCCCTCATAAGAACTGCCTATATATGCTTGGCGGTTACACCATTACACTAGATAATTGCTCCTGGCTTTCCATATTTTCACGTGACTGCATGTTCACATGCCTTTTACCTATACATTCACTGACAAAAAACGTTGTTAAAGGAACGTTATAGTTAAGTTGCACTAGTAAAAACCTATGCAATTCAATGGAAAAACATTGTTACAGGGATGTTATGGTTACAGGTAAAACCGAAAACCCCCAGAAATTCACCAGTTATGGTCAGCTAAGCAACCATAAATCACGCTATGGACTAACGTGCGCTGTGCACTGCAAGGACTAACACCCATGACATCAAAGATGACATCACAAATGTCATTCATGACATGACTGATGACATCACATGTGTGGCTCCATCTTTTTTTGTTCAATGACATATGTACACCAGGTGCTTTTCTTTCCAGGGAGTCAGGAACTAAAAGTGGGAAAGGTGCTATATTTGTTGACCTTACCCTTCTCATATGTTCTGACACTACTTTCCTTAGGGTTGGGTCACTTCATAAGATACATCTACATAGGGGAAGAAGCAAGCCTGAAACACAGCAATCAGTTCTGTGCATGAACATAAGCGGTGAGTGTATGAACACTTTCTGGTGGTACTCCTACCTATTTGTTTACTTTACTGTGTCTATGTATACTCATATTTATATACATTGTGGTCTCTTTATGTGTTGTGTATAGTAGTACAGTAATGTAGTAAGAAAAGTATTCGTAGCTACTTATTGCATGTGTCACACGGCAGAAAGCTCTTAAACAAAAGCATTCATCATTGTATGATCCAACATCCAAAGATTTTGATTATTGCACCTGTATGATGCATGCTGTAGACAATTGCTACGTTACTACATGACTGGGCTCATACTGGAAAGAACTCTGTAATGCAATGGTGTTTGTAGCAATGCATTCCTCATGATAGTTCTTCCAATGATTTCTGATAGTTTTCTGCCAACATTACAATGACAATCCCTTGTGGAGGCTGTTTTTTACGAAAACTATATGCACATGTAATGTCATCATTAATGTCATGAATGAAATTTGTTATGTCATTATTGATGTCATGGGTGTTAGTCCTTGCAGTGCACAGGGATAGGGCGAGTTATGGTTGCTTAGCCTACCATAACTGGCGAATTTCAGGGGTTTTTTGGTTTTACCTGTAACCATAATGTCCCTGTAAAAATGTTTGTCCATTGAATTGCATAGGTTTTTACTACTGCAACTTAACCATAACGTTCCTTAAACTACGTTTTTTATCAACGAATTTCATTGGTTTTTAGCAGGATACTCTTAGTTTGTAAAGAAGAACTGTGCAACATATTGCAACTGCTGGCACCATGTGAATGGGGACAGCGGTTGCAGACTATGCGTCTGTTTTCAGAGATCGTGTGGCATCCAACCTGCTGAGGAAGGCAGATGCTCTCTTACATAGTGGTACCAATCACCAAACGCAAAGAACATAGACAAACAGCACCATGTGCACGAATCGCCAGGGAAAATAGAGTAGGTTTGCAAATTGTGTACTTATGAAGCAAACAGGACAAAGGCATAGGGAGTATACCGTAACGGAATGCATCAACAACAGAAGTGACGTCTCCCTTCACCAATCTTACCACACTGCTACTGTAAAGGGGAACAAAGAACGAACGGCCAAAGTAACGACTGGAAAGTGGCAAGACCTGAACGTCACTACAATGTACTTGTACGATGTAGGACCCTAAAATGTGTCTAATAATTGCACAGGTTCTGCAATATGCAATAGTACAGAAGTATAATGTGTCTTTTTGTAACGATGCAATGGCAAGCACCTTAGAGTGGCAGGAAAAACATTTCCCTCATGACGCAATGACTTTGTATAATAACCCCATTGGTATGCACAGTGCTGTGAACCGTACATAATGTAATATATATTGCTCCATGTGCACCAAACACATTCTATTTTCGGTAAGAGAACATATTGGAAAGGAAAGCAAGGCAGTACAAGCGGCAACCCTTCCACAACAGCATACGGGCATGAAGGAAAGGAAAGAAACTCTGTGCATGGGGAAATGCACAGTGTGGAAGTCAAAGTGGAAAAATGTGTGAACAATTGTGCCACTTTAAAGGTTGCGTACAAGGATATATTTTGGACAAAATTAAACAGCACTGGCACACCTGCACGTGTACTCCTTCCCCATGTCGCAGCCCACCATACCCTCAAAAACCATTTCATGGGAAACGTTACGGTAATACATCAATCTCTTCCTCCCCTCACAACCAAGTTGTGCAAATCCCCATTTCCCCACAATAAGTATCCACTTCTGCTACCCCTTCCCTTTTCAAATGGGGTGTATGCATGTGTACAGGTGAACGGTAATAATGAGAATGTTGCTGAGAGTTTGTGTGGTATTCTTTTTTACCCGAAATGGTGTTCTAACTCAGCGGCACACAGTCCTCGTTGCAATGACTGCAAATAAGGAAAAGGTAGTTGTCCTACAGACACCGCAGCTGTCCAGCCTATCCACAATGACATTGGAGGCATTCATATGCCACCAGCAGGCTCTGCATGTCTGCATGTTGTCTACCACCTATTAATGCATGTGGGAGCGGACGTTTGTGCCTAGTGCAAGTGCATGCATGTGTATCTGTTCCTCTGTGTCCTGGTAACATTGCCAATGTGCAGCATATGCAAAGGAACATTAACTTATTTCGGGGACAGGAGCCGGACCCTCAAACAGCGGCAAAGTGCAGGGTTCAGCAATGTACGGAGTGTTTTCCGGAAAGTACATGCTTAAAAACACACCACAATGTGCCGTTGCACCTGTATGTATGTTTTGGAACAATGTAGGCCTGCTTTCCAGGTGAAAGTTGTCCACAGCAACCCTACAAAAGGGCACACCCGACAGGTGCTGTGCAATCTGTTTGCAGCTTTTCAGAACAGAGTAGCAGGCCACATAGGTTTGCCCTGTAAGTAATGGCGCACCAAATCTGCTGTGCTACAGTGCATCTGCAACTAATAGCAACAATGTCAGTCCGGCTGAGTACTCACAGTAATGGAGAAAATTATGAACGTGCCTTGCTGTGACCCACACCTGCAGCTGTGATAGTCCCCATTGTCCCAATCTCATGGGTAGCTAGCGGCAAAGGGGAGTATGCGAAGTGCTTTTCCCCAAGGATGACGAGGGCTGTGTCCCAATGAAGCAGAAACATTCCTTCCTTTCCAGTTTCTTCTTTGCAGCACGCCGTCATTGTGTACTATTAAAAAGTTCCACACGCTTCCACCAATGACATTGAAGAGCTCTCTATGCAACACTATCAGTTCTGTACAACAGTCCTCTGAGTACACACCATGCCCAGAAACATTGTTGGGCAATCCCTGTGGCTCCACAGTCCCATTTCCATGGCTGCATCCTGAAAATCCCTGTTTGTGGCTTTCGTGCTGTGTGCAAGCGTGGGGGAATAACTTCCAACCAGGCTAGAGGGAGTTTGTTGTAAGGGCGGCTCTGAAAAGAGCCTTTTTTTTTAGATGCTTCTAGAGAAACACCTTTTTGAAACTTTTTTTTGATTTTGTGTTTTCTTGTGCAGATATTGTTACAGTAAACTTCACTGCATCTTGCAGACGGGCAAACAAAACAGCATTACCAATGGGTGACAAAGAAATGCCATTTGCTTGGAAAAATTACGCATTTCCACAACTAATGAGGTCATTGTTGCAGAAGAACATCTCAGCAGTGGACAAAAAAGTATACATGCTTCAGTTGATGAGACCCCTTCCTGCCTCTGGCTCAGAACAACTTCCAGGAGCAATGTCCCATACTCTTCATAGTGTTATGGATAGCTGATCTTCCATCCCGCAGGAGCAGGAGCTCCTTCCACTGCTGCAGCAGTGGCCTCGCTCCGGAATCGAGCTGAGGACACTACTTTTGTGCAAGGTAGGCTCTGCTGCATATATCCAACACTCGGTGCAAGAATCAGTGTCACCGTCGAATACATCCGGGCTCCACCTCATAATTCCCCTCATGTGCAACAGATGAACATACATTTATTTTTGGGCCACAACTACGTCATTTTTCTGCAAAGTTAAGCACCCCCTCCCTGCCGCCATTGAAACACACGAGGTTGCCCCAGGCCAAGATGGCCGCTAGCTTCACCCGTGTTGTTGTCTGAATCTGCCCTGCCCCCCGATCCAGTTCCTTAACTTCATTGACTGAAGCTCATTCATATGAGCCTATCACTCACCGGGAGGTGAACGCCAGACCAGCCCACAAAGGGCCACACACTAAGGAGCAGGTCTTGTTCTGAGCCTGTCCAGAGCTGACAGAGCCAGGGCCGGAATCTCTGCCCTCTACACTGTACACCCCAGGCCTCTGTCTGCTAGTGCTGCCCAGAACCCACCCAGCCCTCTGGTAAGACTCACTTTGCACGCTTCTGTGCATCACCATCGACTCTCTGTGACTCTCTGCACAACCATATGTGACATAGTTCCTGCTTCACCTCAACTTACTTTCATTTCGCAAGCCACCTCCAAACCCCACATAAGGCACGCCTTCCAACAAACTAACATAGCACTTGCGTGTTACCCACTACCCGTCTTGCCGGCATGACTTTTACTATTTCTTGCTCACTACCAGCTTGCTCGTCAAGGCATCTTACCACGCAAGTTGCCCCACTGATGCAAGAGTACTGCTGATTCTTGCGAACCTAGTGTGCTACATACCATGTTCAATATGCTATCTTGTATTGCTGTGTAATCCTATAATACGCTAAGCCCATTAACGCTGCACTGACCTCGCCAGCCTTTTGCTCTTGCATATACCTCTGCCAGTACCATATAACCCACGCCTAAAATATGGTTTATTCTCCTTGATCACTGACAATCGGTGCTCACCCTTTGCGTTGCTTGTGACCGTTGCACCTACCCAGCCTGCTCTGCTTATAATCTGCCTCGGCCTGACATTTGTAACCACTTTAATACCCACCCTTTGCTTAGCCTACGTCTGTTGTTTATATCATGCCCACCTTGTGCCTAGCCTATGTTTGATGCACATATCATGCCCACCTTATGCCTAGCCTATGTTTGATGCATATATCATGCACACCTTATGCCTAGCCTATGTTTGTTGCATATATCATGCACACCTTATGCCTATCCCATGTCAATGTGTCCACTACTATGCTGGCTTAGTTTAGTCCCTCTTCATGGCATCAACCATTAATGCTGACTTATTGTGCCTCAGTGCTTGCTTTAACATTCTGCATGCCAGCGTCTTGCCACTACGTTTGCCCACTCACACTTACACTACTTAGGCAACACAGTCTCTAACCCTGAGACTGAGGCTGTGACACGCTGCACCACCTTAGTCAAACCTGCTCAGAGCCACTATTTAACTCGCAGAGCCAGCATGCTTACCTGCCCCCCATTAACCTCGGAATTGATTCACAGGTACTGGCTCACCTGCCTTGGTCGGCGCACCCCACTTTAATCCTTGGTGCCTAACATCACCATCATGCTTTCTAGGACTATCCTTATCCTTTATTATTGCATGACCATACCAGTAGCCATCATTGCTCAGTTACTCACTGTGATAACACCTTCACATCTCCCGCATGCGCTCCCGCTAACCTTCCACTCCCTATCAGTTACACCCACTACCTATCTTACCCTTTACTACCAGCTACTGCCAAGTTTGGGCCCCACAACGGGCTACCTCAAGGCTAACACCCTCAAACAGTACTACAGAAGCATCTACACCAATCAATACCTTAATAACCTATGCTTTGGGTGGAACACTTTTCTAGGAAACCCACCCCGAATCAACCATGCTCTCTCAATCTTAGAAAAAAGAGACTTGGTTCAAGATTCCGCCTACCACACACCTGTACCAACTTCCCTAAGCAAACTATACACACACCACCTCGCTCACCTTCACATTCCAATACGCTGAAACCCACTACTACAGTAGCCAAACCACCACAAATCAAGGGCGCCCTTATTAACGCCAGATCCCTTCCAGCTCACGCTCTAGACATCGCAGACCTCATCACAACCCACAAACTTGATTTTATTGCCATATCTGAAACGTGGTTACATGCCGCTTCCGGACCTGCCTTAGCCTTGGCCTTACCGCCAGTCTACGGCATCACGAGATGCGATCGTATCACTGCCCACACCAGAGGCGGTGGAGTGGCCTTCATTCACAAAAACGTTCTCGGTCTAAGAGTATCGACCAACTCTAAACTTGAATCAGCTGAACTACTCTCAGTCAAACTACCACTCATGCCCAAACAAACCGCCACCCTCCACCTTATCTACAGACCCCCAGTTCCTGCACCCTCCTTTGTTGGCGAAATGTCCACCCTTCTCCTCGACAAAACTAAAACCAACTCGCAAATCATCATCATCCTAGGTGACCTTAATCTAGGACTTGGTGACCCCAAAAACTCTACTGCATCTGACCTGGAGAACGTACTAACTGACCTCGGCTTCACCCTGCACATTCAAGAACCCACCCACTCCAAAGGGAGGACTCTAGACTGGCTAGCCGGTTCCAACTGTAATATTAATGTCCTCTCCAATACCCCCTTTTTATGGTCTGACCACCACATCATTACCTTCAATATTGAAGCAGCCCTGCGTGCCCCGACTATATTAGCTCCTGCCCTCCCCACTAGAAATAAAAGGGACATAACTAATGAGAAACTGCTTCCACTGGTACTCCCATCGCTCAATGCTGCCTCATACACCTGCACCGACCCTACATCCCTGGCAGGCACATATAATCACCCATGCTCATGGCCATAAATTCTATCGCCCCTATCAAACTTAGAAAGTCCAAACCACATGCACATCTCAACTCCTGGTTTACACCACAGCTAAGAGTGCTCCGTAAAGCTAAACGCTGTGCTGAAAATCGTTGGACAAGTCACCCCTCTGACAAGCACAAAGACTGTTTCATCCTTACCGCCATCAACTACAAAGATGCCATTATCACTGCCAAAAGGAGTCCCTTAATAATCGTATTCTGCAAGCAGACTCAAACACAAAAGAACTTTTCAAAATTTTAAAAGAACTCGAATCTCCAGCCACCCCCCCTGACACTTGCACTAAAGACAGAAAATGGTGTGCCAATATCCAATCCGCCCGTCTGAATAAAATCCCAATTTTACAATCTAAAATCAAAGACAAACAAGACAGTCTGAAGATGGACAACCGTCCACCCACTCCTGCAAGGGTTGCCCCTCTCGATTCTCCCAATATTAAACCTTTTTCCTTCTCCCACTCACCATTGCTGAGGTAGAAAACATCATCAAGAGAATCAAACCCTCAAACTGCCAAGGTGATCCTTGCCCTACCTCTATCATCAAGGACTCTGCCCACGACTTGGCCCCATTCATCACGGCCTTCATTAACTCCTCTTTTAAAACAGGCACTGTGCCTGACAACCTCAAGGACGCATGGGTTATCCCACTGCTTAAAAAAACAACCATAGACCCTAGCATACCCACTAATTTCAGACCCATAACCACTGCCCCGTTCCTACTTAAGATTCTGGACTGCCCAGCATACCTGCAGATCCAAGACCACTTGGAATCCAATAATCTCCTCGGCCTACAGCAATCTGGATTCCGCCCCAGACATGGGACAGAAACGGCTCTGATAGATTTAAAAACCCAAATTGAGGTCCTGAAAGATAATGGGAGACTAACTACGCTTCTTCTCCTAGACCTTTCTGTGGCTTTTGATCTGGTCAATCACCAAATCTTATGCCGGCACCTCCACTCTGCTGCCCATTTCTCGGACTCAGCCTCAGCTTGGATCAAATCATTCCTGAGTAACAGATCCATGAGGGTCTTCTCACCCTCCTCAGCTGCTAACCATGCTTCAATTCACTGCGGCGTTCCCCAAGGATCTTGTGTGCCACCCACACTCTATAACATTTTCACTAAACCGCTCTTTGATGTACTTGATTATCTGGGTGTCTCCTATACCAACTATGCTGACGACACCCAGATACTCATCCCCAACACTGGCGACTATTCAGTTGACACCAAGGCCTTGAACAACGTTTATCTGGTCATCCAGGCCTGGATGGCCCAACACGAATTATGCCTCAATGATGACAAGACGGAGCTCCTCATCCTGGGCTCACCGCAGAGTCTTGGCAAACTAGATCCCTCCTACCAGTCATTTATCATAGATGGTAATACCATCAAAGTCTCTAAAGACACTAAAACATCACACCAATGCTGTCAGATCAGCCTCTGCTTACACTTGTAAATTTATTGCAGTTTGCAGACTGTTTCTGACTATTCTGAACAGCGTCACCTTAGCCAGAACGCTTATTATGTCTAAAATTGACTATTGTAGTGCCCTCTACCTAGGGACTTGCCAAGGGAATTTGAATAAACTGCAAATCAACCAGAACAATGCCATTAGGGCAGCTCTTTCATTTCATTTGTCCCCACGACCTGTACCGATTGGTTTGTAGTCAAAACAGACATCAGAAAATTTCTGAGGAAAGTCAGATTAAAATCTTTCGTTAAGAACTCAGAACCACCGGAAAAAAGTTCGGACACGGGATTAAAAGGACCCTCTTTGTTTACACCTACCGATAACCAAGTGACAAAGGAGATCCTTACCTTTGAGAAATGCGTTCTTAAGGGCATCCGAGATCTAGAGCATAAGAAACAATCACTCAGACACAATCTGACCACCTTGGAAAGAAAAGCCATCAAAACCCTATCTGAGGATTCGGAATTGATTATTAAACCTGCGGATAAGGTGTTCTGATCCTGGTGATCCGCCTTGATGGTCGTGCAGCTATAAACTACCTCCGTCCCCAAGTACCGCTCGAGCAGGTAAAGAATACTGCCCTAGCAATCTTTGAGGCCACAGGTGATGAGTGGCGTCGTCAATCGGATACCCGGAACACCGGAAGGACCCCTGAGTGCTGTAAGGCAAAGGTTAGGTTCAGGTATACTATGAACAATAATGGCAGTGCAAGCAAACAAGGAACAAAAATGGCACAGCTTACCCTGGGGATGATAGGACAGGTAGTAAGCCTGAACAGACAACGAGGGAAGACCGACAGCAGGCTGGGATGTACAGTACTTCCTCCAACTCACACCGATAGCCAGAGCGTGACCAGATAGCAAGTCCATCCAAGGTCCAGGTGGTGAACCCCAAATGACTCAGGAGACAAAACGTGATCGCCAGGAGCGTGGGTAGAAGTTCGCCAAAACAGAAGGGTAATCCAGAGCAATTCCAGGGCCAGAAAAAGGGTGGTCAAGAGTTCCAAGGGTCCAGAAGATGCGTCGAAACAAGAAGGGCAATCCAAGACAAGTCCAAGTAGCGGTCCGTGGTCGAGTTCCAAAGAGTTACAAGAAGAACGAGGGTAATGCCGAACAGGTCTCTGGTGGAAACAGCTGTGAAGCACTGAGTGTTTCCTCTCAGCTCTATTTGAATGAAAGGTAGATCACGTGACAGGGCACGTGACCGCACAGAGGCTTCACGTGATGGACGGATGCCATCAGTGATTGGCGTTCGTCCGATGTGGACGCCAGCGTCGGCTACAGGCGATCCCGTGACCAGTCACGTGATCGTCTGAGCGAGACGCGATCAGGTTCCCCCGTGCGTGGAAACTGGAGCCGCCGACGCCGGAGCCGTCGGGCATGTACGAGACGCCATGGCAAGCGCCAGCACGGAAATGGGCGGAAAGAGGAGGATCTGCCCCCTCGGACATCCCGCCTGCCGTGTCTTCCCCGTTGGTGTGGGTGGTGGGTATGGGAACGAATGGTGCCTGGTGAGTGACGGGAGGAGGGCAGGACCGGGGACGTGACAGAGCCCCCCCCCAAAGGCCCACGACCGCGTGGGCTCGTGGGATTATCATGGTGAAAACGGGCCAACAAACGGGGGGCATGAACATCCCGGGAAGCCACCCACGAACGATCCTCTGGGCCATAACCCAACCAGTCCACCAAGTACTGCAGGACACCCCGATGAATGCGAGAACCCAAAATAGCCCGGACCTCAAACACATCGGGAGAAGAGACAGAGACGGGAGCAGGAGGAGAAACCAAGCGGGTAGTTCAGGGCAAGGCTTAAGGAGAGAAACGTGGAATACCGGGTGGATACGCCAGGCGGGGGGAACCGCCAGGCGCAACACCACCGGGTTCAGAACCTTGACTACTTCATAAGGGCCCACAAAACGAGGCAACAGCTTGCGGCAGCCAGGGATATGTAGATGACGAGTGGACAACCAAACCCTATCCCCCACCCCGTAAACGGGCAGAACAGCCCTCTTTTTGTCAGCAGCCGCCTTCATAGAAGCCTGTGCCTCACGTAAGTGGACCAAGGTCTGAGCGTGCACAGATACAATGTCTCGGGCACAAGCCGATGCGGCCGGGGTGTCGGAAGAGGAATAGTCTGGAATGGGGAGGGCACGAGGATGCTGACCGTAGAGTGAAAAGAAAGGTGAGTAACCGGTAGCCGAGTGCAGAGCATTGTTGTAGGCAAACTCCGCAGTTTGTAGCAGATTGAGCCATGTGTCCTGGTATTGAAGTGTGAGGCAGCGTAGATACTGTTCCATCGTTTGGTTGACCCTTTCGGTCTGACCGTCACTCTCCGGGTGATACGAAGAGGAAAACCGGGCATCTATGCCCAACAGAGCCGTTAGGGCCCGCCAAAAGCGGGAGGTGAACTGGGAACCACGGTCAGAGACCAACACCTGGGGCAATCCGAAAAGGCAGAATACATGTTTGAAGAAATGTTTGGCCAAGACAGGGGCTGAGGGAATTCCCTTACAGGGTATAAAACGGGCAAACTTGGTATACGAGTCGACTATGACCCAAATAGTGTCAAACCCATGAGTGCGGGGGAGATCAGTGACCAGATCCATGGAGATCGTATGCCAAGGTCGTGGAGGGATTGGGAGAGGAAGGAGCAGACCCAAAGGCCGACCCCTGCGCTATTTGCCCTGGGCACACACCGCACAGGTGTTGACATAGTCCCGTACATCACGCTTCATCGTAGGCCACCAGCACCAACGTTTAAGGAGATCCAAGGTGCGGAGCTGTCCGGGGTGACCGTTGACGGCAGCGTCGTGGGACCAGGTCAACGCTTGGTTCCGGGTTTCACTTGTGGGTAGAAGGAGTTTACCCCCATGAACGAAAGGTAACCCATCTTGCATGACTGGGTCCCATTCCGCCAATGATTGCGGATACCGAGAGGCCCATTGGCGGATAGTGGACAACAAGGAGGGTGTTGGTGTGCATAGACAGATAACGTGATTCTTTCCCAACAGAGTGTCCGGGAAAAAGGGAAGGGTCTCCCCCCCAGGTGAACGGGACAGGGCATCGGCTTTACCGTGCCCAACACCGGGCCTGTGTTTGACCACAAAATCATAGGCGGCAAAGAACAGATGCCACCTAACCTGGCGACTGTTGGTGCACTTCAAGGAAGCAAGGTCCTGGAGATTTTTATTGTCGGAGAACACCGTGGTTTGATGTTTGGCACCTAGAAGGTGGTGTCTCCAGACCTGTAGTGCATCCTTAATAGCCAGTAGTTCCTTTTCTGTAACCGTGTAGTGTAGTTCGGTAGTCGTGAACTTGCGGGAGTGGAATGCTACCGGATGCAAACGGTTGGTGGTAGGACAGGTCTGGGATAACACCGCACCTAATGCATAGGACGAGGCATCTGCTTCCAGAATATACGGAAGGTCGGGATCAGGGTGTTGTAATACCGGAGCGGAGGTGAACAGGGTTTTCAGTACGTCAAAAGCAGATTGCTGCGTAGTGGAGCATACATAGGGGACAGAAGGGCTAGTGAGTGCCGTAAGTGGAGCCGCAACCGAAGAAAACCCTGATATGAATCTCCGGTAGAAGTTCGCGAATCCTAGGAACGACTGCAACTGCTTGAGATTGGTCGGAGTGGGCCATTCGTCAATCGCCCGTACCTTGGATTGATTCATAGAGAGTCCCTTGGGCGTGATATGGAACCCCAGGAATTCGATTTGATATGCATGGAACGTACATTTCTCGGGTTTGGCGTAAAGGGCGTTGCTTTATAGTCGCGACAGTACTTCTCTGACATGTTTTATGTGTTCATCAAGGGAAGTGGAGAACACCAGAATGTCATCTAGGTAAACAATCACATAGGTATTCAAGATGTCGCTAAAAACATCGTCCATAAAGTGTTGGAAGGTAGCCGGGGCGTTACACAGGCCAAAAGGCATTACAGTATACTCAAATAGGCCTTGTCGTGAGCAGAAGGCCGTTTTCCATTCATCACCGTCACGCATGCGTATAAGGTTGTACGCCCCGCGAAGGTCTAGTTTGGTGTATATTGTGGCATGGGTGAGCTTGTCCAACAAGGGAGTGATCAGAGGTATGGGGTAGCGGTTCTTTACTGTGACGGCGTTCAAGCGCCTATAATCGACACAGGGACGGAGGTCCCCTTCCTTCTTTGGAACGAAGAATATAGGGCTTGCAGCCGGAGAAGTCGATGGACGAATATGTCCCAGCCGTAAAGCCTGTTGGACATACTCCTGCAAGGTCCGCTCTTCCACCTGAGTATGGGAGTAGATACGACCCTTCGGGATAGATGCGCCAGGTATCAGGTCGATAGGACAGTCGTAAGGTCGATGCGGGGGTAGGCCTTCTGCTGAGCCCTTATCGAATACCGCCTGGAAATCGCGGTAAACAGCAGGTATCCCACCCGTGACAGCCCCTACTGTGTGCGTATCATGATGGTCTGTATTGTCCCCTATAGCCATGGACGTGACGCTTCCCAGGATGCCCGCTGGACTAGAGAACTGAGGTGTTGCCAGGAGGCAGTAGTGTTGGCATGTTTCGGATTCGAATGAAACCTGACCCGTCCCCCAGTTGATGAGGGGATTGTGCAGTCTTAGCCAAGGAATGCCTAATATTACTCCGAACTGAGGGGTAGAGATGAGATCGAATGATATCGTCTCTTTGTGGTTTTCCTGAACAACCAGCTCTAAGGGAGCGGTCTGTTGCCGGATCGGGCCAGAGGCAAGAGACGTACCATCCACCGCCTGGACCGGTTCGGGACACTCTTTCGTGACCAAAGGCAGGTTCAATGAACCGGCCAAGGCTATGTCGATGAAGCAGCCTGTAGCACCTGAGTCTATCACTATTGACACGGCGTGAGAACCAGTAGCATGGTTCAGAAAGGCCTGTACTATAATGGGTCGTACAGGACCAAAGGTAGGTTCAGAGGTATTCCGGATAGTACTCGCACCCACCTCTGATCTTAGGGGCGAGCCTTCTGAAAACCCGGGTTTCTGTTTTTTGGACGGCGAGGGCACTCTTTTATGAAATGGCCGTTAAGACCGCAGTAAAAACAGGCATTGTCCGTTCTCCTGTGCTCTCGTTCAACGTGAGAGATAGGGCTGCGGATCCCGCCTATCTGCATGGGTTCGGGGGTGGCAACGGCCGTGGATGGGAGTGGAAACGAGGATGAACCTTCTCCGCGTCGCTCCGATCGTCTGGCATCGACTAGCAATGTTAAGTCCACCAAATCAGCATATGCTATGGGAAGCGTAGGCACCACGGACAAGGCATCTTTCATGGCCCCAGATAAACCCCGGTAATATACCACAGCCTTTTTATTTTCTGGCCAGGAGGTCTCCGCAGACAGCTGATTGAACCTGGTGATGTACTCTATGAGGGTTGAGCGACCCTGTGTGAGATCTAGGAATTCCATGTCCGTAGACTGCGCTTTGTGCCTGGTGTCAAATACTTTTGCCATCTCTTGGGTCAGCAATTCAAAATCGTACAACGCAGGGTGGTTGTTTTCCAGCAATGGATTGGCCCATGTGGCGGCTACGCCTGATAGATGGGAGAGAAGAAAGGCTGCTTTTGATACGGAATCGGGGAAAGCCTGAGGGCGACACATGAAATGGAGCTTACAGTGATTGATGAAAGTACGGTATTTCTTTGGGTCGCCCTGGTATCGCTCGGGAGTAGCCAAGGGGAAAGGGTTTTGGATCACCACAGGAGCGGCCGGGAAGGAAGGGGGTATGATAGGAGGAGGGTTTTGGGGAGGAATAGGTTCGTCGAATTCGGCTTCTGCAGGTAAGGGATGGCGTGTACTTAGTACCGTGTCGAGGAGGTGGTGTAATGCGGTGGTGGCGGCGGTCATATCAGCACGTAGGGTTGCAGTAGCGGTAGCCATGTCTACCCTGAGTGCTGTCACTGCCTGCATTAGAGCCGTCACGGGGTCCCCGGCTGAGGTGTCCATAGCTGGACGACCAATCGGCTTCACAGTCTGTTCTGATCCTGGTGATCCGCCTTGATGGTCGTGCAGCTATAAACTACCTCCGTCCCCAAGTACCGCTCGAGCAGGTAAAGAATACTGCCCTAGCATTCTTTGAGGCCACAGGTGATGAGTGGCGTCGTCAATCGGATACCCGGAACACCGGAAGGACCCCTGAGTGCTGTAAGGCAAAGGTTAGGTTCAGGTATACTATGAACAATAATGGCAGTGCAAGCAAACAAGGAACAAAAATGGCACAGCTTACCCTGGGGATGATAGGACAGGTAGTAAGCCTGAACAGACAACGAGGGAAGACCGACAGCAGGCTGGGATGTACAGTACTTCCTCCAACTCACACCGATAGCCAGAGCGTGACCAGATAGCAAGTCCATCCAAGGTCCAGGTGGTGAACCCCAAATGACTCAGGAGACAAAACGTGATCGCCAGGAGCGTGGGTAGAAGTTCGCCAAAACAGAAGGGTAATCCAGAGCAATTCCAGGGCCAGAAAAAGGGTGGTCAAGAGTTCCAAGGGTCCAGAAGATGCGTCGAAACAAGAAGGGCAATCCAAGACAAGTCCAAGTAGCGGTCCGTGGTCGAGTTCCAAAGAGTTACAAGAAGAACGAGGGTAATGCCGAACAGGTCTCTGGTGGAAACAGCTGTGAAGCACTGAGTGTTTCCTCTCAGCTCTATTTGAATGAAAGGTAGATCACGTGACAGGGCACGTGACCGCACAGAGGCTTCACGTGATGGATGGACGCCATCAGTGATTGGTGTTCGTCCGATGTGGACGCCAGCGTCGGCTACAGGCGATCCCGTGACCAGTCACGTGATCGTCTGAGCGAGACGCGATCAGGTTCCCCCGTGCGTGGAAACTGGAGCCGCCGACGCCGGAGCCGTCGGGCATGTACGAGACGCCATGGCAAGCGCCAGCACGGAAATGGGCGGAAAGAGGAGGATCTGCCCCCTCGGACATCCCGCCTGCCGTGTCTTCCCCGTTGGTGTGGGTGGTGGGTATGGGAACGAATGGTGCCTGGTGAGTGACGGGAGGAGGGCAGGACCGGGGACGTGACATAAGGGTGGAGGTATTGTTGTTTTCAATCAACAACAATACCACACAATGGTTTTGAATCTATTAGACGATACGGTCAGCTACAAGAAAATCAAAAAAGACCCGCGTATGGATCTCAGGCAGACCATACAGTCAGCTACCACTCTAGCACTTGAGCGGGGTTGGTTGTCTAAAGATGAGTTCGATTTTCTGAACCTTTCGGAGGGGTGCACCCCCACATTCTATGCGATCCCAAAGATACATAAGACTGCCGACAATCCCCCGGGGCGCCCACTAGTTGCTGGTTGTGGTTCGGTCCTCGAACCAGTATGTAAATACATTGACAAATTCTTGCAGCCTCTTAGTCAGGCAACTAACACCTATCTACGTGACAGTTCCTCAGTGATTAGACTGGTCGAGGGGAGGCCATTCAACACTGAGGAAGAAATTCTTGTTACACTAGATATATGTGCTTTATATACGAGCATTCCCCAGCAAGAGGCGATTCAATGCATACGTGAAATTCTCAGGATCGAAAAATCGCCACGCAACACTCCTACTGAATTCATTTTTGAGTTACTCACCATGGCCCTTGAAAAGAACTATTTCCAATACAAGGAACAGTTCTTTTTGCAAACGCATGGAACGGCGATGGGCGCGGCGTTTGCGCCCAGTTTAGCCATATTATATATGGCTATGTGGGAACATCACTTTGTCCTTGCGGAAACTAACCCGTTTGTGAGCCACATAAAACTTTGGCGGCGGTATATTGACGACATTCTTCTTATCTGGCAGGGCCCAGCCTCAGCTCTCCAAGAATATTTTTCGTGGATTAACAGACAACATACATAGATCAAATTCACGATTAGTTCCAGTACCAAAGAGATCCAGTTCCTGGATCTCAGAATATATGCAAGGAATGGCAATTTAGAATGTTCGCTATTCAGAAAGCCTACGGATAGAAATACATTACTCCACTTCTCGAGTTCCCATCCGAGGGGAGTAAAGGAGAATCTTCCGTATGGACAATTTCTGCGACTGCGCAGAAATTGCACATCTATCAATGAGTACACCACCCACGCGGATAGCCTTACAACACGTTTGGTTGCTAGGGGCTACCCTAGGAAACTGGTTTTGAAGGCGGTTAAAAGGGCGAGATTCACCCCTAGGGAATGTCTGCTCACTCCCAAAGTCCGTACCACAGAAGAAAAACGTGTCTGTGTTCTGCCTTATACTACGCATATTTATGCGGTCAAGAAATTGATTAAACAATTTTGGCCCTTGGTCAAATTGGAATTGTGTGATGAACCAACACCACTTTTCGCAATGACCAGTCAGAAAAATCGGAGGGATTTGTTTGTGCATTCGAAATCTCGGATTTCGAGAAATAGAACTACGGGCTGGGACCTCCGGCCGTTGGTAGGACATTGTAAGTACACCAAAAAAATTAAGGACTTCCAGGTGAGAGATAGGAAATGGGACATTCGAGCTATGACAAATTGCAAAACATCTAATGCAATTTACAGTATCCAGTGCCCATGTGGCCTCACGTATGTGGGCCAGACCTTGAGACCTGCCCACACACGGATCGTGGAACATAGGTCTCGCATTAGATGTAAGAGCATTGGTGGATCTTGGAGGCTCTACCGAGACACAATACCTCGGCATATAGCCTCAATTTAGCCGAGGCCAGGTGGATACATCGACTGGATACCATAGAACGGGGTCTAAATGAAAGCAACCCCCTTCGGTGGTGAAACTCCCCCTTCGTTTTGTTTCCCTTAATTTGTGTGAAGCCACTACTTGACCTGACTTTGTGGTCTCAAGTGCGTGTTGGCTATGACACTTTTCACATGGGTGTGTGTGGCTTTGCCCCACAGCTAGTGGGTTTTTTCATCGGAGGCATTCCGATTGCATTGATCCATCATTCCGATTCTGAGTGGCGACACGGGGTGATGGTTTGACACTCTTGCCCACTTATTTCTATAGCATTATTGTTATCTTCACACCTGGGTCCTTTACTCAAACCCATCTTGGGAGGTATTGGCCCCCCTTATGGGGGTGAGCTTGGGCCTTAAATGTACGCCAGTGGTAAAGCCCTCTGGGAGAGCGACGGCGATCAGCTCTATCCTTTAGTCCTATTTCTTTATCCTTGCCTTGGCGACCCACGCTTATATTAGACTTTTTGCCTTGGCAGCTGCGGGTCCTTTCTTTGTGTCGACTCTCGGACTCGGGAAGTGCTGAGTACACTTCCGGGATCGCATCGAGCCCGAGCTTGAATGACCACGGCGTGGTCCATATGCGGTTCAGCCCTGCAATCCTGACTGAATGGATGCGGTGTAACTGGGGGACCTCCCGGGTAGGTGGTCTCTCGATATGTTGAACTTTGAAAACGAGTGAAGGCAATGTATGGGATTCACGGTGGATGTCGCGGCGGATACTTTTGCACCGCGCACTTCAGGGAACATACATTTATGTAATTTTTCGGCTTCCACGGCTTTAGGAGAGCGGGGTTTTTTACTATATTTCTTTAAATGGCATATCTTTACTTCTCTGCATTTATGAGTGGTATTGCTTTGTCCCTGTTCTCTCTCCTTTTTCAGCTTGGAAGTGGTGTAGTGAGGACGTTGTATCGCCCCCCCTCAGATCGGCCCAACTGGTCCTCGGACCCCCGTGTTTGCCGCTAGAGGGACCTCCCCCTATTACCTGCTTCAGCCCCTTGCTGTAGGTGAGTTACCGACACCTTGGTTCTCACTGGTAGTAGGTTATCTGCACTTTTATTTCTTTACTTATTTGTGCGGTAATTTGTGTCTTTGTTTTTAGATGTGCAGGCTTGGTGGCTTTTTCCCGCGCATCTTTGCCATTTCTGGGGTACTGAAATACCTCAAGGGGGGACCACTCTATCCCTTCAAGTAAGTGTAGGGCCAATTTTAGCCCTTTATGTACCTGGCCGAGGGCACGGTTTATCTCTTAGTTCTGGGTCGCGATTTTGGGCACTCTCGGCATGCGGACGCCTGGACACAGCAGCACCTCATTTCGTCTCTTAGGGGGTCTTATATTAGTGGGTTGTATTTTTCCCCCTCTTTACGTTCCTTGTGGAGCGTTTTCTTCTTCTCTGCCCTTTCCTTGCCCGTTGTTAGGGAAGGGTACAGTGAATGATTTGTTCTGGTGGAGGTTGTTTCTACATTGATGCTACCACTCTGGTGAAGGGTGGATTTCCTCTAATACACAGTAGTTCGGTGTTTTCATAGGTGGAGGATATTTTCTCCTTCTTTATGCTGTTATTAGTTACCTTTCCAGTAGCTGCAAGTTGTTTCTCTTGGGCTGCTGGGGGTGTTTTTATTTGGCTGTACAGGCCAGTAATATAATTATTTATCACATCCACAGAACTCCATTCCCCTTGGGGTCCTGACGAAGGCAGCAGAATTGATGCCCTGCCGAAACGTCCTGTACATCGCTCCTTGCTACCGAGCTCTGTGATATGGCCCAACAACGCCATAATGGACGTAGACCTGGGATGTGTGTGTTTTGGTCAGGCGTAATTTAATTCACCATGTCTAATTAGTTTTAGCATTGTAATTGGGTGACACTGCCACACGGAGCATATCTGTGACTTGTTAGCCAGATAGGGCCAGTAAGTTAGAATGTGCGCCCACTCGGCTCTGGTATATATAATCTTGGCTGTGTCACCTGTGTTTTTATGATTATATCATGAAATTGTTAATAGATGCATTTATACATTTTCCACATTGATATTTGTCTGTATGTGGTGTTTTTTTATGATTGGTGTACGTAGGACCTATGGCCTACGAAATAAAACGATAAACATTTTTTTTTATTAAATGAAAAATTTGGTACACTGTGTATTTCTCATTCTGTGAGGTGATGTATACAATTCACGGAATGGGACCTAGTTTAAATTGAGACTAGGTCACTAAATTCGCTTCTGAATGGTTCATCTGGGGGACTCCCCTTTGTGTGTTGATTAGGGCAGCTCTAAACATTCCCAGAGACCACCACATTTCCGAATCTAGAACCAACTTACATTGGTTACCTGTCAAGCAGAGAATCTCATTGAAAACACTTGCCCTCACGCACAAATGCCTAGCCAATAAGGCCCCCTCCTACTTCTGCAACCGACTCTCCCTCCATTGCTCCACCCGACCTCAAAGAACTGCCCAGTCCCATAGCCTTTCAATTCCTAGGTTCAAACTCCAAAAAGCAGGGGGTACGAGCTCTCCTGTCCTTGCCTCCAAGCTGTGGAATACCCCCCCTGTCACCATCAGATCTGAAGACTCATTTAACACCTTCAAGCTAAAAACAAAATCATGGCTCTTCGATCAGAACTAAGGCACTTCTGCCTTCATGCCTTACCTGTTATCTTCTATTGTAATTTATATATATATATATTCTTGACTGCACACTCACATGTCTATAACTATGTATGTATATAACCTTGCATGTATATAAGCTTAAGTTGCGCCCTGATGCCCTCAGGGCGGATGGTGCACGTTACAAATAAACAAATACAAATACAAATACAAAAGCACCTTGACAGTGGAAAAAAGCCTCTTCACTAGATTTAGCAACCTCTTCAGTCGACAGAACAAGCCTAAAAAAGACATGTAACCCATATGCATGATGCCGTAGTTGATGACGATAACATCGGCTCTAGCAAAAGTGGCCAGGTCTTTGCAAAGTGCAGGCATGTCGGCAAAACTGCGCCCGTAGACGCCATTCCACAATGTGACCACTCCTTCCAACCCAAAATTGCCATCAACATTTCTTTCCAGGGCATGCTTGTGCAGATCTTGTAGAAAGGTATCACCTATAGGCAACAAAATGTATTTCGCCATGTCAGCCAGCCTCACTACGCAGAGTATAATGTACAGCAGTTTGACCACCCCTTCCTGTGAATCACAACCACAGTACCTGATTGGATAATCCCGAAAGTCCCATGTCCACTGGCCAGCAAGGTAAGAAGCACAAATTGTGGCATGTGCGGTGCCCAAAGTACTATGAGGGACGCACCCCTGTAGAGCAGGAGCATTCCTTCTTCCCTTTCCTCTACCTTTTTGTCCAGCACAACCTCATTGGGTACAGTTAAATGGGCACACACGATTCCACCAATGCCATCCAAGACATTACCATCTAACAATGTCAGTTCTGCACAACACTTCACAGGTACCGGTACAAATTCAGCCTGCTAGTGGGCTGTCACTGGACATCACATCCCTTAGAAAGTTCAGTAAAAGATTGCAAGATTTGTGCATCCACATTCATCCACTTGCACACCCATCACTACTAAATGGAGGTACGGAAACTTTTTCTACACTATGTGAATGACTGTGCTATAAGTGCGTTTGCGGACTGTATCTGCCACTGATAGGCCATTACGTTCTTTAAAAGCAAACTATTTTTTTTCCCATCCCGTACCATGAAGTGGCACTTCAGTGACATGTGCTCGCAACGTTCTCATTTACCCATATCATACAGTGTAATATTGAAACAGGAACTCTCTGCTTTCCTTCCGACAATGCTACAAAATATGTTCCCAACTAACCCACCTCCTACATAAATAAAATGCCACCAATAGCAGCACTGAATGTATAGTACCAAGCAAAAGCAACTTTCCAAAAGTTCAATGTCTGCACAGCTGTACTTCTGTCTGGGCTGCACTATTGCAACCAGTTCTTTTTAAATCTGCCCCCTTCTACTCTCTACCCGCTGGAATGCATCCATAAGAGGAGTGCATGACTTGGGATGGTATCTCTCCTGCACTGAAATGTCGCCAATAGCTCCTAGTGGCTGCAAGGAATAAAATGAGAAGACTCTGCATTATGCAGAAGGCCTTCTGGGCCCTCAATACCTTCAACTCTAACTCCCTATATATCTGCGTGCGCCAGCTCTTGCCTCATCCGCCTCCAACTGCCTCAGGGTCAGGCACTTCTGCAAAAAACAGTTGGTGGTAGGTGTGCTTTTTCGCCTGGGGCCTCCCTCTGCAACAGCATCCCTGACACTTGAGGGCAACCATCGCCGGTTCCGGAAGCAGCTCAAAGCATTTCTTTTAGCGTCTGCTGTTTCTGCTCCTCCCCCCGGCTAACTGCCTGACGTAAACTGATTCTGCACTGCTTACCTGGCGACTCTGTGATGTCGGGCCCAAGTCACCTCCCCCGTCAGGCGAACCCCTGCACTGGCTTTCTAGCAAACCTTTCACTTGAGGGCTGTGTTCTGTATGCCTAACAGTGCATCCACCACCTGTTGTGTGCACTTATCCGTGCACTTGGCACAATTGGCCTGTATTTTTACTTACTGTCATTTGCTATTCTTCCCATGTACTGTACCTTTCCCTCCCTCCACCCATGCACTTGGGCTATCTAAGCCACACCTGGCCTATTAGGGGTGTTGTCTCTGTCTCCCCTCCCTTGCCTCGTTGCACTTTGCTAGATGTGTGAAGGTGCATTACGAATGCCATAGCATACAATTGCACATCATAGGATATCATACACACAATGCATGCACAACAGTAGGATACCTGCTACTTACCGTGTACACTGCAAAGATGTTTTTTTGTTTTCCGCAGTGCCCCAGTTACTGTCAGGTATAAGGTTTGGGGCAAGGGACACCGCTTCCTCTGCCCAAAAAGGCGTTAAATAGCCAAAAGACTACATTTCCCAGCATGCTTTGGGAGTGCTGTAGTTCTGGGGTTCACGAAGCATGCCAGCTGGTAATCAAGAGGAACTGCTTAAAGTCCTCTGCCGCCCGTGCCTCAGTGCAGGTGATTACAGATTATCAGCACGGGCGGAGGCATCGGAGGACGCGAGGAGATCAGGTAGCGCTTGGTCGCCGAAGGACTGTTGGGCTACTCCACGGGCCGCGACGGTGATTAGCAGCAGCTGGAGCATGAAGGAGCAGGAGCTTGGGCTGCGGCGGTGATTCCTGAAGGTCCCTTTCTTTCGTGTTGGGCCTCAGACTTCAGGGTCCAGATGTCCTTGTGAGGCATCCGGACCGTCAGTTAAGTGCACTAAACCATTTGTATTGCTAATGAGGCATGTGTTCTTTTGGCTGCTTATTTCGTGAACAAAAATTGCTGGGGGCGTGGGAGGAAACACGCCAATAAGTTAAGAACAGACAAAAACTACTCCTGGCTATCATGGATTTGCAAGGAGAGAATCATCTCTAGTTAATTTTGTTTTTGGGGATAATTACATAGTGTCCCACAGTAAGAGGGCACATTTTTTGTTTACTTGTTTTGACCTATTGTTTGTCGCTTCACTGTGCCCAGTGGGCCATTAGTCTTGTATTTTCATGCAAGGGACACCCCTTTTGTTTGTGCCATTAGGCTTGTTTGCAAACCTCTGTGTACCAAGTGAAATGTTCCAAAGTTTGCTTCAGTATTGTGTCATGTCTGAGTATCTAACACCATGTTCTTTGTGCTTAAAGTGGTTTCTTATAAGGCCACTATTAAGGGTTGCTATGCTAGGTACACTACTGTTTATTAGGTTGTGTATGCAGTAGGTTTATTTCAAGTTTAGGAGGTCAGGTTAGGTGTTCAGGATTTAGAGTAAATGGATAGGAGTATTGACCTACACAGTCATTATTGTTATGTACCTGCTTGTTATGTTTTCCCCTCCTTTCCTTTGTCATTCCACCCCCTTTCCCTAACTCCGTCTTCCCCCCATTGGCTGACATGTGGCTTCCTGTGTTACTCAATTTCAGGTGCCCGTGCCAACCATGGTTGGAGGGTCGATCAATTTGGGTTCTGTGGTTCGGGAGAGGGGGTCGAGTCCCCTATCCTCCCTTTGCTAGTTTGACACTTACTGAAAACTTTTCAAAAATATTTTGCACACAGAGCACAGCTTGAATGTTACTAACTGCAAACAAAAACATACAGTTCATGAAAACACCCAGTATGCCTGCCCCTTAACTTGCATACTTCAAGAGACCTTCTGGCACAGTGTTTGTGTACACACCAGACCCACCAACCTTATAGAGCAGTGTCTTTCGCTCCACAGTTTCCTTTCCATTGCTCCCATCCAGAAAATGGCTGGATGTGGCACATGGAAGCGTGAAAGTAAAGCGTAATCCGCAGAGTTTTCGTACTAGGGAGGGAGGGGAGATAGGGGGCTTAGGGGGTTAATGTAAAACAGGGTCGGGGTTTGGGTCTTTAGTACTGTATCAGAAAACATAAGGTTTTTGTTTTGTCGTGTTTTTGTTATGTACGTGCTTGCATACAATTCTTTTTTAAATCTCTTTCGATGAGTTTCTGTTTGCTTCTCCTCCTGACATTTGCACGGACTGAACGTCACTGCTTATCTTACAGTTCTACAGGATTGTCTAAAACGTTGCATGCAGAGTGGCAAATAAAACAGCATTGCTAATGGAGGTAAACAAATTGCCATTTCCTTGGAACCACTGCAAATCTTGCTTATTAATGCTGTCATAGTCGGTACAGAACATCCCAGCACTGCACATAAAGTCACACATGCTTCTGTTTATGAAACACCTCCGAACCTCTGGCTGTGGGCAAATTACACTGGCATGATCCCAGGCACCTCTTGGAGGTATGGAAGAGAAAATCACCTTGGCAGTGTGAAAAATCTGCATCACTGCTGTCATCAACTTGTTGAGGTGACGGAGCAAATGTGAGCACGACATGCACCCCAAATGTAGTGCTCCATAATGCATGACCACAACATCTACAGTACTGACAGAGGCCACAAATGTACAAAGGGGGACCATGGCACCAAAACCCCACTCATACACTGTGCCCCAAAAAGCCTCCACTCTTTCCAACTGAAAGTTAATATCAAAGCCTCTTTCCACGGCATATTTGTGCAGATCAAAGGTATCACCCACAATGAGCACTCTGCGTCTGTCCATCTCTGTCAACCTCAATGCATCGAGGTTTCGGTAAATATATCACCGCCCCTTCCTGTTAACCACACCCTCGACAACTGATTGGATAATCCCCACAGTTCCAATTGCAAAGGCACTGTGCTCAGAAGGGCAGATTGTAACACGTGCCCCTTCCAGCTACAGCGAGGGCCACACCCCAGTAAAGCACTGGCACTCCTTGTTCCATTTCCATTATTGTATATGCAAGACTCCCGCATTAGGTAGTATTCAATAGTCACACACGCATGTAGCCTTCAAATCCAAGACCTCTGCATCGAACACTATCATGTCTGCACTGCACTGCAGATGTACCTTTTCACACTCACAGTGCACGTCTTGTGTCATGTGAAAGCACCTCCAGGTAACAGCTCTCCAAACCGATGCATGCTTTCAGCGTCCACATTTACCCAGAGTGGCACCCATCACCACAAACTGCAGTAGCCATTGTTTTTTTTCCTCCCAGCACTCCAGCATCTCCAATGATAAAATACTTCAAAGTGCAGTACAGTAGTTAGTAATCTGCGCAACGCACACTACTCAAGCACCTACACTATGCAGTTGAACCCTATGCACTGGTACACACACACATTTTTTCACCACAGCACTTAGTGGACACACTGCAGAACTGTTCACTCCATAAGCTCCTGCCATGCACTGCAAAATGTATCATGTGCGAGCAATGAGCACACCCATGGAATCAACAATGCATGCACAACTCACAAACCACACACAAAACACAACAATCTCAGGAGTAGTTGCAAGAAACCCATATAGCTGTTTGTGTAAGGCTTCCAGCCATGCATCCAAGATGCCAGGTCCTCACCACACACAGCACACCCTAGTGCATCCCACGTTGTACGCCTCATGTCATGTGTAATGCATTCCCCATCTGCAATTGCGCATGCCACCTTTCACCCTGGTGGCATCTTTGCATGCATGGCTCTATGGCGTTGTGTTGGCTGTGCTGAATGGTATGTGAGTGGCTCTGTACATTGTCCATATTGCAACTTTCTGATGCTGATGACTTCCTTTCATGGGGCAATATGTTAAACAGTTCCTTTAAGCAAGGGTCTTGTAAAGGCCATCCCATAGCAAACGGAAATGCTAACATAAGGCTCCCTAATATGCAACACGTGCAATGACCTACACCATGTGCCCGTGAACACATATCACCTCACTTTGGTTGTTCCGCCAAGTGTAAAATGCTCTCCGCACCCATTATTGAAAGGTCACCATCCTCTGAGAGATGCAGAGGCAACTCTGCATGGCTGCAGTATGGTGTGCTGGCTGTCATCAAGGGATAGGCTCTTCGGTGCATGGACAATGGCCTACAGCCTTTGGCCATGCACCCAATAGTCTAGGCCTTACCCACACCCAGCACAACATAATGGCCTCATGAATGGGAACATTTGACACATACCACAATCCACAAACGTAACATAGGATGGGTGGTGCAAAGGGCAACTCATGCCAAACGCAAATAATGCCATGTGCCTCCCTAATGTTCAAGGCGGTGGAATAATGTACACCACATGATACTTGGCGGCTATCAGGTCACTTGTGCTGTTCTACCACGTCTACAAGGTCCTGCAGAACCATTTTTTTAACGTGACCACCATCGGAGAAATGCATACTTAAAACTGCATGTCTGCATTATGGTGGTGTGCTATGGTGCAGGGCTAGGCTCTTTGGTGCCTGGCCTATGGCCTTTTGCCATACACCCAACAGTGTAGGCCTTGCCCACACCCAGCACAACCTAACAGAGTCATGCAGGTGAACAAGGGGCCAGGTATAAGCAGGTCACCCTTAGCCACTTCTAAGCATCCATCACTTCACCACAGCACCCACAGGACACACTAGAGGAGTCGGCACTCCATCAGGTCCAGGCCTGTACTACACAGTGTAAGAATTGCAACCAATCCCCACAACCATGAAAGCAACATTTTATGCAATGATCACAAACCGCACACCGAATGCAACAATGTGAAACCTACTTCAACCCAGGGCACATATTTGACGGTGCAAGGTGGCCACCCATTAATCGAAGGGGCTACGGGCTTAGCACACGCAGCACACCATACTGCAGTATACGCTTCAAGTTTCATTTGGTCTTCATTGTACTCCCCTTCTGCCATTGCTCTACCATCACTGACCGCTAGGGCCTCACCACACACAGCACACCCTAGTAGAACCTATCTTTTACTCCTCATGTCATGTGTAATACAATCCCGATCTGTAATTGCTTCTGCCAACTTTCACCCTGGTCACATCTTTACATGCATGGCTCCATGATGTGGTGCTGCCTGTGGTAAACGGTATGTGAGTAGCTGTGTATATTGTCCATATTGCAGCTTTCTGATGCTGATGACTTCCTTTCATGGTGCAATGTGTTGAAACACTTTCTCAAGCAAGGATCTTATAAGGGCCTAACCACAGCAAATGCAAATGGTGACATGTGCCTCTGTATTGTGCAACAGGGGCAATGGTGAACACCATATGTTAATGTACGCATAGCAGCTCACTTCTACTGTTCTACCAAGTGCACAATGTCCTCCGCAACCATTGTGTGCTACTCTCCAACTTCAAATGCTTGCAGAGTGACAACTGGATCGCTGCATTATGTTCTGGTGGCTGTGATGAAGGCCCACACTGTTGGGTGCATGGGCTATGGCCTACGGCCTTCGGCCATGCACCCAACAGTCTAAACCTTGGCCACACTCACCACAACATAACAGAGCCATGCAGGCGACCATGTAGGCATGTCCCAGAAATCAGAAAGGCAACATACGCACCAGCACTTCCACCCATCCGCCTCACCATAAAGCTGGGAGGCAAGGACAGCTGTTCCACTTACCGCAATGCAGAAACATATCGCTGTGTTTGGCACCGCTACCCACTTCCAATCACAAAGCATTATAAGCATGCCAATCAAACAAGACAATCTTCACAACATTGGGCCTTCTCCCAACACTCTAGTCAGAGCATCCAGGATTTTGCAGCATAAAATGGCAAATTTTGTGGCATGAAATGGCAAATTTTGCGTCACAAACCTTTATTTATTGCAGCATTTTTGCGGGACATTTTGTATTAACTGGAGGGTGTAAGATTGCCACATTGCAGGAAATAGGCAGAGTGCAAGGCTACAAGAGAGGTAGGGTATCATTATTATTTATCTTTTGTATTAATTTAATTGGAGGAGTCCCAGATGTCTATGGCTTGGCAGAACAGTGTTGGATTTGGCTACATTTTTGGTTTAATGTGCATGCCTATTTAATAGTATTAACTAAATTGATCATTATCAGTTGTAATGCTGAAAATATTCCCCTTCTATGATCTCCAATCACCCAAACACCCACACACCTCTCTCACCAACACACATCTCACCAACTCCCCATCACAACTTGCATTCCTGAACCTCTCACTCTGTCATACAAATACTGACATGCTATGTCACACTGTCAAGTCACAATTTGCACTGCCCAGCCCCTGCCACACTCCAAATTATACTCCCAACTCTCACCTTACACTCAATCCTCCCGCAATATACAGTCCTTTATTCTTTTGTGCTGCTTCTGCATCTTGCATCCTTTCTCACATTCTATCGCACTCTTCCCTCATCCATTTTTCCAATCTGCAGCTCACTGCCTCTTTCCGGACAACCGTTTCCTCTCTGCTTTCTGGCTCACTGACCACACGCTCCCTCTACTTTCTGTACCTCCGCTCGCTCTCAGATTTCGGTCCCACCGCATCACTGCTTCCTCTGCTCTCTTGTGCACCGCTTCCTCCTCTGACCCGCTGCTCTCCCTCTGCTTTCTTGTCTATCACTTCAAATCTCACTCATCACTCTCCCTCTCTCTCCTTTCCCTCTCATAGTGTAACCATTTTTTTATTTTTTTAAAATGTAGATTTTAACCCAGATCCTCAAAAAATGGGGCATTTAAAAATAGATCCGAGGATATGCTAATTTTAGACAACCCATTTTGGGAAATGAGCAGGTCACCTTATTCTCAAAGGTGACCGGCGCATTTCCACAGGCTTGAGCTGTAGTGCAAATTGTGCGCTGGCCAGCTGCCTTGAATGGTGTTCTGGGTTGTTTGAACGAAGTGTAATTATTTACGGCAGAATTGACCGTAGTCCATTTTGCCGCAAATTGATTTGCACTTCAGCCAAACAACCCAAAATGTACCCTTCACCACCACCCCTCCCCTACTTAACTGCTTGGTCGCTGCCGCATCCCCTGCAACCCTGCTTTGTCAGATACATCCCTCTAACGTGGGTCGGATCCGACTCTGCAGGGTCCCTTTTTCGTTATTTTCTTTTTTTTTCTGTCCCGCCTCCAATTTTGAGGAAGTGGGGAACACCCCTGCAACCCCCTAACTCAAAAATACTGAACTTGGGGAGAGGGTGACACCCCCGCAACACATGTTCGGTATTTATAAAAGTCGATCGAATAGTACTGGACGAAATAGGTCAAACTGTACTATTCTATCGATTTTTGTCATCAAAATGGGTAGTAGCTTGAATAGAATTGCTCTCTGACAGTGTTCTGCAAGCTCCCAGCGCCTTTCACAGGGACAGGCCCTTCAGGGGCCTGCCACTGTAAAATGCGACCCAAAAAATGCATTTTTATCCTGTTTGAGAAACAGAAATGCAAGCGACACAGCAGCGGTTCATACCTTAAAAGAAATGCATGATAGGGTCAGGAAAGACCCTGTCATGCAGTAGCACCCCCACATCCCGTGCGCGTAGGGTTGCCTACAATTTCTGCACATTTAAAAGTGCATCTTGCGTGGAAATGAGTGATGTGATTTTAAATTGGCAGAAACGCCACTTTATTTGATCAAGGAGGTGAAAAAGGCCATCTGAATGGGCGCGCATACAAAATGGCCCATTCATGTGTCCCTTGTGGATTGGGCTGCTCTTCTTTTGGGCACAAGTGATGAGATGTGTTGGCGCATTTCATTTCTTGCGTCAAAAAAAAAAGTTGAGAACCTGGCACCCTGAGTAATTTTTTTTTGAAAACAGTAATTTTTGCAGATACATTTTTTTTTCCATTTTTAATTTTTTTTAAAGATGCTGTTTTTGCACAAAACAGACGTTTTCGCGGCATTTTGCTCAAAATGGCTGTTTTCGCTGCATTTTGCGGGATTGCAAAATCGCTATAAACTGGAGGGTCTGTCTAGTACGTGCATAGAACCAATGGTGTGTAGTGCACTGCAACACTTACTAATCTGCGCAATGCAAACTACGCAAACACATATAACAACCAGTTGCCCGTGACCTCTTGCATATGTACACTATTCCGTTAGTGCACCCAGTGGAAACACTGCATGACTGGTCACTGTACTATCTCCACCCATACACTGACAACCATAGTACATGCTGGGCCTCATCACGAGTTGGGCGGTAACGCCGGCGCTATTAGTGCTGGCGCTAATAGCCCTACCGCCAAACCCCCTGGCACTATAAGAGCCAGATCACGGGTTTGGCGGAACGGTTATTGGCCATTCCCCATTGGGCCCATTCGGGAATTCCTCATTCCCCATTGGGCCCAAAGGGGAAAATTTGCGATATTACCACCGGCGGATTTCCCGCCAGCAGTAAACATGCCAAAAATTGGCAAATTTGCTGCAGATTTCCCCAAGCCCAGAGCTGGGGGGAAATCCGCCAAGGGCATGTTCTGGCGGACCCTTAAATACAGCGGTAATAGTGCTACCGCCACATTTAAGGGTTACCGCCAGACTCGTGTTGAGGCCCAGCTCTATTTAAATCCTCATGTCTCACTCCCCTTCTGCAAATGTGCCTGCCACCACTCATCACAGAAAGACATTGCTGCTGCAGCCTGCATGCCATAACGAAGGCTGTCTGCAATGACCACACAAGATTGTTGCCTGTTGAGGTATCCGTGCATTGGCGGAGTATGCTCGGATAGCACTGGCACACCACCATCTTCTTCTAATGAGATATATCACATGAAGCACTTCTCACTCCTGCGCCTTTTCCATCCCTTCTTCCAACCACCATATGCCATACAATATGTTTTTCAGGCCCTTTCGCCACCGCATTGTCCTCCGATAAAACATGCTGCCGCCATGGAACACTTTTGACCCACATCCTGTCACCATACACTGCAGTGCAATAAAAAGGTTGACCGCGTAGCAAACAGGGAAATGGGACGCCGGAGCAGAGCCAGATATGACTAATTTTAGTGCGCACACTGCTACGTATAAGAGGCACAGCCATGCACACAATGGCTTAGAGTCTGGCCACACACACCACAACACTATCCTCCGATACACCATTGCAGCGTTTCCCAAAATCTTTGAAGCACAGCACGCTTCCCTCTAGCCAACCACCGGCCGCTTCCAATGTTCACCGACATCACAGCGTACTGCAGGCCAATGAGACTTTGGTCCGCGACGCGAACAGCGAAATGGGTCCACGCAGGGGACCCAGATATCACTATTTTTTGTGACGTACATTTCAGTTCTTTGCAACAAAAGTACTGGTCGTATTTCCAGCAAACACACAAAAGCATGCTTTCTCACCGACGCCCCCGTTACTCCCGCAAATTTTGGGAAAATCCATTCAGCCGTTCAGCCTGTAGCCGTGTGCAAAGTTTTTCCCCATTCAGCCTGTTGAAAAAAAAAAATAACTCACCCAATTTAGCGAAAAGAATCAGAGCCGGCCATATACTTTTTTTTTGCAAAGTTTGGTGAGGATTCCTCCAGGGGGAGCAAAGTTATAAGCCGCTGAAAAAGTGGAGTGGTCTTCCTCTGAGTTTAGCAACTTAACCATAACTACACGACCGCTACCGCGGGCAGTGTAATACCTTGCTACCTTGTATAAAGCAACAACAAGAGATACACTGAACTAAGCATTGGGCTCTCATACTTTGTATACACGTTGCTCCGGCAACCCGACGACGTGCCTTAAACACAACTGTACCGAAACTTCAACACGCGCCGATCAGGGTTTCCCATACCAACACTCACATATACAGAACATGGCCCCAATGGCTTCATCCCTTTCCAGAGACGCAGCACCACTCCTCGTGTCCACAAATGCCGCGCTACTTTACACACTTGCATGTAAGTAAGCAGGATTGTTAACCCACCTCTAATTATCCATTTCTCAAATTACTTGATATGAAATGGTAGATCACACATTCACGCACGCATCCGTTCTTCACAGGCATGCCCTCGATTATATCAGTGAGTCACTGACCCCGTACGTGCTTCACACGGCAGTGTGAGACAATGAGGAAGTCCCCACAAGTTGGTGTCTGCCTACAGCAGTGTTACATGCATCTCACCACTTAACAGAAAGGAAACACGCCATTTCTATCAAATTCATATATCACCTTGGCTATTCAAGACTGCAGGTACAACGAGGCTCCCCCTCCCTTTTTTCAAATCATTTGATTCTACAAATATAATTGTGACAAGTATAACATAGATGTCGTGTTAATATTGTGAGCTCCTTTCTAATTGATTTTCCTTTGTAATTGTAATTGTAGAACCCGCCCTGTAGAAGTACCTCGTTCCGAAATGCATCAGAGGTACTGATCTCTGCGCACATTATATGGAAAACAAAATTTGAATAAAAAAGAGGCATATTTTATATTTTTTCATTTACATGTCTTAATCCTTTTGGAACAATTGAATACTATATGCAGTCGTTTTTACTACAACATGTGGCGACCCCTGGTCCGGAGAAGCATTCACCAGACACTTTTTTCACTACCTTAGCCTATTCCCACATTCACTAGGGTTTGAATGGCCAAGCACTCTGGGCAGCACTCTAAATCTACTGTAGCAAAACTTCCTTGGAATCGCCCTTGCTCCAATCCAACACCAATGGACCACAGACACATCCCTCTCATGTTGATCAATGCTCGCACAGCAGTCACTCACACTGCAGGGATCGCTGACCTCATTTCGTACAACAACCTAGATGCCCTGTTCATCACTAAAACATGGATACCCCATCATCCCCATGTTTTTGCCATTCCCCTACCCCAAGGCTTCTGCATCCAAAATGCCGATTGGCCCGGGAATCATCCACAGGAGCGATTGCCCATGCTCTATCATCGTCTGTCATAGAAAAAGTTCTATTGAATCAATCTCCTTCCGGTTTCCTTTATCGCACAAGGCACCCATTTTCCTTGATCACCTCTACAGATCTCCTTACAGAAGTGACTCTTTCATTGTCGAAATCTCCTACTTACTATCCTATGCAAAATTAGCTCTCCCTCATAACATCTTTTTTTGAGATTTTAGTTTCCCCAAGTCACAGGTCGACAATCACACTCGAAGCATGTTTTTCACACTGGCTGGATTCTTAGGCAAGTTGTGCTCTCCCCCACATACCACAAATGCAACACTTTAGACTTAGTCTTCACATCATCGCACCTCATCACCTGTGCAGACCCTATCCCACGCGACTGGTCTGAACACGCTGCCATCCCACTATCAGTCACACACTTGTCTCTGGCCCACAGAGGTCAGGCTAAACACTCCCTCACTCATGGAAATCGTTACTGGACTGATCCTACTCATCACAGTCATGGTGGTGAAGATATAATAAGAGTGAAAGAAAATCCTCAGCACAGTCAAGAAAGACAAAATACAACAAACGTGGCAAAAGAAGTTTGAAAGACTTGTACCCAACAGATTATAGTACATACGAAGAAAGTCCACAAAACAGACGAGTCAGTCATACAACAAAGAGCAATGCTAAATCAGACTTCGGATATGTGCTCCAGAAAGCTGATAAGGAATATTCAAGGAAATTAATCTATTTAGAGGTATACTGGAGGGGAAAAGTAATTGTAGGCAAAGAAGCCAAGAGAAAGAGAAAAGAATCAAGCATTATAAGGAAAACAAGGGGAAACATACAAAGTCAGGACCTCACCACATGAACTGCATGAACGGATAAAAATAACTACCACAGACTATCTGACGATAATTTATTGGAGAGCAATTGAAAGCCAAGCGAGATACCTCTAGAGAAGGGAGGTTTTCTCCTTTATATAAAATGCTAAGAATAGTTGTGGGGTCAGATAGTTTAGAGTTGTACATTCGTTGGTTCTTAATTTACAGACATTCAATGAAGACTGACGAGCACCTTAGTAAGTATTTTTAGGCAGGGGGAAGCCTTGGAGAATAGGGAAAGATAGGCTTTGTTTTATTCTTTAATACATCCTGAGTATAATGTATGCTCAAAGTATGTGTCCTTCTCCAGACCTACCACAATACACGCACACACCAATGTGTAAGCACAAGTGAATGAGGGTATATGTGTTTATGTGAGGGTCAGTTGGTAGATAAGCAATTGTTAGGGTGCTCTATGCTTTGGTCACTCCAAAACCAAGGGTGTCCTGCTAGAAGCACAAAACTTGTTCATTTCTACTAACAAGATGAGTTGTGCATTTTCAACCTAGGGATGTGCATCAAAAACAAACAATACATTTGTGCAGGAGAACATTTGTTCAGCGACTCTCCCTCTCTGAAGGTAGAGGGAGTTGCTACAACACAATGACGGATCAGGGGTCTATAGAAACCTGATGAGAGTAGGAGAGGTTAATGCAGTCAAAATGAGAGACTGGGGACGAGCGACCTCATTAAGAGTAGGGGCTGTACAAGGAACTGATTTAAGGAAGTGGAAAACACGTTACCTGATATGCAAAAGGGATATTAGAAAACTGATGGGAGATGTGAAACACCAGGGATGTGATTATAGGAAAGTGGGCACCAGTGAAACAAAGAGCAGTGAGAAGTGGGGCCCTGGCGAGGGTAAGTGGCCATTTGGATGTGGTGTGCTCAAGTGCACTGGTGTAGGTAGGTGGGCACATTGTAGCGGTTCAGTTGTAGGGGTACCCATATGGTTTATAAGAAAACCTTTCCATGAAATTGTCCTCAGGGTTCTTTGTTAATAGCTCGTGTTGTAAAGTGCTTCTAAGGACAGAGCCAATGACGTCCTTTTACATTAGTGTGGTACGCTGCTTTGTTCTACAGAAGTCTGCATACAGCAAATGGACATTGACGTGGATATAGAAATGCTCGTTTATGCTGTCACTATTTATACAATTCAATGAGTGTCCTGAAACAATCATCCAGATGATGGTGGTGCGCGGTTTCAGAAAGGCAGCCTATGCTTTTAAGTGGCAAAGATATAAATACCTGTTCCCGGACACAGCGCTGAATACCAGCCCCTCAACAATATGGTGCTTAAAATACGTCAAGAAAGTGACTCTTTTACATTCCTTTCAAAATACTGAACATTTAGTTCTGCTATTGGGGGCGGTGGGCTCTTGCTGTTTACTATAATAATCTTTTTGAGAGTGTATATAAAAATGTCTTCCTCCTGAAGAAGGGCAGCATAACCAGGGCCTGTCAAAACATGTCAACATTTGCATGATCTTTAAAAGATATGTTATGCTTCATGTGGTGTTATATTCATAAAACTAAATGTGTTGTGTGACATCCGCATATGTGTACAGTCAGAGAATTCTCATTGGGGTCTTGTGTGCACAGTCAATAGTAGGCTCCATCATTTGGTGGCATTTAATGGCAATACATTTTCAGTCCCACTAGCGGCCTTTCTGAAGGATTCATAGATACTGTATATTTAATTGTGGATAACCGGATATTAAATCCGATTACTATAATAGGTGGGCATAGTTGCAGCAATTCTTTGCTTTTCACTTGACTTAGTTTGGGAACATGTGATGTTTTCATAACTAGAGCTGGAACCTATGTAGGATTTGTAGGAAGTATTCAATTTGTTTTAGCAGCTGTTTTGGGAGAACATTAGGGAATCTTTAGGGCCCTCAAATATACAATTGGCACCTCTTCCTGTATGTATTGGAATTTTTCACAGTTTGTAGGAGCCATGAAATTCTGGTGCCACAAGTGCAAAAAGAAAAAGACTATAGTGGAAGAACTGGGTGGATACATGCACCATAGCAACACTGACACAAAAAAGGTCACATGGAGGGCAGAATCTGAGCTTGAACAAAAGAGAGGGCATTGGGGAGGAAGAATGATAATTTGACTGTGGTAACCTCACTTAAAAGACACATGACAGAAGATTGCAGTTCTCCTCTCTACAAAGACAAGAGCAAAATCGTGAGAGACGTTTCAAGAACATCAATGTTTTGGAAATTCAATGGTCTCATTAGTATTTTGACATAAGACAACATGGCAAGGGACCAAAATGGCTTCACTGTCTTGCATTTGTTTTGGTCCAATGCAGTCAACGAGTGAGGATTGGAGATAATGAGTGTATTCAGGTTAGGCCTTAGTGGTCATTCCTATTTTCCAAAATTAGGCAGTTGGTATATGCAGCTACCATATCAGGCACAGTATCTGCACTCCAAAATAACATTTCCAATCATGGCTGTCTTTAAAAACCTCGAATTGGCCCTCCCTATTTTGTTTGAATAACACATAGATCCTTAATATAAACAGTGTTAATTGACCCTCTGCACTATGTTTGAGTAACAGACATGTTTCACTTGTGGAGGTCTCACAATATAGATAATTTTAACATTCGTAATATTTTGCAAGTACCTCTCTCTCTTGCTCTAGAGATGTCATAAATGCATTTTATAGGCTGTAACTGCAATACCAACTACACTCAGCCTGCTCAATAGTCTCTCTCCATCATCACTGACCAGTCTATCTCTCATGTAGTGGAAACATATATTTTATTGACAGGCTTGGCTTTGCAAGTTCAAGGTTGGTGGTCCAAGTCCCAATGTTGTTAACAACATCTGAAAATGAGTTGCTGCCCCAGTGGCATGGTTCCAGTATTTTAACAGAGTTCATTTGTAACCTGAACTACATGATACAGCAAACATATCCCTGACCTCAAACATTTACCACGTGAATGTATAAAAGCATTGAAGGGCCAGGAAGATAGAGTGATGAGGGCCACTACCAGGGCCCAGTAAGTACTTTCTCGTATCAGCCTCAATTCTGAAGTAGTGCCAGTCTGGCAACCTTCGAGCCTTCCTGGATGAGTTTCCCGGTGTGTTCTCAGACAAGACAGGAAAGGTAAAGGACTTTTTTATACTGTATATATACATCAGCGGGGAAACCAGGTCTTACACAGCCCTATCATCTTCCCGAAGCTTGAAGCCAGGTGGTAGAGAAAGTAGTACAACTGCTGTTGAATATTCAACTTATTGAACCATTCCTGAGTCATTGGTAGCCCCTTATTGTATTTTTGAGAAAAACATATTGGTATTTCTGTATTAATTTCAGGAAGTTAAATGAGATCTAACATTTTGACTCCCACCCTATGGCAAGAAATTATTGAATGATTTAACGGATGCAAGATTCCACATACATTTCCCAGTTGGATCTTAGAATTTGCAGCAGGTGGATTTTCTTTGCCCTGGAAGATGAAGAGACGATTGCCTTCTCCAATCCAGAAGGTGTTTTCCAATTCATGATACTCATATTTGGCCCCATAAAACTCTGACCACGTTCTACCATTTAATAACCCCAGATGGCCTACACTGGAGCCTACCTGCATGACGTAGTGATACACAGTAGCGTTTGTGGACAGCAATTGCCACTTCTATACTTGGTGAACCAAACTGTGGAAAGTGGGGCTAAAAGTTAATTTAGTCAATTGTCCTCTGGCCCTCCTTCATTGCCTCGGATGGGTTCTGGATACACTATCTAGCCCACAACCAAATATCTTTAATTATAGAATGAATGAGTATTGAAGACAATAAATAGACTATAGAGCTAATAATTAAGTAATTAATTATACTATAGAGCTATCAATTAAAAAATCCACATTCGTACAAGTCATTGCCACAGGGTAATAGAAGCCATCCTGGATGGTTTTAATGAAAAAGGAATTTTGATTACAAGCCATTTTAAAAGGGTTTTATTCTAATGTTCCTATTCGATGAATGCATGATCTCAAATGCTATATATTGTGCATATGATGTGATGCTGGCTTTAAAATGTTTTTTTCGTGAAATTTAATTTCAAACTGTTACCAGACAATAAAAAAAGAAAGGCAGTTGAAGGCAGACAAGAAGATTACCCTAGCAAGTGAACAAGGAGTACAAAAGTAAACTGAAAGCCTGCTTCTTGTTGGATATTATCTGAGATGTATTCACTGGTTTTAACGCATAACAGTGCCATTACAAGATTGACCAACTGAGAACCTCATTACCCCGCCAGCTATGATGGATCAGGAGAGGTCACCAGGCCTTCCATGAGTTGAAGCATTCTCTAGGAGAACGCCTCCGCTCATTACAACGGATTTGTCAGTGTATCTTACAAACAGATGCCTCTCTAGTGAGAATAGGCCAATACTCTCCCAAGAACAAGTGGGTAGTTTGTACATCAGCAGAACGTGCGTTCCTGACAAAAGGAAATATGCCACCATCACACTGGAATGTTGTTATTTGATGGGTAGTGGAAGCATTCAGATCTTATCTAACTGGTAGCAATGTGGTGTTCTTCACTGGTCATGCCCCTCTAACCTTGCTTGCTCGAAATAAGGAGAGTAGTTAATGTATTATGAGGTGGTTTCTAAAACTATAATCCTCCATGTTCACAATTAAACCCTGGAATATATGCGTCCAAGCAAATATAGATTTCCCGAGTTGCTCTAGTCTAGAAAATGCTATCCTCTCAATAAAACAAAGGGAGCCTCTCCAAAGGATTTGAGGTATGTGACACAGTCCCATGGCTGAGGCTGGAGGATGAGGTGGGATGAAAACAGAATAGGGATTATCACAGGTTCCATGATGTAGGCCTGCGTGGTGGTATTTAGTGGTTCGCACATGCAGCCTAGCTGTGCCTAGCTGTGTCTGAGCAACCCAACAGGCATGTCCAGGAAACTCGAGGCATCTTAACAGTAGACTGCTGTCAAAGATCTCTAGAGGATAGGAAACGCTCTTGCCTTGGAATTAGGTCGACACTGAGCAACACGGGTTCGATCCCCGGGTCCATGCTTAGCAACCTCTGGGTATTAAGCGCATTATAAATAAGCAATTATAATTATTTTAAAAAAAGAACCCTATTGACATGGTAAACAATGGTCGAATAGAAGGACTACAGTATCAGTCAGATAACAGAAGGGCAAATGATTATCTGTCAGTAAACAGATCCAGCGAGTGTTCGTGGATTGGCTGACTTTGACATTGTTTATGCAAAGAAAGCAACTTGCAAGTTTGGCTCAGCTGGAGGCCTGGGTACCATATATATTTCTGCAACCAGTACATGAGTTATCAGTATCAGAGAAAAGTAAAACAGATGACGCCAAGTCCTGATCGAAACAGTCACCCACACCTAAAGGTGAAACAAAGATTGGGATCCATCCTTCTGACGTGTCATCCCAAGGAGTTGCAAGGGTGGTTCAGTCACTGAATCAATTCAGTTACTATTTCTGTAGTTCAGGAAGATGGTGTTTTGAATTAACCATCTGCTTGTCGAATCAAATAGGAAGACAGAGAAAGGGAAATAGGAATGAGGAGGGTTAAGGAGGCGGTGAGACAAGACAACATATAAACATTCAAGAATAAAAGGAGTGAATTGAAGGAGTGAAGCATAGGTTTCCCAAGTCCATACCTTAAGTCTTACCATACTGTGATGACCAAGGATTTTGTGGCATCATTTATATCAAGGATGAGAAGGTAACCCACTTATGTCCTAATACCATGTCCAAGCCTATTAAATTAAGGACACAACATAAGTTAATGAATCTGAGACTGGCTCCATCAACATGTCACACGACACCAAGGATTGTGGTGCCATGTACTTGAACCCACCGCAGCATCCTTACAAGACCAGCTTATCCAAGACACAGTTTGCAAAGTGCCAATAAAGAAGAATATGTCACTTCATACAATGGAGAGTGTGAATGACTGTATTGCCAGGAGGAAGTGGATTAGGTCATGGGAGAGAGAGAACAACTGAGTGCCATGACCATAAGAAAAGGCCATACACCTGGTTGTATTTCCACCCACCATGGACTCTGTCCGCCACAGTTCCCACAAATACTTTATTTTTGTATCCAAAAGAACCTTTACTTGTACCACAACTTTGAGTTCTGTGTAGACTCCCCTGACTGTGGGATAGGTAAACGCCCTAAAGTTAAACGCAGTCTAAATAAACATGTATTTACTTTCAAGTAAACTGCAATGTGTGTGTTGATGTAATTACAAAGGAGCTATACATTGAGGAGGTTAATTCCCATAGATGTTTTTTCCACACATTCCTTGGGATCTGGTCTTGATCATAATGTTGCATGAAGTGTGTAGCTTGCACCTGTAAGTTGTCCTCATTAAAAAACCCAAACTGTAATCTATGCATGAGAATACTGATTGGTAGTGTAGGCTTGGGGTTGATGTCAAATAGATGTTTTCTGTGTCAATCCTCCCTCGCCACTCTGAGACATGAGTTATATATGTCTCAGTCACATAGCCCTAGTTTTGCATCATCTGCATTGACTGTTAGTGCCCCCGCTAATCCAGTTTAAAAGGGCATGGGTTTTGAAGCAGGAACCATATGTTTTCAGAAATTGGGATATGGTCAAAAAGTTAAAAGGTTGGACTGCACCTTTTCAGGTAGTGCATTACCTTTATGGAACCACAATAGGTGTCATTAAGAAACTTACCAGAATGCTTTAAGCCAAATTCTAAAAAAAGGTTTTCGTAACTCGTTTGTGGCCAAAAGTGGATTCAAAACTAAGGCTGTGAGAACTTCCACCTGGCCATTTATGTCAGTCAAAACTGAATCAAATAGCTAGGATTTGGTTGCAGTATTCGCTAGCAGTCCAAACACTACCCACACTTCACTACCCCTACTTGAAATGTAAAGGAGAAATAAATGGCAAAAAACAATTTGTTTTTGCTCCTAGAGTTAATTGTGACGAAAACAAGATATTGCTGTGCACACCTCAGATGATGCCCTGAGCCAATTAAATGGATTCAGTTATTGATTTACATGTGCTTCAACAGTGAATTTCTATCAATAAACATTGCTAACTGAATTATTTTCTACAATTTTAGGGGTCATTGTATGCATTGCTTAACTCTCAAACGGCTATGTATTCCATAATTAAGTTATATTCAATACCATAATTCAAATAAGCCATGATTCCTTTAGAAAATGTTGAAAATTAAAGTAATCACATACAACATATAAGTTTTTTCCTTGACAAATTGTAACCAACATTGGTTAAATAAATGATCATTTGTCACTTATCATCGACAACTTGCCTGCCACCAACAAGTGGTTTGACCACTGTTCAATTTCAATGGTTGGTTTCTAATACTGTGTTTATTTGTAGATCAACCTTCTGATGGAATACACACCATGAACTTTTCTTTCATCTTTTAAGAATTCAGTGTTCATTGTAACACGATCTCACCAATATTGGGAAAAATCCCTTTGTCAAAAAGGCAACCAATAGAACAAAAGAAAAATAATTGGATAATACCATGAAACGGTCCATGCTCCAGTCCAATCCCACCCTCTTGTTATTAAATAGGGATTTGCAAAGATGATTGCAAACGGGTGGATCAAGATGGCACACATGGATACACCCACTGAGTATAATCTTCTGAGTTCATGCATGAAAACAATTCTAAAAGTGTTATCCTCACTCCTTAGTCACTAGAAAGAGATGGCAAATCCTTATGATTCAAGAAATGTGATCAATGGGATTTTCTCACACCCTTGTAATAGTAGTAGTAATCAATTCTCTTTCTTGAAGACCTTGACTTGGACTTCCTCACTCTTACCGAGACGTGGTTCAATGGCAGCTCTGTCACTGCTCTTGACGCTCTCCTTTCTGAGGGCTTCAAGATCCTCTCCAAACCCAGACCCAAGATGACTGGAGGTGGAGTGGCCCTGATCTCCCTGAGTGTGTCCCTTGCTTTCAACATTCCTACTAAATCCTAGTCCTCTTTTGAATGCCTCGTCTGAAGACTGGGGGTCTCCCCTACTCATTCTCTCCCCCTAATCTCTATTTACAGACCCCCTCACCCTATCTCCCTCTTCCTCTCCGAATGGGCCAACCTTGCCTCATCCATTTCAACCTCTTCTTCCAAACTCCTCCTCCTTGGTGACTTCAACATCCACCCGACTCTCTTGAATCATCCACCTCTCAGTTCCAGGTCCCTTGTGACTCCCTCTGTCTCACTATTCTTGCTTCTGGCCCCACCCACTCTGCTGGCCACACTCTTGTTGCCCTCATCTCTTGTGACATCCCTATCTCTAATACGGTCAACTCCCCGCTCTCCTGGTTTGGCCACTCTCTCCTTTCCTCACAACTGGGGCCCATTGGCCCTTTTTCCAATCCTCCCCCTGCACTGCCAGCCTCATTCTCTGTCATTCGACTGATGAAGCGAGTGGCAGTTGCTGCTTTTGCCTTCACATTCATCCCCCCTACGATCCCTGCTCCATACCCTACCTCTGATTCTGTCCTTGCTAATATGCATCTTGTCATCTCTAACATCCAGGACATCCTTGCCCCTGCCATGAGGATCTGCCTAAAACCTGCCACCAAGAACAACATATGGTACAACTCTGATCTAGCATGTCTCAAACGCAAGTGTAGAATTGCTGAACAGAAGTGGCAGAACTTGGCCTTATACTCTGACACCATGCCTGTGGCTACTCCAAAGGCAATATCGCTTCTCTATCTGCTCCAAGAAGTGGCCCCACATCCAAGCCCACATCTCTGGATCCACTAACAACAAGGCCACACTTCTCACAATCTGGAAGGAACTCGCCAATCCACTTGCAGTCTCCACCTCTCTCATTCCTTCCCAGGCTCTCTGAACTTCCTTGGCTGCACACTTCACATTTAAACTCAGGTCATCCTGTCCTCACTCTCCTCCAGCCCATCTCCTCACCCACGCCTGCTCCCCTGCCTCCCTTAGCCCCCTCCTCCCGCACCCTCATTCTCCTCCCTCCTGCCCATAGCACCAAATTAGGTCTCTAAAGTGGTCCACTTTATGAAGTCCTCCTGCTTCTCCAGAACCATTAAGGACAACATATTCTCTCTTGCCCCAGCTCTTGATGACTTCTGTAACCACTTCTTCACCACTGGCTATTTCTCTCTTTCCCTCAATCACTCCCTTGTGCACCCTCTCTTAAAAAAACTTTCTGCAGACCCCTCCTGTCTGGATAACTATCATCCTATCTGTACTATCCCCTTCTTGGGTAACCTCTTGGAAAGTTGGTCCTCCCCCAACTGACCCTCCACACTGATCTTGTTGGCTGCCTTCCTGACCATCAATCTGGATTCGGGGCATCCAGAGGCATGGAAACTGCTCTCCTGAACACCTGTGAAACCATGCTCACAAATCTTGATGCCAACTCTCCTGCTGTTCTCATTTTCCTCAATTTCTCCTGTGCTTTTGACATGGTCAACCATTCCATCCTCATAAATTGACTCTGTGACACCCTCAGCTGACCTCTTTCCTCACTAACCGCCCTACCCAGCTGCAATTGGGCCCTTTATACACCACCCTCTCTTCTTCTGGTGTCCCCCAAGGGCTCTAGCTTATTGCTGTGGCTCTTCAATATCTATCTCGCCCCTCTTGCTCACCTGATCCCCTCCTTCTCTCCTCATTTCCAGTGTTATGCCGATGACACATAGCTTTCTTTCAATCTTCCGTCTACCTCCCCTTCTTCCTCCTCTTTCATCCCTGACTGTCTGTCCACCATTCAGGCATGGTGTGCAGTGAGCAATCTCTGTCTCAATGCCAGTATAATGGAGATCCTCCTCATTGGGACACCTGTGCCCTCTTTTCCTCCTACCCTTTGGCCACCCTCTTTGGGCCTACTACCCCCCCCCCCCGTCTTGTGAGGCCAAAAATGTTGTGGTCATCTTCGATTCCGCTCTCTCCTTCATCCCTCTCATCATGGACCTTACAAAAAAGTCTCACTTTCAGCTCCAAATCCTCAGAGGCATTCTTCCTTTTCTCACCTTCCCCTAAAAGCTCAATGTCTCCAGAGCTCTGGTCCTCTCCAGGCTGGACTACTGCCACATCCTCTTTCTCCATCTCCCTCTCTCCTCTCTTTGCCTTCTCCATCTAATCCAGAATAGGGCTGCAAGACGTATTCTTGGCCTCAATCCCAGGGACGCTATCTCTCCAACCCTAAAATCTCTACACTGGCTCCCGGTTGCTGCAAGGATTAAATTCAAGACCCTCTGCATCATCCAAAAGGCCTTGTGGGGCATGGGACCATGCTATTTCCAACTTTCCTACCATAAATACTCCCCTGCTAGAGCCCTACGTTCCTTTAATTCCAACTCTCTGACTGTCAAACACATCTCCAAGCAGACAGTGGGGGTAGGGCTCTCTCCTCAGCTGGTGCCTTCCTTTGACACAGCCTCCTTGCTCCTCTCAGACTTGAGGCAGACCTCCATAAGTTTCGGAAACTGCTCAAAACTCTGTTCTTTTCTACCTCTTTCCCTCTTTTCCTTCCTTGCTAATCACTCCACTACCATGGTGGCCTGATCCTCATGAACCTGGCAGATTCTCAGGCTCTTCTTTCCAGTCAATACCAGCACCCCTAACCCCACTGCACTGCCCTTTGGGCCCCTGCCTAGTGGCTCCACATACCACCCTTGAGAGCTGGCCTGTACTATCACTTATGGGATCCCGTCATTTGCAGTAGCACCGCCAGGATTGCAACGGCAGCCTCTGGCCATTTCAAGACCCACATCTGGGACCCAACAAGGAAACTCAACCTGGGACAACACCCCACATGCTCAAAATCTGTACCTTGCCTTGAGAAAGACCCCTCGAGGTCAAAACACGTGCCAGCTGACCACCACCAGACTATAAGTCTATACTACAATAAAAATGTCACTGTTAAAAAACGCTCTTATCGTGGGTATCAATTCATATTAAGGATTATAAAATTATGCATTGCAAAGTAACCCTGACTGTCTCTCTATATTAGCACATAGCCTTAGGTTCTCCTCCTGGCTCCCCTTAGCACTTCCCTCCTGGGCACTACTCCAGCACTTGTCCACTCCTCTGTTCTCCCTTCCATCCCCCTTCCCTGCACTTCTCTTCGAATACACTTGCATGGATGAATGCCACACAACCTAGTAGGTACATGACTGTATATTTATTACTGCTGTTTTTCTTTGCCACGGTTATTTTTTCCCCTTCTGCCTTCCCATTTAGCCTTGTGGCGTTTTGAAACACTATTCTGTTTTATAAAGTCCCTTACAAATTCTCAATCAAATGAAAAATAAATACAATTCCATTCAATTCAGCTTAATTCGGTCAACATACCATAAAAGCAATAATAATACAATACAGTTAAACAAATTCATGACACATTGAAAAAGAAGGAGAAAGAGAATCTAACCAAAATTAGTCGTAAGCACAGAGTTTCGTTTTGATTCCTATACATTCCTTTAAAGTCGCCAGGATACATTTAAAAGTCGACAATGTAAAATATAGAATATTTTACATTCTGGCACAAATCTACTGTCATGTGGTAACCGCTAAAAACAACAACTATTAGGTAAACGTACACAATCTTTTCTCCCATGGCTGGACAGCTGATTCAAGTAATACAGCATTTTCTTACCTTCCATGCACTCGTCAAATAGTGTACCACTGTATGTACGGCTAGATCATCATTAGAATGAGTACATAATGAAAGAGCTTCATTTATGACTCTAACTGATCATTGCCTAAATAGCAGCACTAGATATCTTTCCCTAGCATGACTGTACAGAGGGCAACATAGGAGGACGTGCATAATATGCTCAGTATCAATATCATATGAAGGGCATTTTGTCGCGATTCCATTCATGCATAACTTCAGCTAGGGGTAGCACACCAAACCTGAGCTTGTGATATAGAGCCCTGGAAAACTTTGGGGACGCAGAATCCAGATATTTCTCGTATCCAAAGGACCCTTTCGTATTCCAATATTTCCTGCCCCTTTCATTACTTAGAATATCCACAAGCAATCCTCTAGCTTCTGCTTGCAGAAGCGCTTCCTTAAGCTTTGTTTGTGCACCCTCTGCTAAGAGTAGTAGTAGTAGTAGTAGTAGTAGAGGTTGTAGTAGTAGTAGTAGTAGAAGTGTATTTGAATGTTCTACCCTTTGTGATGAATCCCACAATGCGGGCACTGCTTGCAGAGAGCCACATCCCATGAGGCCAGGGTGGTGAGGGTGATACATGATAGTCACCCTGGGGTGCTACTCAATGGGTGGATCTCATGGGAGGGGAAACCCCCTTTGGGATCAGTGATGACCACATCGGGAGAATACAGTATTCCCACCAGTCACCTAACCCTAGACTCCCTTACCACTGTTACCCCACCTTTCCTTCACCTCATTCCTCTTCATACTATCTCTCATACCCTACATACTTTTCTAGAGCAGTTCAAATAGAAAGTACTGAGACGAGGAAGAGACTTAGTGAGTTACCACATCAGCATTCACTTAGTACTGAGAAAAGGAGGGAATGTGGAGCAATACTCAATAACCATTGGAACCACTTTCATTAGTCTGGTGGTTCAGGACCATTGATTGGAGGAAACAAGATTAAAACCAAAGAAGGATTTGACAGGCCATCAAGCACTCCCTGGAGGAACTACAAGAGTATGGAAGAACCCGACATGCAGGAGGGTGCTGACCAGGATGCCGACAGGAAGTGGAGAGAGTCCTGGGCCAGTCCAGGATGGGAGGACGAAGTAGCCAGCAAGTGGACCAAGACTCCAGACACCCCAAACACCCCAGGACCATGAGAGGAAGAAAGCATGCTGTCTTGGAAGGAAGGAAGACTGCGGACCAGCTGCACAGAAAGGAAAGCTCTTGGAAGTTACCAGAGTCCCTTCAATGAGCACAGCTGTCTATAGGGAACCAGCAACCACGTAAGCCACACCACAAGCTACGCAGGAAGCCAAGAAGCATCTGATGGCTGCAGGAGGAGGTCACATGGGCAATAGAATTGGGACACGAGAGTCTGGGACGCTAACCCACTGGGAGGAAAGCAAAGAGGTACACAGACTGGTAACAGGGCTTGGCAGGAGAGTAAACCAAGTCCAATGAGGGAAAAACTAAATTCAAAATTGCAGGTCTGGGACTCGCACCCAAATTCAGAAATGTGGAGAATAGTGGAAGCTCCATATAGTACTTGGTAGGTTAGTGAACCAAGTCTTTGGAATCCACTACAGTTTGGAAAAAGCATCCATGTTACTATTGTTCATCACAGTACCTGGTGAGAGGGAACTAGGTCTGAATGCAGAGGTCAAGTACCCACTACTGCTTTGAAAGTGCATCCGGGCCACTGTTCTTCATGGCATTAACTGGTGATAGGGGACCAGGTCTGCAGACAGGGGTTAAGAACCCACTACAGCTTGGAAACTGCAACCAGGCAACTATTTCTCATTTCAGTACCTGGTGAGAGGGAACCAGGTCTGAAAACAGGGCCAAGGGCCCTCTACAGCTTGGGAAGTGTGCCCAGGCTATTCTTCTTCATCGCAGTACTTGGTGAGAGTAAACTAGATCTGCTCACCAGGGTCAAGGACCCACCACAGCTTGCGTTATGCATCCAGGCCGTTCCTTATCAGCAGTATCTGCCAAGGGGAAGCTGCCAACCATGGTCTGAGACCCCAAGGAACTGTTTTGTAAGCCTGAGGAAGGCTAAGGAAAGCCTGACATTTCCCCCATAGCCAAGGAGTGACTAAATTCCTATTGGGAAAGTCTTACCAAGACAAAAACTGCTGTTTATCCAGTGGAAGAGAGTCATTTCTCTGGACCAATAAGACTTCTCTTTACTTTAGTTAGATTATTGTGTCATCTTGATCAATCTAAATCCATCATAATCAATCATATTAACTAACTTGGACTCTAGGATAAGTGAGAATTTATCAAGAGCAGACACAAACCTTAAAAAGCTGGTTGCTAACACTTTAAAAACCAAAAAGCACTAGAAAGAACATACTGGATTAAAACAATGGATGCAATACGCATTGCAACGCTGGCAAGCTCGCACTTGGTGTATGATAAGAATCTAGGATTTGTACCAAAATATCTCAAGAAATTTCCTGACTGGAGGGCGAGACAACATTTTTTAAGAATTTGTTTAAATCTAGTGCATACTGGAGAGGTTCTGTCAAGCCCCAGGGGTACCTCCCGACATTCCTCCTCACCTTTTCACCTGTATATATAGCTGTCTGGAGTTTCAGAGTTCTTCTTGCGTGGTCCCTTGAGTTCCTTAGACTTCCTCTCCTTCTTCTGACGGAGATAGGGGTGAGCTCAATCAGAGGTCACCTTGACCGGAAATAGAATCCAATCCAGGGGATCCACAAGGAGCAAGCCCCCAAAAGTTCAGGGAAAAAGCCATCTGGTGGAAAAAACCCTGATTGATATTGTTACTGTTGTTTGCCCAAGAAGCTGTACTCGAGATGGTAGAAGGATGAAAGTTGGTGATGAAATAGCAAGGTGGTAAGGTCTGAATCCGAAGTGGAGAAATAAGTACTGACAGTCAATGGTGGGATCCAGGACTTGTTATCTTCCTTAACAGTTTGGAATGGTTCCTTCAGCAAGCATACCACAGAAGACAGTCTGTGCCGTAGGACCTGTTGTATAATGGAGGAAAGAAGCAGAGAGAAAAATAGGAACAGGATAGAGGATCGAACTATGGAAGAAGGGTAAGTATCGGAACCAAATAGCAAATATAGAAGAAGATAGCTAGGAAAATAGGAAGCAGGCAACAAGGTGTATAACGTCACCGGAAGACAAGGAACAGTTACATAGGCCGAAGCGACCCGAGCAGAATGAAAGAAAGCAGACCGCGACCGCCGGGGAAGAGGGAGGAGTGTACCACCGGCAGACCCACCCAGTAAGAGCAGACAGGTAAGCCGATCGCGGACACTGGAGGCAGAGCTACCGGTAGCCGCAAGTGGAAGGATAATAAATATAGAAAGGAACAAAACAAATAGGGAAAATAATCTCGGGGTACAGACAGAAAAGAACACAGATACTAAAGATAGAAAAGTAGATTGATAGCCGAAAGGTAACTAAGCGAAAAGAGAGAGAGGAAACAAAGGTTAAGGAAGTAGCGAAAATAGACAACACAGAGAGAGTGTAAAGTACAAGAGCTTACGGAAACCACAGAAAATACCTGAAACGGAAACAAATCACCACTAAGGTGACAAGAACAGGAAGAACACAAAAGCGGGAGGAAACAAGAGGAACGCGAGAACACTGCACGAGATCAGGCTCCAGCAGTGTAGTCCAAGAGACGGATACAACAAAAGGAAACAATGCACTTCCCTGGGTGTTAAAGAGTCGGTGGCCATCTTGGAGAAAGACTAAACCATCAAATTGGAATCGTAAACAGCCATGTTACGTGTATTTCCATCTTTGACAGCACTTCCAAGGGTTATGTATGACAGGTTCTCTCTAAATGGAGGCAGTGGGAGGCTGCTCAGAAATTGTGTGCTACTAGCAAGGACCCTAGGAAGAAAACATTAAGACACCTATTGATGGAGTTTTTGGGTACTTGAGACACAAGAATGACTCTCCTACAAAGATTTGTGGACAAAAGAGACGATGGTATCTTGGCAGAAATGTTTTGGGATAGTCCATGAGATAGCTGTTACGATAAAAGTGGTACAGGTCCTTCCAAAATGTAATGTCATTAGTGAAGCCTAACCCTAGGGAGGGGAACCTAAGTGACTTCTTCCCTGGAATTGACATGAACACTCATCTCCTGGGATGTATTGCTTCATATTTCTTCCATACGTTCTCTTTTTTCTATTTTTCCTTTTGCTTTCCTTTCCTTTTCTTTCTTTCTCTCTTATGTTCTTGTTCTTCTGACATTTGCTACATCTTTGTGTTTGGCTTGAATGATAAATAATGACGTTCTGATGGGTCTGGGGCTGTTTAGTTCAGTTTTATTGTGTAAATTATGTTTTTTTCTGAATATGGTAATCGAAAATAATATGTATACTTTGTTTTAAAATTGAAATTGTGTAAAGAAAAACAGTTGGTTAAGCCACAATAAAAAAATAAAACATTTTTTAAAAGTTTGTTTACTTTGTGTAAGAGAAAGAGTTGGAATTTTGACACTGGACATTGCGACTTTTTCTTTGGAAATTCTGACACTAGTTATTTCAGTTAAGGTAGTGAAACCCCTCTTCGGGTTAGTTCAAAATATGGTTTTCTTTTCCTTTTTATGCTTGAATAAAAGTTTAGCCAACACTATGACCCCTCTGTGTCAGAGTCTTTCTTCTACACCCATGTAAATGGTGTCAGGGTGGGATCTGGAGTGGCTGATACAAACTGGGGAACCCTCCAATTTACCTAGTTGACTGACAAGACCCCCCACCCAAGAGTAACCACCTGGGAGTTCATTGGGTTTGACCTGTGTAGTGGTCAGCACATGGTAATAGGCCCAGGAGAAAGGCAAATATTACCAACTGGCCTAGCTATAACCTCCCCTCGAGGTACTTATATCCGGATAACATTCAAATCTTGATGAGCCTGGAGATATGGCTTGGATATCTTAGCTGAGTAGTAGACCCTAATTATAGGGGAGATGTAACTGTACTCCTGCAAAATAACAGGATAGATACAAACCGGGTGGAAACTGGTGATAACGTGGTGCAAGGGATTTTAGAGAAGGTAGCATTTCCTGATATCACAGAATTCACAGATCAAGACCACACTGAGGAGTTTAGTGAGGCTGACGAAGCTCCAGAAGCGAAATTAGACTCCACATCCTACAAGAGCAACCATGATGAGACTGAGATAATTCCCGATTTGGCCATCGTGCAACAGAATGATCCGATACTAGCAGAGGCATTTCTGAAAGTGATTTCAGAAGCAGAAGGAAGGAAGAAATCGGGGAACTTCTTTTTCATTAAACAAAGCTTACTGTATGGAGGGGATACAACCAATGAGCATTAGTTTGGTCCCAGATCGTAGTCCCAAAAAGAATGAATTGTTAAAAGCTTTAACTGGCCTGATGTCATCACAGGCATCATAAATGTATTATTAACTTGCCCGCTGGATGAAAAAGCAAAAAAAAACTCCAGCTCCCTTATGTCCTCTACTTGATGTCAACATTCCCTTTTCCAGGATAGGCATGGATATTGCAGGACCCCTGGAAACTTCCAAGCTTGGGAATCAATATATACTTGTCATACTAGGCTATAACACCTTTTATCCAAAGGCTTTCTCTGTGTGAAGAAATATCTCACAGCAGATTTAACATCTAATTCCATTCTTATCAAGGGTAGGCTTCCCAAAGGAAATTCTTATGGATCAAGGTATGTCGTTCCTCAGCAAGATCACGGGTGAGGTTATCGAGATTCCCAACATCAAAACCCTCAGAACGTCTATCTATCACCACTAAACAGATGGGCTAGTCGAACAATTCAACCAAACCATTAAAATAATAATTAAAAAATGTGCTGAAGTAGATGGGAGAAACTGGGACATGATGGATCTTTTCGCTATTAGAACTGCTCCACAAAGTTATCTGGGATTCTCGCCTTTTGAACCTTTATAGGGACAAAATCCCAGAGATGTGTTGGATATGCTTAGAGAGACCTGAGAAGAGACGGAGGGGGCAATTCTACCACTCACACAATCAGCACAGAGAATTAAAGAGCATATGACACTCATTAGGGATATAGTGAATTCCAACTAAAGTAGGGCCCAAGAAAATGAGAAGCAGCTCTATGACAAAAGGCAATCACCCGCTATTTCTCGATAGAAAAAAAAAGCCCTTGCCCTTCTGCCCACATTTGCACATAAAACGTTATCACATTGGTAAGGCCCTTATGAGATTGTTGAACAGACCAGACCCTGCAATTGCAGTCTCTCAGCCTGACAGACACCTCAAGTTCCAGGTTTATCAGGTAAATCTTGTAAAGGAGTAGAGACAAGATCCAGTAGATTCATCCTCAGAAGTCATGGCAAGCCTGTTAGCGGAAGTGATTAACCATCTGCACCTAATACCCAAATACCACCACAACAGTAGGACATACAAGACCTTCTGAACCAATTCCTCGATGTGTTCAGTTATCTACCCAAGGGAGTCAGTGGAATTTACCAGCATATCCATACCCCCCTGGCAACGGCTATCATTTTAAGACTGTACCGGATACCAGAGGCCCGTAGTGAACTAGTCATTCAGGAGTTGGAGAAGATGTTAGCTGATGAATTCCTAAAACCATAACAGAGTTCATGGTCCTCACCAATAGTCCTGGTTGCCAAACCAGATCAATTGTGGTGGTTTTTTATCGATTTTTGGAAATGAAACTCGATGTCCCAGTTCGATTGCTACCCGATACCAAGAATTGACGACGTCATTGATCGGCTGGACACCGTTGTTTACATCGCTATGATTCATCTGACCAAGGACTATTGGCAGCTCTCTCTGAACCCTGCTGATAAAGAATAGGCCTCCTTCTCCACCCCTAGAGGACTATCCAGTTCAAAGCCCTTCCCTTTGGGATTCATGGGGCTCTGAAAACATTTCAGATGTTAATAGATCAGTTACTCCAGCCATGCACCAGTTTCTGTGGGGCATATCTAGATGACATTGTTATAAACAGTCACACTTGGGATGAACATCTGTCCAATCTTTATCAAATCACCAGGACCCTGCGGCAAGCCACACTAATCGCCAACCCAAAGATGTGCCCCCTGGGCCAGATGGCTGTAAAGAACCTGGGCTTCTTTATGGGCAACAGAAAAGTCCAACCCCAGTTGGAGAAAGTTAAAGCCATAAAGGACACTCCCATACCAAGAATCAAGATGTATTTAAGGGCTTTCTTAGGGTTAGTAGGCTATTATAGTGGTTTAGGCCTCATTTTTCATCCATTACTTCATGCCTAACTGACAAATTAACGAACGGAGAACCCCAGAAGATCAAGTGGAAGAAGGACGATCAGTCTTGCTTTAATTCCCTCAAATCAATTTTGTGTAGCAAACCCATCCTTAAACTTAAAGTGCCAAATGTCAACAAAGCATTTGTCCTCCAAGCTGATGCCTCAAAGGTAGGGTTATGGGTGGCATTCTCTCAAAGCTATGACAGGTTAGAATACCCTATGCTGTATTTCAGACTCAAATTATTTCCTAGGGAGAGAAACCATGCCACAATAGAACTTGAGGGCTTGGCAATTAAATGGCCAGTGAGCCATATCCGCTATTACCTTACCGGCAGGAAATTAACCCTGGTTACTTTACTTTACAAATTTGTAACACGCTCCTCAGAACCTGTAGGCATATGGGTGCAACAAGGACAGACAATAAAAAACATAAAACATAAAACCTGGAGCTCAGCTGATGGGGAACTGGGGGCTATGGTTATCACACAGGCATCTACAAGTTAATCAAAAAGATATGTTTTTATTTTTTTCTTGACATTTTCAACCAGATTGATCTTTCTAATTTCTTCCAGCAGAGAGTTCCAAGCCTTCGGGCTGCTGCGTAACATGCGCTCTGTTTAACCTGTTAAAGTGAGCATTTCGGCTTTTTAAGCTGTATTGTGCCATTTGATCTGAGCGTTCTTGTGTTCAATTTCACATGGAGGTCCCTCGAGAGATATACAGGTGCTGTGCGTGTGATGCACTTGTGTACCATAACTATCACCCTGAATTGTACCCTATCTTCAATGGGTAACGCATGTAGGTCTCTTCTTGCTTTGATTACATGGTCAGACCTCCTCAGCCCTGTAATGGCTCTTATTGCACTATTCTGTATGACCAGAAGTCTTACATAAACTGTCTTATGGATGCCCAAGAGAAGACTGCCACAGTAGTCCATCTTAGATCCAATAATCGCCCTGGCTATGATTTCAGAGTTCGCTTTTGAGATAAAGGGGTGAATCTGTGTAAGCAGTTTTAGGTGGTATGCAGATGAGGATACCAAGTGTCTCACTTGCGCCCTCATATTGAGATGCTGATCCAGTACAATGCCTTTTGTTTTAGTTTCTGTATGGTGTCCTGCCACAGTGAAGTTTTTGTAATTCTCCCCTAACTTTTATATTCTCTTTGGTGTTCCAACAACCATGAGTTCTGTCTTTTCCTTGTTCAATGCAAGCCGTTTTCTATCATCCATGCTTGGATGATGTCATAAACTTCATTCAATATTATAGAGTAATTTGTGTGGTTGGTAACTTCTACACGATTTTTATCTAAACAGAACAGAGGAGATGTAAAAATGTTGTATAGAGAGGGTGATAAACAAGCACCCTGGGGGACTCCAAGAAGCAAGACACTCGTGGGGCTTCCTCAATGTCACTGCACACCCTGAGTGTTCTGTTGCTCAAAAAAGATTGAATCCAAGCCGAGGCAGCATCCGAGAATTTGGCAACCTCCCTCAACCTGATGACTAATAGAAGATGGTCAACCAGGTCGAAGGCAGCGACAGGTCTAATAACATCAGAAGCGATGTTCTACCATTGTCCATGGTACGCAGCAGAATGGACTGAAGGTCCAATAAAGCTGTCTCCATACCATGGCCCTGTCTAAAACCAGTTGCCTGTCATGTAGCACCTTATGATTATTCAGAAGCTCTGAAATCTGGATATACGCAACCCAATCTAAGATATTCAACAAGAACGGGTTGTTAGTTATGGGCCTGTAATTAAGTGCATCAAAAGGACACAACCCAGGCTTACAGACAATTCCCCTGTCATGTGGCTCAGTTCAAGGAAAGATATGTGTCCCAGATTTATGCAATGGTTCCTTGATTTACAGCCATTTTCTTTTAGTGTGGAGCATCATAAAGGTAAAGATCAAGGAAATGTAGATTTTCTCTCCCAGTTTTCTTTAGGGGCAGAGGTACCAGACAAGATAAGGGGACGGGTATGTGATTAATCCCATGATGTTGTAACTGCTTCTGAAAAAAGGGAGCCCCTTCACATGAGGCCAGGGTGGTGGGAGGATCAGGTAGCCTGCAAGTGGGCCAAGACTCCAGATGCCCCAAAAACCCATGGACCGTCAGAGTGCAAAAGTATGCTGTCCCTGAAGGAAAGAAGACTGTGGAACCACCAGAGTGAAAAGAGAAACTTTGGGAAGTTACCAGAGTCCTGTGAATGCGCCCAGCTACCTCAAGGGAGTCAGCAATTGCGTAAGCCATGCTTCAAGGTAGGTGGGAAGCCGACATTTCTGGGACACCTCCAGAAGTTGGGTGACATGGGCAAGACAGCTGGGAAATGTGGATCTGGGACCCTAACACATCAGGAAGAAAACTTTAAGGGATATAGACTGGTACCAGGGATTGGTAGAAGAGTAAACTAAGTCTAAAGATGGAAAAACGAAAGTCGGAATAATGGGTTTGGGACTCACAACCAAATAATGAATTTTGGAAACTAGTGGAAACTCCACACGGTGCTTGGCACATTAGTGAACCAAATCTGTGGGATCCACTTCAGCTTGGAAAGTGCATCAGGTAACTCTCCTTTGTTGCAGTACCTGGTAAGAGGGAACCATGCCTGTATACAGGGATAATGGACCCACTGCAGTTTTGAAAGTGCTTCCAGGCCACTCATTTTCATCGCAGTATCTGGTGAAAGGGAACCAGGTCTGCACACCAGGGTCAAAGACCCACTACATCTTGGGGAGTGCTCTAGGTTGTTTTTCTCCAGCAGTATCTGGCAAGGGGAAGCCAAAGCAGCCAACCAAGGAATTGTGTTGTAAGCCCGAGGAAGGTTGAGGAAAGCAAGGGCAAAGAAGACATCTTCTTTGATTTAGTTAGTTTATTGTGTAAAGGACAGAGTTAGGATTTTGACACTGGACATTGGGTCTGTTCTTTAGACAATCTGATACTCATTTCAGTTGGGGCAGGAAAACCCCTCTTAGAGTTGGCACAAGACAGTGTTTTCTTTTCCTTTTTACGCTTGAATAAAGTGTATAGCCAACACTATGGCCCATTCGTGTCAGAGTCTTACATCTGCACACTTTCACCATCCAACAACTAAAGCCTATGTTAAGCCTCTACCTCTTCCTCAACTAAATGCTGTTCATTGTCTTGCTCCCTCCCTACTAAAGTCTACTCATTAACTGATCTAACAACATCTACTCCGCTTTCCCAAAGATGATCGAGAAATTGAAAGGCATTTACCCTATTAGTAGCATTTTATCCCAGACTTACTGGAATCTTTGCCTGAACCTCAGACAAAGTTCTGGAAAACGACACGCTGCTGAAACACCCAATATTAGGGTGACTTGGTACTTGGCTGAAAATATTGGTCTGGGCTTACTAAACACCCACATTTTGAGGGTGGATGGATTCAGTAACTCTTCACATGCAAAATGCTTTGAATTGGCATATTTAAGTTTCTGACTCAGTTCACCCGGATAATGGGGGAGGGGTGGGGGGGGGTGAAAGTGCACCCTGATGTACAGCGGGATCATTCTTTCTTTGTGTCTTCCCTGTGGTGTCAGATTCCCTGAACAGTGGAAAGATCAATGCAAACAGGGTCTAAGAAGATCCATGGCAGTACTTATTTTCTTGAAATGCATTTACGGGACTCAAATTACTAGCGCGATTACCTTAGCCCCTCAACCATTTGGGGTCAGTCAGCCATTGACTTTCTAGGTGGCTTGAATGAGCCAAGCACCTAATTATGCTTCTAGTGTATGTCTGCGCATTCATGACTCCGATGGCCAGTTAGTCCCCGGCATGCAAATCCCCTTTGAGAATCAGATATATCCGTGCATGGAAAAGTGGTTGGAGGGTGGGAGAACGATTCTGTTTCTCACTACCTGTACCCCTTATATGTTGAGAAAAAAAAACACAAAACACCATTGTTTCAATTGTTTATCTATTATCACTGTGTACAAGATGTCCATTTTCTGTGGGTACCTTGTTTAACTATATTTCAAACTATGATATTTAAAAATATAAATGTGGTTCACTGCTTTGATATAATTGTCTTATTGGCACCGACCAAAACACCAAAATAAAATGTAATATGCACGCATTTCCATGGGTGTAGATTGAAAGGGCTTAAGGAAAACTAGAATACATGTATTTTTATATTCTATAGCAAAGTTGAATCAGTGGTCATATTATTCTGATGCCCACGATATGAACAGTGGATAGTTTCTGTAATGCAGATGTTTCATTTTGGCTGTTGTATCGCTGCCACCTTGACCTTGAACGAGATCCTCTGCATCGTCGAGTGGCCTCTCGCTGATGTATTCGTGCTTATCGTGGTTTGCAGAGCAGTCACACAACAAGCTTACAGATGCATGTGTTTTGATGGACAATTGTTGTGGTACAAACACTGTGCAATAGGGTATTGCTCATAGCTCTTTCTCTTCGATCATAGTACAATACAGTAAACAGTTTATACCTATTTTCATTTTAACACGTGCCTTCCGAACACCAAACTTCGTGAGAGGGTTATCATTCTGGATCAAGGTGGGCACGGTATATCGGCCAAAATCACAAATCTCGATGAGATCACCTGTAATCAGGCGAGCGGGTTACTCTCTGGCTCTATTTATTAATTGAATTATTCATTTAATTTCATTGTTGCCTCTTTGTGGTATGAACGGCTGTTATAGGAAATGTAAAATTTCACTGCTTTCATCCCTGTGAAATGGAAATGTTAACATCACATTGAGTTCTTGGGGCCATTTGAAATGTTTTTTTTTTTTAGAACTTAACATTAAAACATGTTTTGGTTATGACAGTGGCTCAATGATATGTGCCTGGAAGTATTTAATCCACACCTTCTGGCTCACCAAAATCCTTAAGCATTACCATTTACAGAAGCCTGTCCTTCCAGAAACACATAACCAGGAAGTCCCAACAAGCTTGGCTCCAAATCCCCATTCTTTGCAAAAATCAAAACCTTCATCCCGGCGCAGGACATTTGGACCATAGTACAGGCCATTGTGTTCTAACTCCATTGATGGAGGAAATGCCCTCCTGACTGGGCTCCCAGCTGCTCACTTGTCTCCTCTTAAAGCAGTACACCACATCTGGTGGCGCACACTCCTCGCACAGCAAATCAACCATACACCTTGGATCTCAACTCATCCACACAGAAAAGAACCACAAACACTCCATCTCTTACGACACACCCACCCTCTGGAACTCGATCCCAGTGTCGACTCGGAATGCCCCCACAAGTCTCCAATTTTGCAAATCTCTCAAAACAAGGCTTTTTCAATAACACCTGACCCAGGGCTCATTTTAATAGTTGTCCTTGCCGATGCACAGAACTCAACTCACAATATTTTGCTAATTTTATAAGATGCCAGCCCAATTGCTGGTTACCAACACTCTGTACAGTGCTCCCCTGCTCTCGAGCTACGTTTGCACTTTAAACAATAAATATTAAAATAATTAAAAGATTGCCATTTAGTGGTTGTACTAAGCCTAAGTGTTTCATATTTATGTACTGCTCAACCAAACAAAGATCCAGCTGGTTCTTTCAATCTCATGCTACCAGTTGCTCAGCATCTGAATCTTCCACCCCTTCTCTAAGGTGACCTTGTTTGGATTACCTTGTATTTATTAATTGTGACTTTTAATGGTATTGTGAAGGCATCATGAAGCAAGACACAGACAACAGATTCAAAGAGCAACTAAAAGACCTTTATTTACTCAAATGTCAGGATGGTTAAGTCCTAATTTGCACTATACTAAGGTACGATTTCCCAACCTAAATAAACTAAGGATAGTCTGAGTCAGTAAGTTCAACTTAAAAGTCTGTCTGTGTCCAACAACTGTACTTCCCCTCACAACTAAAGCTAAACAATGTGTAGGGATATCAGTAACCAAAGAAACAGTGTTCCAGAATGTTAGGGAGAATTCTCTGTTAAGGCTAATTTCCCAAACCTAGTGAGTCCCCCAGCAGCTTTGCTGGATTTTTGGGGTTTATTTTTTTTCTCCTGCTAAGAGTGAGAGTGAGACTCTTTTTCTCATACTCTTAGACATGATTTGAGATATCCTTTGACTTTGTTATGTGTTTTATGGGCTATGGGGTCTTTTACTCCATAGGGTTTCATGTGGTTTTTGGTAAGTGCGTTACACAGCACCCTCAGTGCAGTAACACAGGGGTGTCATAGTGACCCCCAAACATAGACTCCATACCCTGGGACTGACTACTGTCTCCCAGGGCATGTAAAGTCACCATTGACTTTACTAGTCTTAAATTGGGAACAGAACCAGTACAAACCATTATATTGTGGAAGTACTCGTAGGGGTAATTAGTTTGCCCCTGGGTCTGTTTTTCGAGGGGGCACTGTGCAGTCCCCCCTCGTCGAGTTTCTGGCTGGTGGCAGTGGTTACCATGCAAAATATTCCTTAAGAATATTTACTATGGGATTTTCCCATTCATTTTAAACGCACCACTTTTTGGTGCAATGTTAAAGATACCGCTCGGTTATTTATTTAATATTTATTCCCCGGTTGGGTCTTTTCGCCAGGACTCGGTTTTAAAATGGCGTTTGTGTTCACCTCTGTAACTCCAACCCAAGTCGAGCCCTTTGTTCCACTTTTTGGCGGGCTTCTACACAGAAGCCTCCAAGAGTGGTGCCACTCTATCTGGGTAAACATAATGTGTGGGAGGGGGGTTTAGGCACCCTGGACTGAGTTGCCTCGGCAACACAAGTCGCACTCTTGTGTGATTGGCCCAGTGGTGAGCTGCCCGGCTCACCACTTAGCATGTTTGAGTGACAGCTAGGACTGATGAATGGGGGTTTTCTGCATAAAAGCAGGGCTTTGGGGACTGGGACTTCAGACGTCGCCACAGGACCAAAGAATCTGAAGAGGGAGAAGCTGAGCCGACCTGCAACGACGACACCACCGGTGGACTGCTGCTGAACCGACTCACCACTTCTTCCAACGACAGAGGAGATCTTCATCCCGAAGAGTCTTCTTCCTTTGACTGGTGGGGATAACAGGTTTGCCCGCCTTTTCGCCTTCCTGGATCATCTCGTGGCCGCCTTGCCTGTGGCAAGCACCCCGGCAACCGGGATACCATGTTTTACCACTACCGCAAATAAAAGGGTAGTACCTTTTAACCGGAGAACTCCGCGGCTGGTTTCTTCCCTGCCAGTGCAACGACCTTCAGCTTTCCTCCACTTCGAGATCTTCTCTTCCTCTGGACGACGCCACAACTTGCACCCACTGCCAGGAACAACTGCCCCCGCTGGAGGATTCTCTCCACTTTCAAGGTACTGTGTCCGCCTGTCCTCCCTCGCAACGGTCTGTGTGGGGTGTCTTGTAAATCCTCAACTTACCACTTGGGTTGCCCCTAGGCTGGCTAATTGAACTTTTCTGAGCTGGACTAATTCCTTTTTAAACTCTCTGATAGACTTTTCAAGCCTTTCAAACTGTGTGATCTTGGGCGCATTGGTGTTCTACTCTCTCTAAGAGGGAGCCGGGCCTCTGAACATTTTGCTCACAAGTAGACTTTGACTTTCCTGCCTTGCTGAGTGCCTCTAAAGTATTGTGTTGTGTGCTTTTCTAATTTCTGCCTTTTCCCTCCCTTTTTTGATAATTTATTGGAATGCCATCTTTAGTTAAGCGCTCACCACGGTCTGAAAATAAGTGGTGTTAACTAAGACTGGTCTAATAAGGAATAAGGGATGTATATATATTAATAGTGACTGTGTTTTGAACTTGCTTTCTAAGTGTGTCTTTAAATAAATAATTATATACTTGATACCAAAGCTCTGGTCAGTGTTTGCTTGTGCTACTGTATTTTGGTACCTATCTTGTATAATCTATATACTGTCTAATTCTTCTTGAGAGAAGTCTGGCTGCTCAGCCACAGCTACCAGGTAAATCTGGGTGGTACAGACTGCTACAAATTGGGTTTACTGCCAACACCTGTAGTCTTAAGCCTTTTGCAGTGGTCCCTAAGGGAACTGCACAGGTTTCTGCCTAACACAGACAAATGTTCTGAGCTTCTACCAGCTCCTGGCTTGCTCTTAGCTCCCTTCCCCAAGTTCAACACAGTTCCCAAAATGGTCTCCGGGTTCCTTTCCCCAAGATTAACACTGATTTGCCCAGTGGTCTTGGGGGTTCCTTTCCCCAAGTTAAAAATAGTTTTACACAATAGTCTTGGGGTCCCTTACCCCAACCTAAACACAGTTTTGTGCAATGGTCTCAAGATGTACTTCCCCAAGTTCAACACAGTTCCACACATTTTCAGATGTGGGTAACAGCACTAGTACACTTTGACCGACTTTCAAGGACCTTAAAGATACCTTTTTTTAATAAGAGGTTTTCTGTTGTTCCTGTGCTTTGACCATGTGAGTCACAACCAAAGATCTAACAGCTGTCATATGTTCTTTGAGCCTAGATGCAGTTTGGGAGAGTGAAACTGGATCTTCTTCTCTCTCGTCCCATGTTTCCTTCAACATATCCAGGGCATCCAAGGTTTCCCGCCCATAAAGCAACTCAAGCAGGTAAAATGCAGTGGAAGCCTGAGGGGTCATCCTAACTGCAAACAGAGCCTAGGGAATCATTTGGTCCCAGTTTCTACCGTCCTGTTTGACCAACTTCTGTAGTATGGTCTTTAGGGTTTATTCAATCTTTCCGCAAGGCCATCTGTATGAGGATGCTACACTGATGCGGTGGTTCGGTGATATGTAACAGTTATTTAACTTTCCCCATGAGTTTTCCCATGAAAGTGGTACCTTGGTCGGTTAATATTTCCCTGGAAACCCTACTCAGGAAAAGAAGGGGAGCAGGTGCTTCAAAATGTGATGTGTTGTGTTGGCTCTAAGAGGAAAGGCATGTAGATATCATGTTGTATAGTCCACAATTACCAGCATGTATTTATTTCCCAGTTTGGAGGTTTCTAGGGGTCCCACAATATACATACCAATCCTTGAGAATGGAACCTCAATGATTGGAAGGGAATTTAGGGGAACTGGTGGTGGTAGTCTTCTGGCAGATTTCACAGGCCTGAATAAAGTTCTTAGCATCTGCATGTATCCCGGGCCAGTGAAATATATTTGTTATTTGGGTCTGATGCTCTGGTACTTAGCTTCTCAAATCTTAGGGTTCACCAACTTGTATCGGTTGAGCCATATCCCACTCTGACACCATTTGAGAAGGCATCATGAAGCAAGACACAGACAACAGATTCAAAGTTCAAATAAAAGATCTTTGTTAACTCAAATATCAGGATGTTTAAGGCTTAAGTTGCTCTATACTAAGGTGGGATGTACCTACCTAAATACCTAAGGATAGTCTGAGTCAGTAGGTTCAACTTAAAAGTATGTCTGTGTGCAAAACCTATATTTGCCCTCACAACTAAAGCTAAACAATGTGCAGGGATATCAGCAACCAAAGAAACAGTGTTCCTAATGACAAAGTCTGAGCTTCTTCCAGCTCCTGGCTAGTTCTTGGCTCCCTTCAGTAAGTTCAAGACAGTTCCCCCAAATGCCCTCAGGGTTCCCTTCCCCAAGTTAAACACAGTTCCCAAAATGGTCTTGGGTTCCCTTTCCCAAATTCAAAACAGTTCCGCACAATGGTGTTGGGTTTCCTACCCCATGTTTAACACAGATCTGCACAATGGTCTCAGGGTTTCCTTCCCCAAGTTCAATGAAGTTCCACACCATGGTCCCGGGGTTCCCTACCCCAAGGTTAACACAGTTCTGGACAATGGTCTCAAGGCTTACTTCCCCTGGTTCAGCACAGTTCCACACAATAGTTTCAGGGTTCCTTTCACCAAGTTTAACACAGTTCCACACAATGGTCTCGGGATTCCCTTCCTTAGGTTTAACACAGTTCTTCTGATTGCAAATCCACAATCAAAGCAACTTGCTTAATTTGCTTTTCTTTTCTGTCACTTGAAAAATCTTAGGCCGACCAGCCTCAGCCGCTTGACCAACCTTGGTTTAATCCAAGTAAGGGTTCCTTTCAAACACAGGTTTACTATCTTTGTCATAAATCCACATATGCTTCTGATTCACTTTAATGGATTCATGCCTTTACCAACAGGTGACTCTCACACACTTTCTTTTGTGGTATTTCCCCTGGCTATCACTTTGCCTTCTCACTATCCAATACTGTTGTTTTTGTTGTTTTACTTTGTTTGCAAATACTGTCTGTTTAAATTCATCTTGCTCTCATATGCACATCACTTGCTGTTTCATTCATTTGGTATTCTCTTATCTTTTCCACGGTTCAAAAATGTATTACATGCTTGGCAACTTGTTTGGTGATCAATAATTCATGTTTGGTCTCCGGACCCATTTGCCATTCCTTTTCAGTTGACCGGCATCCGCCGTTAAACACAACATGCCCCTGGAGCGCCCCAGCCTTAGTGATCCTTCACTATCACTCAACAGTGTGGGGCCACTCCTCCAGGTACTCCAGTTTTGCTCTCGGGTTCTCACTTGCTCTGCTGTCACTCCTAAGGAGCTCCAGCAAGCAGCTGGAAGTTCTCTGTGTATTCCACTCCCAATGGGGAACACACAGCATAGGGCTCTGCAGAGCTCCTGACCCTCTTCCGCCTGCTCTTCTGGCCTTTGGCGTCTTGCTGGCTTTTTTGCAGTACTCATCGTCCTTTTACCAGCCCTTATTGAGCCTGCTCTACCTGTGATTGCTGTAATCTCCTGCCCCACTGGATCTCAACCCCGTCCTGGGTTTCCATCTCCGTTCTTGGTTTGGGTTTCTCCTTTTATACACCTGCGACCATATAACAGGTTGCAGGTGTGAACTCTTAGTGCCAATTGCCTGACCATAGTTATTGGGAAATGCCTGACCCTCACAAGAGTCCTTACTCGTCTCAGTACCAGAGTGGTGAAATGACATGTTAGTGTTTACCACACATAGTGTCCTCTTCCTCTTCCCAGTACTATGGTGATGTGAATGTGAGGAAATGAGGGGAAGTGATTGGTAACAGCCTATGAAAGCAGGGGGAGGGTAAGGTTGGTTCTCATCGGAAAAGGGGCATATCATGTCTTGCTTGTGGATATCTTCTCCCCAATCCGCAAGTGCCTCCACCCAGGTGATCCTCCCTCACATCTCCACCCCATGGGTCAGGATGCAAAAGCAATAGCCTTCCCTGGCACCTGAGAAGAGGATCCAAGGGGCGTAGGTGTGAGGATACCCTCAGTTTTCTCACAGTATCATATTGTAATTATGTGTGTTGCCAATCTTACTGCTCGCCCAGCAGTCATGCAGAGCCGTGGGCTATAAGAAGTGCTACAGTCAGTAGCCTGAGACCGAGCAGGAAGGAGAAAGGATGCACAGAATAGAAGGAAGCGAGAGACACACTGAGTGTCTCCCCTTTTTGTATTTGTATTCTGTTTGTATTCTGTTTTGGGGTTGACTGTAAGCATAGATGACTGAACCATACACATTTAGTAGGAACAAAACATTACCATATGTTGTCCTGATGACTTATATACAACATCGGCCTACTGTGTTGAACGGTTCTGGTCAGCTCCCAGCTTGCATAGCTGAACACACTCACACACAGGTTTCCAGCTAGCTTGATTTTATAGTTCTCTAATTTTATTTTTTTACACTACCACTGGCGGTAAATATTTTGCCACTGCAGTATATGCTCTAAGGCACTTCCTAATTACCTCCCCACATCTAGAGAATAATTACCAGAGACACAATTAAACAATCCCACCGCTTCTGTCTTGTTTCATGCGATTATTTTCTTTATGCATGTATCATTTTAAATATAGATGTTGCAATACATATTTTACTCAATGAACACCTTTTTAGAAAATACATGAACCAGCTCATATACAGTGAGAACATACTTTTTTTCTTACCAAAACTTGGAACACAATGAGATTGCAAAACATGCTTTCTATGAGAAGAGACACAAACATGCATGGCGCAAGTGTTTTTTTTATTTTCGGTTAAATCACAGTGTGCGAAAGAAAAGAAAACAATGATTCAGTTGAAACAAATGATTATTTCTGTCTATCTGACAGCAAAGATAATTCTCTCTCTCCGCACTCTCCTCAATTTACAGCTACTCACCCTAAACAGTGAAACCTCTCTGCTTTATCTCTGTCTCCGTCGTGGGTTATCAGCAAAAGAGTGTTGCAAACTCTGCACTCCTTTTCGTGCCCCGAACATCAGCCTCAGAGTCCCAGCAGCATCCAAGGCTGGGTCAGCTCAGCGCTTCCCTCTGCCCCAGACAGCCAGCAGCCAAGAAGCCCCACACCCATTCTGCCTCCTGTATTGCCTGATGCTTGTCATTCAAAACTAAACCTGCCTTCTTTCTGATGTTTTCCATCACCCCAGCAACTTCTAGAATTCTGAGCTCTCTGTCCTATCACCCAATGGGAGCATATGTATCAATTTATTTCCTGCAAGAACAACAATCTCTCTGAATGGAAAAGACAGCCCATTTATCTTTGCAACACGTTTACTTCCACAGAACGAAACAGCAGAATTTTCCATCTGTGATCAATTGCATTTCAATGTTATCAGGAGTACAAACTATTTAATGAGATATTATTTGTTAGGGATGGTCAGTTAATTAATCTGGGTTAGTTTGTTAAATGTAAAGCTACGCAGACGGCAAATTTTCTTAAAACAAGAATCACTTTTACATGTGCTCAGTGCATATTAAATCTGCTGTCCTTTACATCCATTTTGTTGACACCTTTGAAAGACTAGTTCCCTGTCACCATAAACCCAATGCATTATTTTTAAACTGCACTTGTACTACATAATTTGCTGTCTCTCTTTTCATTCATCTATACTAACCCCACTGAAAGTAATGTCATGTAATCACTGCCATAGAATCTTACATTCCCTCCTTTTCCAACAACTGTGACCGCTCGCGACCTCATAGCGGGAGGAATAACAATCCAATTTACTAACATGCATGCGCCACAATAATAATTAATCTTCTCTGGGAGAGCACAATATTCTCCGCCCTCCTTTTCCATAAACCATTATAAAATAACATTTAATAACAATAATACAGTAATAAAATAAACATATGTGTATCTCTCAATGAATAAATGTCCATATTCGAAATATCTATTTATAAAGTAAAGTAAAAGTCCAGATATGCATGTCCATATGTAATAAAGTAAAATAAAATGTACACTTCCGACTGAAGTGTCCACATGTAAATGTTCATAAGGAAATGTAAAGTCCATATTCCAATATAAAAACAACACTAAAAAAAAAACTTCTTGTCCTCAATCCACTCCCCATCTTTGTGAAGCACTGCATAGTAGCATGTGCCATGATCCATAAATGAAATATTTTAAATTCCTGGTGCCCAGAATTCCCAGGAGCACACCTCCGGGATGTCCTGTCCATCAGCCCCTGCACCAACACTGCACATAATGTTGTCATCAGCAGAACTCCTCCGATCCAGCAATCCATGGAACCTCCTCCACTGATGTCATTTTTTTGATATCTCAGGCTCCTTATCTTCAACCCCATTATTAGTCCGGAGGCTTTCCCGGGGCCTTCTCCTGTGGCATCCTCCAAAAGTCCAGCGCCTCAAGGATGCCCTGCAGCAGTAATGAATCAGTCATAGCTAAAGTGAATAGAAAAGAAACATATTAAGTACTTAGCACAAAACAATCATCTATCCCTCTTAAGCTGCAAGGCCTGAAACCACACTGGAATGCTGATTAAACATTCTGGCTCCCTGGATTTAACATTTTGGAACACCTGCAATTAAATTCATCATTACATAAAATAAGACAACATTATGCAGCAAAATAATTCCAAAACACACACCCCTCCATACTATTTCACGTCTTTAACATACCATGCCATTTCCCATCAATTACTTGAAACCCATGCGGAAAAAAATACCCTACTACACATTAACAGGAGAGTTCAGTTTGATTCAATGCCAAATTATAAAAAGAAACCATTTTAAAATGTTACATTTGGATCTGTTTATTTCTGCCTGCTCACTAGCCCATGTTTTTATCTACTCATGGAGGGAAATCTTGTGTATGCTACCTTACACATGCTCTTGTGTCACTATGTTACCCATATCACGTATTATTCTCTGTTTAATGTGAATGCTAGCAAGACAACTGCTATTATTTGTTTACCTTAACTCCACTGTTAGCTTTATTTTTACTGCATTTATTATTTTCATTCAGCCAATCTCAACTCGCTCAAGCCTTTTCACCTCGTGCTTTGGGTGACATGGCTTAATCTGGTTTACGTTTACATGTATGAAGTGCTCAGTGGCCACTTGTCAGGGAGAATTCTCAAGAATGTGCTAATTTCCCTTACGTTTTGAGACCCCCAGCAACTTTGCTGGAATTCTAGGATTTGATTTTTTGCTGGGAAGAGTGTGAGCCTTTTTTTTCCAACTTGTCCATGTTTTTTGATGTGTGGTTTACTTTTGTGTTCTTTGGTTATGGAGTTTTAAAACAACTCCATAGGCATCATCTTTTTCTGTGTGTCATACAGCACCATCAGTGCAGTGGCACAGGGATGTCTTTCAGACTTCACAAGGTTTAAATACCTTCTCTGGGACTGACTACTGTCTCCCAGAGCATGTAAAGTTAAGTTGACTGTACTAGTCTCTTTAAATTTACTGACCCAGCACACACTATCTTCCTATAGAGTGCTGGAAGGGTTGCCTAGCATCCCCTGAGTCAAAACACTCATGTAACAGTCAAATGTTACCCTTTCCTACTTTAAATGGCTGGTGGCAGTGGTTTAGATCAAACTGCCATGATTTTTCCCAACTGCGAACAATGGTATATAAAAATCAGGTGTGCCATGTTTTTCAATATGGCGCCCAAGACCTATCTGTAAAAACAGGCTCCAGTCGACTTTTTTCACCATTGCTTTTAGGAAAGGTCCTTCTTGTGTTTGTCTCTGCGCACCAACCAGGTTTGGTTACTTTGTTCATTGACCCTTGGTGGGCTTCAGTGCTGAAGCCCTCCTCTGGCGCCAGGGTGTCTGGGGTGGACAGGATGTGAGGAAGTGCCCGAAACTCCCTGTGCTTGGTCTCCTAGGAGACCTGAATGCACTCTGGCATGATTGGCCGGCTGGCTCTCAGGCAAGAACAACCACCCTGCTGTTTGAGTGAGAGCCAGGCTGGAATTAATGGGGGAAAACTGTTTAAAAGCAGGTCTCTGGGACTTGGAAAGCAGAGTCGACCACTGGAATAAAAGAACCAAAGACGAGCTGAAGGAAGAGTACTGCTGCAACTCCTGGACGACTGGTGAAGCCCTGCTGCAGGTCCGAATCGCCTGAAACTCCATCGACAGAGAAGCCCTCTAAGGTTAACTTCTTCCCTTGAGTTTGGTGGGAACAGCCAACTTGTAAACCGCCTGGATACTGCCCCTCCTGGTCGAATTTTCTGCAGAGTGCTGTGGAAAACCGGATAGCCAGTGGGAAGGATACCAGTTTGTGGACTTTAAGGCACTCACACCTTAAACCATTTTTTTTGCTAAGCTTGTGGCCTCATACCTGGGCAGTGCAGGAACCTCCCAACGTTCTCCTTCTTGTCCCCACGACTGAAGCTCAGGAACAGCGAGATCTGCTAGAACTGCCAGGAACAACTGCCTCAGCTACAGCTCTTCTTCACTTACAAGGTAGTGTGCAAACGTGGTCCATAACTTTTCGGCCATTGCAAAAGTTTGTGGAAACTGTCTCAACTCCGAAGGCTTGTCCTTCCTTAAACATTCGGCTACTTTTCGTCTAGCCAAATTCTTCTAAACTCTGTGGCAAAGACTTAACCGTTTACTACAAGAACTGTGCTATCCTATACAACGACTCTGAACCATTGACTTTGCCCAGGCCTATGAACTGAATTGCTGGTTGTAGTTTACTGAAACCCTCCGTCCTGCCTATGAAAGTATTTGAGCTGTCTATTTTTATAATCTTGTCTTTTTACCCCTTTATTAAGTATCTGAAGTGCCATTTTGCTTCCACATCAGGGGAGCTGAACTTGTTCAGTAACTTATTAGTGATGTATTTGTACTATATTAGTGTGTGATATTGAGCTGCTCTTACTAGTGTAATGTTTTCAAACTGACTGTGTAAATGAATGTATATTCTTCTACCAAGAAACCTTGAGTACGTGTATATTTGAATCACTTTATTTGTTGGTCCTTTGTGTAACTTGTTCTACTGCTCACTAAACTCTTGAGATAGGTTTGGCTGCTCATACACTGCTACCACATAACTGTGTAGTACAGGCTTGTACCAAAGGTGAAATTGTACTGACACTTGTAGTCTTAATTACGTGTAGTATTCCCAAAGGGTACTGCATGTGATTCAGCCTAATACAGGTGTACAGTGGTGAGGATAAAGTATACTTGTTACATTTAGAGTACTGCTCTTACCTTTGTTCAATTAACCCACACAAGGCTAAGTAATACAACAGAAGCAATTGTTTTATCATGACTGATATGGAAAGCTACAGACAGGAGACACTAGTCACTTTAACAGTTGATCAATTGAGAGATATGTGTAACGCTAGGAATCTCACTGTAAAAGGCAAAAAGGTTGAATTGATAGAAAAGTTGTTAGAATACCAAAGTCTGAGAAGTGGGTCTTAAACCCCCACACCTGCAGCAAAGGTGGAAAATTTTGATGAGAATGATAATATGTCAGAGCCCAGCTCTAATATTGTGTATGAGTTAGATGAGGCAGAAGAGTCTCAGTATGTAGGCCCTGCCTTACCTCTACATGCTCATAGGCCTCAACCTTTGACCACAGGGACCCCCCCAGGTCCAACATTAAGGCCAGAATGTGTCTCTTTAGAAACAATGACATTTGAGTTAGAGTTTAAAAGAATCCAAGCTCATTATGAAAGCAAACATCAAGAACTTAGACTCAGAGAAATGGAGTTGAATCATGCACTTGAAATGAAAAAAGTTGTCTCTTGAAACTGGTTCTCTCACAGAGTCCTCTAGGTCTTCCAGTCCTAAGAGGCCTTACGCGCCCAAAGATGCAGTAAGTATGTATGAGGTTAAGCTTGATATTTTGGATTGGTTGGCTGCTTTTGAATATAACCATGGGATTCAAGACATTGCAGGGAATCAGTTGATTCCTTGGCTTTTTTCTAGGCTACCCCCTGTTGCAACTGATGTGGTAATGGAGTTGGGGGATATAGACAGAAAGGAGCATGAAACTGTGAAGCTAGCTTTGATAGCTAGATTTGGGAAGACCCCTTATCAGTATCTTACGAGGTTTAGAACCCTCAAAAAGCATGATGGTATCCCTTGGGATCCCTGGGTGACTGAATGTTTGAAAAACTTTGATGGATGAGTTATGGGTTACAGCAGGGGTGCACAACTGATTTTGATAGAGGGCCGAAAGTACCTTACATGATGGCTACAGTGGGCCGAAAAGTAAATGTGGGTGGAGAGGTAGGCGCGGTGGGGCATGGCGTGGCAGGAGGCTTTTTCAACCCCCAATTTTTATTAAACACTATGCCCCATGGCTCCCACCCCTCATGCAAACACTATGCCCCAAGACACCGACCTCTCATGCAAACACTATGCCCCGAGACACCCACCCCTCAAGCAAACACTATGCCCCAAGACACCCACCCCTGAAGCAAACACTATGCCCCAAGACAGTCACACCTCAAGCAAACAATATGCCCCAAGACACCCACCCCTCAAGCAAACACTATGCCCCATGACACCCACCCCTCATGCAAACACTATGTCCCAAGACACCCACCCCGCATGCAAACACTATGCCCCAAGACACCCACCCCTCATGCAAACACTATGCCCCAGGACACCCACCCCTCATGCAAACACTATGCCCCATGACACCCACCCCTCATGCAAACACTATGCCCCAAGACACCCACCCCTCATGCAAAAACTATGCCCCAAGACACTCACCCCTCAAGCAAACACTATGCCCCAAGACACCCACCCCTCATGCAAACACTATGCCCCAAGACACACACCCCTCAAGCAAACACTATGCCCCAAGACACCCACCCCTCAAGCAAACACTATGCCCCATGACACCGACCCCTCATGCAAAACTATGCCCCAAGACACCCACCCCTCATGCAAACACTATGCCACAAGACACCCACCTCTCAAGCAAACACTATGCCCCAAGACACCCACCCCTCATGCAAACACTATACCCCAAGACACTCACCCCTCAAGCAAACACTATGCCCCAAGACACCCACCCCTCATGCAAACACTATGCCCCAAGACACCCACTAATCATGCAAACACTATGCCTCAAGACACCCACCCCTCAAGCAAACACTCTGCCCCAAGACACCCACCCCTCAAGCAAACACTATGCCCCAAGACACCCACCTCTCAAGCAAACACTATGCCCCATGACACCCACCCCTCATGCAAACACTATGCCACAAGACACCCACCTCTCAAGCAAACACTATGCCCCAAGACACCCACCCCTCATGCAAACACTATACCCCAAGACACTCACCTCTCAAGCAAACGCTATGCCCCAAGACACCCACCCCTCATGCAAACACTATGCCCCAAGGCACCCACTAATCATGCAAACACTATTCCCCAAGACACCCACCCCTCAAGCAAACACTCTGCCCCAAGACACCCACCCCTCAAGCAAACACTATGCCCCAAGACACCCACCTCTCAAGCAAACACTATGCCCCATGACACCCACCCCTCATGCAAAACTATGCCCCAAGACACCCACCCCTCATGCAAACACTATGCCACAAGACACCCACCCCTCAAGCAAACACTATGCCCCAAGACACCCACCCCTCATGCAAACACTATGCCCCAAGACACCCAACCCTCATGCAAACACTATGCCCAAAGACACCCACCCCTCATGCAAACACTATGCCCCAGGACACCCACCCCTCATGCAAACACTATGCCCCAAGACACTCACCCCTCAAGCAAACACTATGCCCCAAGACACCCACCCCTCATGCAAACACTATGCCGCAAGACACCCACCCCTCATGCAAACACTATGCCCCAAGACACCCACCCCTCATGCAAACACTATGCCCCATGACACCGACCCCTCATGCAAAACTATGCCCCAAGACACCCACCCCTCATGCAAACACTATGCCCCAAGACACTCACCCCTCAAGCAAACACTATGCCCCAAGACACCCACCCCTCAAGCAAACACTATGCCCCATGACACCGACCCCTCATGCAAAACTATGCCCCAAGACACCCACCCCTCATGAAAACACTATGCCACAAGACACCCACCCCTCAAGCAAACACTATGCCCCAAGACACCCACCCCTCATGCAAAAACTAGACCACAAGACACTCACCCCTCAAGCAAACACTATGCCCCAAGACACCCAGCCCTCATGCAAACACTATGCCCCAAGACACCCACTAATCATGCAAACACTATGCCCCAAGACACCCACCCCTCAAGCAAACACTATGCCCCAAGACACACACCCCTCAAGCAAACACTATGCCCCAAGACACCCACCCCTCAAGCAAACGCTATGCCCTATGACACCCACCACTCATGCAAAACTATGCCCCAAGACACCCACCCCTCATGCAAACACTATGCCACAAGACACCCACCCCTCAAGCAAACACTATGCCCCAAGACACCCACCCCTCATGCAAACACCATACCCCAAGACACTCACCCCTCAAGCAAACACTATGCCCCAAGACACCCACCCCTCATGCAAACACTATGCCCCAAGACACCCACTAATCATGCAAACACTATGCCCCAAGACACCCAACCCTCAAGCAAACACTATGCCCCAAGACACCCACCCCTCATGCAAACACTATGCCCCGAGACACCAACCCCTCCAGCAAACACTATGCGCCAAGACATCCACCCCTCAAGCAAACACTATGCCCCAAGACAGCCACACATCAAGCAAACACTATGACCCAAGACACCCACCCCTCAAGCAAACACTATGCCCCATGATACCCACCCCTCATGCAAACACTATGCCCCAAGACACCCACCCCTCATGCAAACACTATGCCCCAAGACACCCACCCCTCATGCAAACACTACGCCCCAGGACACCCACACCTCATGCAAACACTATGCCCCATGACACCCACCCCTCATGCAAACACTATGCCCCAAGACACCCACCCCTCATGCAAACACTATGCCCCAAGACACTCACCCCTCAAGCAAACACTATGCCCCAAGACACCCACCCCTCATGCAAACACTATGCCCCAAGACACCCAGCCCTCAAGCAAACACTATGCCCCAAGACACCCACCGCTCAAGCAAACACTATGCCCCATGACACCCACCCCTCATGCAAAACTATGCCCCAAGACACCCACCCCTCATGCAAACACTATGCCACAAGAAACCCACCCCTCAAGCAAACACTATGCCCCAAGACACCCACCCCTCATGCAAACACTATACCCCAAGACACTCACCCCTCAAGCAAACACTATGCCCCACGACACCCACCCCTCATGCAAACACTATGCCCCAAGACACCCACTAATCATGCAAACACTATGCCCCAAGACACCCACCCCTCAAGCAAACACTATCCCCCAAGACACCCACCCCTCAAGCAAACACTATGCCCCCATAATACCCACCCCTCATGCAAACACTATGCCCCAACACACCCACCCCTCAAGCAAACACTATGCCCCAAGACACCCACCCCTCAAGCAAACACTATGCCCCATGACACCCACCCCTCATGCAAAACTATGCCCCAAGACACCCACCCTCATGCAAACACAATGCCCCAAGATACCCACCCCTCATGCATGCAAACACTATGCCACAAGACACCCACCCCTCAAGTAAACACTATGCCCCAAGACACCCACCCCTCATGCAAACACTATACCCCAAAACACTCACCCCTCAAGGAAACACTATGCCCCAAGACACCCACCCCTCATGCACACACTATGCCCCAAGACACCCACTAATCATGCAAACACTATGCCCCAAGACACCCACCCCTCAAGCAAACACTATGCCCCATAATACCCACCCCTCATGCAAACACTATGCCCCAAGACACCCACCCCTCATGCAATCAGTATGCCCCAAGACACCCACCCCTCATGCAAACACTATGCCCCATGGCCCCCACTCCCCAACCAAACATTATGCCCCATGCCCCCCACCCCTCAAGCAAACACTATGCCCCAAGACACCCACCCCTCAAGCAAACACTATGCCCCAAGACACCCACCCCTCATGCAAACACCATGCCCCATGACACCCACCCCTCATGCAAACACTATGCCCCAAGAAACCCACCCCTCATGCAAACACTATGCCCCAAGACACCCACCCCTCATGCAAACACTATGCCCCAAGACACCCACCCCTCAAGCAAACAATATGCCCCAAGACACCCACCCTCATGCAAACACTATGCCCCAAGACACCCACCCCTCAAGCAAACACTATGCCCCAAGACACCCACCCCTCATGCAAACACTATGCCCCAAGACACCCACCCCTCAAGTAAACACTATGCCCCAAGTGACCCATCCCTCCAGCAAACACTATGCCCCATGACACCCACCCCTCATGCAAACACTATGCCAAAGACACCCACCCCTCAAGCAAACACTATGCCCCAAGACACCCACCCCTCAAGCAAACACTATGCCCCATAACAACCACCCCTCAGGCAAACACTATGCCCCAAGACACCCACCCCTCATGCAAACACTAAGCCCCAAGACACCCACCCCTCAAGCAAACACTATGCCCCAAGACACCCACCCCTCATGCAAGCACTATGCCCCAAGACACCCACCTCTCAAGCAAACACTATTCCCCATTACACCCGCCCCTCATACAAACACTATGCCCCAAGACATCCCACCCCTCATGCAAACACTATGCCCCAAGACACCCAACCCTCAAGCAAACACTATACCCCAAGACAGCCACCCTTCATGCAAACACTATGACCCATGACACCCACCCCTCATGCAAACACTATGCCCCAAGACACCCACCCCTCAAGCAAACAACACCGACCCCTCAAACAAACACTATGCCCCTTGACACCCATCCCTCATGCAAACCCTATGCCCCAAGACACCCACCCCTCATGCAAACACTATGCCCCAAGACACCCACCCCTCATGCAAACACTATGCCCCATGCCACCAAGCATGCACCATGCATACATACTCATACAGACCACAACCACACACCGCTGCATGCAAACTAACAAGCATACACCATACACCCATACAGACCCAAACCCCCACCCCCCAACTCAGCACACAAACTCACGAGCATACACCATGCACCCATACAGACCTGAACCCCCCAACTCACCAAACAAACTCACAAGCATGCACGCATACAGACCCGGACCCCCCACCCCCACATCTCAACATACACTGAACGTGCACACAACAACAACAAGCATTCAGGCAGACCCGACCCCACCACCCCCCCACCCCCCAGCATCTCAACATACACTGCACTTGCACACAAACACATTCAGGCAGATCTGACACTTACCCCACCCCTGCATCTCAACATAAAGTGAACTTGCACACAAAAACAAACATTCAGGCAGACCCGAAACACACCCCACACCTGCATCTCAACATGCACTTTCACACATCAACAAACATTCAGGCAGACCGACATCCTCCTTTCCCCCAGCATCTCAACATACACTGCACTTGCACACAAACACATTCAGGCAGACCCGACACACACCCCACCCCTGCATCTCAACATACACTGAACTTGCACACAAACACATTCAGGCACACCTGACACACACCCCCCCTCCGCATCTCAACACACTGCACTTGCACACAAACACATTCAAGCAGACCCAACACACACCCCCCTCCACATCTCAACACACACTGCACTTGCACACAAACACATTCAGGCATACCCGACACACACCCCCCATCCGCATCTCAACACACACTGCACTTGCACGCAAACACATTCAGGCAGACCCGACACACCCCCCCTCCGCATCTCAACACACACTGCACTTGCACACAAACACATTCAGGCAGACCCGACACACCCCCCCTGCATCTCAACACACACTGCACTTGCACACAAACACATTCAAGTAGACCCGACACACACCACCCCTCCGCATCTCAACACACACTGCACTTGCACACAAACACATTCAGGCAGACCCGAAACACACCCCCCCTCCGCATCTCAACACACACTGCACTTGCACACAAACACATTCAAGCGGACCCAACACACACCCTCCCTCCGCAACTCAACACACACTGCACTTGCACACAAGCACATTCAGGCAGACCTGACACACACCCAACCTCCGCATATCAACATACACTGAACTTGCACAGAAACACATTCAGGCAGACCCGACACACACACCCCCTCCGCATCTCAACACACACTGCACTTGCACACAAACATATTCAGGCAGACCCGACACACACCCCCATCTGCATCTCAACACACACTGCACTTGCGCACAAACACATTCAGGCAGACCCGACACACACTCCCCCTCCGCATCTCAACCCACAATCCACTTGCACACAAACAAATTCAGGCAGACCCGACACACACCCCACCCCCGCATCTCAACACACACTGAATGTGCACACAAACACATTCAGGCAGACCCGACACACACCCCACCCCTGCATCTCAACATACACTGAACTTGCACACAAACACATTCAGGCTGACATGACACACACCCTACCCCGCATCTCAACATACACTGAACTTGCACACAAACACATTCAGGCAGACCCGACACACACCCCACCCCTGCATCTCAACATACACTGCACTTGCACAAAAACACATTCAGGCAGACCTGACACTTACCCCACCCCCGCATCTCAACATAAAGTGAACTTGCACACAAAAACAAACATTCAGGCAGACCCGATACACACCCCACACCCGCATCTCAACATGCACTTTCACACAACAACAAACATTCAGGCAGACCGACACCCTCCTTTCCCCCAGCATCTCAACATACACTGCACTTGCACACAAACACATTCAGGCAGACCCGACACACACCCCACCCCCGCATCTCAACATACACTGAACTTGCACACAAACACATTCAGGCACACCCGACACACACCCCCCCTCCGCATCTCAACACACTGCACTTGCACACAAACACATTCAAGCAGACCCAACACACACCCCCCCTCCACATCTCAACACACACTGCACTTGCACACAAACACATTCAGGCATACCCGACACACACCCCCCTCTGCATCTCAACACACACTGCACTTGCACGCAAACACATTCAGGCAGACCCGACACCCCCCCCTCCGCATTTCAACACACACTGCACTTGCACACAAACACATTCAGGCAGACCCGACACACACCCCCCCACATCTCAACACACACTGCACTTGCACACAAACACATTCAAGTAGACCCGACACACACCACTCCTCCGCATCTCAACACACACTACACTTGCACCCAATCACATTCAGGCAGACCCTACACACACCCCCCCTCCGCATCTCAACACACACTGCACTTGCACACAAACACATTCAAGCGGACCCAACACACACCCTCCCTCCGCAACTCAACACACACTGCACTTGCACACAAACACATTCAGGCAGACCTGACACACACCCCCCTCCGCATATCAACATACACTGAACTTGCACACAAACACATTCAGGCAGACCCGACAAACACACCCCCTCCGCATCTCAACATACACTGCACTTGCACACAAACATATTCAGGCAGACCCGACACACACCTCCATCCGCATTTCAACACACACTGCACTTGCACACAAACACATTCAGGCAGACCCGACACACACTCCCCCTCCGCATCTCAACCCACAATCCACTTTCACACAAACACATTCAGGCAGACCCGACACACACCCCACCCCCGCAACTCAACACACACTGAATGTGCACACAAACACATTCAGGCAGACCCGACACACACCCCACCCCTGCATCTCAACATACACTGAACTTGCACACAAACACATTCAGGCAGACATGACACACACCCCACCCCCGCATCTCAACATACACTGAACTTGCACACAAACACATTCAGGCAGACTCGACACACACCCCACCCCTGCATCTCAACATACACTGAACTTGCACACAAACACATTCAGGCAGACCGGACACACACCACCCCTCCGCATCTCAACACACGCTGCACTTGCACACAAACACATTCAAGCAGACCCGACACACCCCCCACCCCTGCATCTCAACATACACTGCAGACATACAAATACAAAGACCCCCATACACACCCGACACACCCCCCACCTGCGAATCTCAACATACATACAAAAACAAAAAACACAGTCAGGACGGACCTGAGACAGACACACACACACACACAAACATACAGCCCCCCCACCATGTACTTACCCAGACATGCTGGAACGCTGGCGAGGCTTCTGCCACTATGGCTGCTGTGGGCGTGACAAGGCTGAAATGCCTTCCGGCATCAAGCCTTACTGGCCATGCCAGCCGTAGTGCTGGTACTCCATTGGTGCAGCACACACACACTACATGGCTCGTATGAGCTGCTTGGTTCATGTGCACCGAACCAATGAGGGCCAGTGTTTCGTCCGGCCCGGAAGACAACAAAGACTTTCCTAATGGAGGGCGGCCGATGCTGCTTGTGGGCTGCCCTCCATTAGGAAAGTCTTTGTTGCTGGCGGGCCGGACAAAATGGCATGGCGGGCCGCAACTGGCCCGCTGGCCGTATGTTGTGCACCCATGGGTTACAGAGTTAACACTTATGAAGGTATGTGAAATTTGTTTCTGTTTGAGTCTATTTATGATGCCTGCTCTCCTGAGCTGAGACAGGACTTGGCTGACTCTAAGGAAATTGATCCAAAGAGGTTAGCAAGGGCTGATGACTTGTGGGTTGCCAACAGGGCTACTCACAAGGATTCTGGGGTAGCTCAGAATAAGGAGGAGGGAAAACAGCACAAGAAAGACAACAAAGAGAATTCTAATACTTCCACTCCAAAAGAGGGCCCCAAACATAACAAGGGTAAGCCACAAGGGAAACCGAACCAGCAGGCTAGTGTACCTCCTGGTGCCAAACCAGAAGGAGGTCAGAACAAACCCCCACTCATAAAGACATTTGGAAAATGTTATGCCTGTGGGTCAACTGACCATGTGGAAGGGGATTTCAGATGCAAAGGTAAACCTTCAGGGATCCACACTGTCTCCTTAGCCTTCTCCCCAGAGGATGAAGTACCAATGGCAAGTGGAAACTTTCGCTTACTGGCTGAGGAACCCATGAAAGTCTCAGCCAGTCTTTCTTTAGTATCCCTGGGTCTGTGGGAACAACAAAACTTAGATGTCTACAATTCCATTCCAGACAATACTAAAGAGTATTACAATGACAGTGTTCTTGTGAATGTTCAGGAGACCCCTGCCATCAGAGACACGGGGCCAGCATAACTGTAGTTGATGAATCATCTTTCAAGGTAGAGGATATTGCTAAGGCACCCAAATTCCTAACTAAGCTTGCTGGAGGCCCTGTCCAAATGCTTCCACAGTGATCAGCTCTCATCCAGTGCGATGACATGACTGTCAAGATACCTGTAAGTGTGCAGAGTGAAGTACCTGGGAGAGTCCTGTTGGGGAATGACTCTTGGAGTTGTATCAAGCACCCCCAGGCCTCCCAGCAAAAGGAAACAGGAGCAGGCTAGGAAGGCCAGAGAGAGTACCTTAAGGGGCTCTCAAGATGAGATTATAGAGGAAACTATAACACCCAGTCCACAGGACTTACTGACTGCAATTTCAAAGAAGAAGAAGAAAGAGGAAAAGGGGAAACCTAAAACCTCCAGGAAGAAAACAGCCAGCACTCCTGTGCTACCAACAAGCACATCCCTGAAAGGACTGTCCAAAGTCACACCTGAGTCTCCTCCACCAGCTGAGGCTGAGTGTGTGGAACAACCTTGTGTGGTTGAATCAGCTGCTGAGGAATCAGAGCTGGAAGAAGACCTTGCTCCTGTTGGAGATCCGGATCCTGCAGACCATCCTGAGCTGCAGTCTTTACTGGCAGAAAGTGGACTCTATACAGCAGACTACAGTAGAGGTCAAAGAGAGTGTCCTACTCTTGAAGATTTTCGCCAACAGGCAGCTTCCCAGCTGGATGGGTAAGAAGCAGGGAAGCATAGGTTGTACAGGGAAGATGGCCTCTTCTACAGTGAACCAACCAAGTCTATCCCAGGGGACTACTGAAGAATTGTAGTGCCTCTTGAAAGCAGACTCCAGTTCCTACAGTTAGCCCACGAGATACCTTTGGCTGGTCACTTAAGTTTTAAGAAGACCAAGGAAAGTCTCTCTTTATATTTCTACTGGCCTAAATTGGGGTCTGATGTAGACAAATTCTGTAGGTGCTGTCACACTTGCCAAACCTCTGGCAAAGGTGGAGCCAAGAATGTGGCACCCTTGGTGCCTCTCCCAGTGGTGGGAGTCCTTTTTGAGAGGGTAGAAATCGACATTGTTGGTCCCTTAGACCCCCCAACATCTTCAGGAAACAGGTTTATCCTGGTTGTAGTAGACTATGCTACTTGGTATCCCGAAGCCATACCTATGAGGACTGTTACAGTTGTGGCTGTTGCTAAGGCCCTACTTGGAATTTTTACCAGAGTAGGTTTTCCTAAGGATGTTACCTCTGACAGTGGTTCCAATTTTATGTCCCACTACATGCAGGCCATGTGGAAAAACTGTGGAGTAACTTTCAAGTTCTCAACTGCCTACCATTCTCAGACAAATGGATTGGTAGAGAGGTTGAACCGTACAATGAAGAGCATGATAGGATCTTTAGAGGAACCCCTTAGAAGAAAGTGGGACCTTCTACTGCCATGCCTTCTATTTGCTCTTAGAGAAGTCCCTCAGGAGGAATTTGGATTTAGTCCCTTTGAACTTATTTATGGCCATCCAGTTAGAGCCTTGGCTCTAATTAAGGAGGGGTTGGAGAACACTCCTTGCCCCAAGGCAATGAAAGTCACAGACAATGTGATAGGTCCCTGGAGAAGAATGTCACACATGATGGCAGAAGCATCAGATAACTTGAAAGCAGGTCAGGCTCTGGTGAATCATTGACATGACCTGAAGGCCAACATGGTTGAGTTTTCTCAAGAACAGCTAGTTCTAGTTATGATACATACAAGGCAGAGGGCCTTATAGGACAAATGGATAGGACCCTTCAAGGTTGTGGGTAAACTTGGAGAGGTCAACTATCTGGTGGATGTAGGTAATCCTAAGGAGGCTCCCAGAGTCTTTCACACCAACCGTCTAAAAGCTTATGTCTTAAGACCAGAACTAGGAGCTTCACTTCTAGCTTCAGCTCAAGAGGAAGAGGAGAGTGCACCTCTACCTGACCTACTCAGAGGCCAGCCTTTAGATGAGAAAATAGAAGGAGTTAATCTCTCCTCTGATTTGACATCTGAACAAAAGGAGGAGTGCAGGTTTCGGTTAAATCAGTTTGCCTCCCTGTTTTCACTATCACCAGGATTGACCCCTTGGGGCCATCATGATATTCAAACTGGTCACTGTTTACCGGTTAAAAGCAGAGGTTACAGGATGTCAGATCATGTAAGATCCCACATAAAGGATGAGGTCAAGAAGATGCTTGATCTCGGGGTAATAGAGCCCTCTACAAGTTCAGGGTCTAGTCCAGTTGTTCTAGTACCAAAGGCAGGATCCAAGGAGTTGAGATTCTGTGTGGAGTATAGAGCTCTTAATACAGTCACCAAGACTGATGCCCATCCTTTACCAAGAACAGAGGAACTAGTGGACAAACTTGGTCAGTCAAGTACCTCAGTACATATGATCTCACTTCAGGCTATTGGTAAATAGCACTGACAGACCATGCCAAGTAGAAAACTGCCTTCTCAACCCCAGCAGGCCTCTACCAGTTTAAGGTAATGCCTTTTGGACTAAATAATGCACCTGCTATGTTCCAAAGGATGGTTAATCAAGTTCTGAATGGGAGGGAGCACTTCTGCATGGCATACTTGGATGACATTGCAGTGTTCATCCCTACTTGGCAAGAACATGTTGACCACTTAGGATATGTTTTACAGGCTCTTGAGCAGGCCCATCTGACCATAAAGGCTAGTAAATGTCGAAATGGCCAGAGTAAAGTGGTCTACATTGGACATGAGGTAGGAGGAGGTGAAATCAGGCCATTGCCCAGCAAAGTACAAGCTGTACAAAAATGGCCCACCCCTACTACTCAAACCCAAGTGAGAGCCTTCCTAGGCCTCACTGGTTACTATAGAAACTTCATAGAGAACTATGGGACCACAGCTCCTCCCTTGAATGTGGTCTCCTCTCCCAAATCCTCTAAAAGGGACAGGTTTAATGAGGAGTGCACTCAAGCATATAACCAAACCTCCATTGTGCAGACAGATGCTTCAAATACATGTACAGGTGTAGTTCTGAGTCAGCTGGATGAGAATGGTAGGGAGCCCTCCATTTGCTTCCTCAGCAGGAAGCGGAAGGAATCAGAAACAAGGTGTGCAACCTTTGAGCGTGAGTGCTTTGCTATTATGTGGTCACTGAAGAAGTTTAGACCATACTTGTATGGATCTACTTTTGTGATTCAGACTGACCACCAAACCTTGAGATGGTTGATGCAAATGACAGGGGAAAACCCTAAACTACTGAGATGGTCAATCAGCCTGCAAGGGTTTGATTTTACCATTCAACACAGGGCTGGGTGTCACCACTAAAATGCTGATGGTCTCTCCAGGATGTTTAACCGACTGGAGTAAGGAGATTCATCCAGGAGTGGATTAAATCCTCCTGTGCCTTAGTGTGGGGGGGACGAGAGTTAGGGAGAATTCTCAAGAATGTGCACATTTCCATTACCGTTTGAGACCCCCAGCAACTTTGCTGGATTTCTACGATTTGATTTTTTTGCCTGAGAAGAGTGTGAGCCTTTTTTTCCCACTCTTCCATGTTGTTTGATGTGTGTTTTAATTTTGTGTTCTTTGGTTATGGAGTTTTAAAACAACTCCATAGGCATCATCTTTTTTCTGTGTGTCACACAGCAACTTCAGTGCAGTGGCACAGGGATGTCTGTTAGACTTCCCAAGGTTTAAATACCTTCTCTGGGACTGACTACTGTCTCCCAGGGCATGTAAAGTTAAATTGACTTTACTAGTCTCTTTAAATTTACCGACCCATTACACACTATCTTCATATAGAGTGGTGGAGGGGTTGCCTAGCATCCCCTGACTCAAAACACTCATGTAACAATCAAATGTTACCCTTTCCTACTTTAAATGGCTGGTGGCAGTGGTTTAGATCAAATTACCATGATTTTTCCTGACCGCGAACAACAGTAGCTAAAAATCAGGTCAGACATGTTTTTCAATATGGTGCCCAAGACCTATCTGTTAAAACAGACTCTGGTCGACTTTTTTTGCCATTTCTTTTAGGAAAGGTCCTTCTTGTGTTTGTCTCTGAGCGCCAATCCAGGTTGGGTCCCTTTGTCCGTTGGCCTTTGGTGGGCTTTAGTGCTGAAGCCCTCCTCTAGTGCCAGTGTGTCTGGGGTGGACAGGATGTGAGGGAGGTGCCCAAAACTCCCTGTGCTTAGTCTCCTAGGAGACCTGAATGCACTCTGGCATGATTGGCTGGCTGGCTGTCAGGCAAGGACAGCCACCCTGCTGTTTGAGTGAGAGCCAGGCTGGGATGAATGGGGAAAACTGTTTAAAAGCAGGTCTCTGGGACTTGGAAAGCAGAGTCGACCACTGGAACAAAAGAACTGAAGGTGAGCTGAGGGAAGAGGACTGCTGCAACTCCTGGACAACCAGTGATGCCCTGCTGCAGGTCTATATTACCTGAACCTACATCGCCTGAGAAGCCCTTCAAGGTTAACTTCTTCCCTTGAGTTTGGTGGGAACAACCAACTCGTAAGCCGCCTGGACACTGTCCCCTCGTGGTTGAATTTTCAGCAGAGTACTGTGGAAAACCGGATAGCCAGTGGGAAGGATACAGGAATTTATAGTTGTTCTACTTGTGTTTCCCAAAGTGATATTTATACACCTATCAACTAACTTGTATACTTTGTAGATGTCTTTCTATCATAATAGGTCTTTGCACTTTCAGAAGCTCTCTCCAGATTGCTCTGTACAAATGCAAATGCATGTTGCAAGTGCTTCCTCAATTCCTCCACATATTCGTGAACTGTGGAGGCACTCACAAGCGTTTGCTCGTGTGTCCTGTACAATAAGTATTGTGGCAATACCATTTTTCTTCCTGTCAATATCTCATGAGGGCTGATGCCTGTTGCTTTAGTGGGAGTTGATCTAATGGCCATTAATACTAAAGGCAACCGAAGATCACAACTGGAGCCTGCCTCAGCTACAATTTTTTTTAGTATATCTACTATAGATCTATTGCTTTTCTCAACCCTGCTGATGAAGATGGTCTATAACATATGTGCAGTTTCCTCTTTACACCGACTATCTGCCGCAGGAACTAGTGAAATGACTTCCCCGATCTGGTTCTAACCTTTGGGGTAAACCAAACCTTGAAAATATGTGATATACCAATAAGTTGGCTGCTATTTCTACTCTGCAATCCTATTCGGGAATACAGTCCACCCACTTGGAAATCAGACATACCACAGTTAATACATATTTATTTCCACTAGCTGATCTTTTTGCAGGCCCAAAATAGCCGATTTGCAAATCTGACCAAGGAAGAGTCAAACCTCTCTTCATTAGTGGATCCCTATACATAGGAGAAGCAGGTTGAAATTGTGCACATATCAGACACCCTCTGGTGTATAGTCCCACATCTTGGGACATATGCGGCCAGTAAGCATAGTCCTTTAAGATTTCCAAATGTTTTTGTGAATCCCTCTGTCCTGCAGTTATTGCGTCATTCACACAGTGTAACATCAGTCCCTGAAATGAAAAAGGTACCACCCATTGTATTTGACCTGTTAAAGATTCCCTAATCATCAAACCATCTTGTAGCTTAGTTCTCTTTTTGTTTTTTACCAACCCTCTCAACTCTTCCTTTCCTTTGCAATCGTTTTCAGATATAGTATTTTGTTCTGCATCTACCAAATGATTATAAAACAGGCCTAAAATTGGGTCTTCTTTTTGCGATTTGATCATGTCCTCCTCCGGGGTATCATAACTCCATTGCGCTACATGCTGTTCGATTTCTTTTGGAGATTTGGAGTGTGTGATCACATCTACCTGTATGTTACCAAGTAAGTGTTCAATGGGAAACAGATCTCCCATGACGGCACCAATTTTGACCAATTGACCTGCTTAGTCATTTCCCTCCTTGTCCTCTCCTGGTGCTTTTAAATGGCCCTGGATTTTCCTCCAGTGTATTATGAAATCATTTTCTGACACTAATTTGTCTATGGGTTGGATCATTTTCCCATGTTTAACAGGCTTTTTGTTATACTTGAGCATCCCTTTTGCCATCTAACCAGGTGGATACTCTACAAAACTATTTCACCCATAATCTGAATCAGTCACCAAAACTATCTCTTTGAATTTACTTTCAACTGCTATAAGAATCGCCTTATAAATGGCAGCCAGCTCAGCTATTTGGCTACTCCTCGCTCCAATTCTCAGACTCGTTCTTGGAATTTTATCACATTTTAACCAAATATTTCCTATTCCTGCCACAAGTTGCTTTTCTTCATTATTTTCCACATGATATGCACATCCATCCACATACACTGTTGGCAAGCCTCCACACACCTCTTCACTGAAAGCTTTGTGTGGGGATTGTTCAAATGCATTTAAATTGTTCTCTATTTCTGTTTCATCAGGCATGCATTTAGCTGCGCAATCATGCAGATCTGCCTGCCCTTGAGCAACTGGGCTCTTTTTATTTTGATCATATTTTACTTCTACAGGGAATCCTTGCAATGCCAACGTCCAGGAAGTAATCCTGGACTGTGCCTAATTACCCAACCTAATTCTTTAATTTTGTAAAAATTGTGGAGGTTGGTGATTTGTTTCAATAATTACTTTTTCTCCCTGAATGATGGAACGAAAATGCTGAAACGCCCACACAATGTTCAGAAGAGCTTTTTCACATTCAATAAATTTAGTTTCAACTTGAGATAATGCCTTGTTTTCATAGGCAATAGTTTTGTGATTTAGATCATATCTTTGAGATAATACAGCTGACATACACTGATCTGTGAATCATATTTCTACAAAGAAATCCTGGTTCTTTATGGGATAGGCCAAACATGGCGCTTCCATGAGACATTCTTTCAGTTTAGCCACTGCATCAGATTGCTCTTTTTCCCATTTCCATGGTACATTCTGCTTCAGCAATTTAGTAAAGGGTTGATTGATCTCGGCGTAATTCTCAATAAACTTCCTGTTAAATCATGTCATCCCTAAGAAGCCGAAATCAAAAGTGTCCATGGCAAAAATGTCTTTAAATTCCATGAATATTTTTCTCAACTCATTCCTATCCTCTTCATTGGTACACGCATCTGCAGCTTGAACCTGTTCCTCTACCATTTCCTAAAATGGAGGAACCTCTGTGCTCGCCTCTAACCGCGTGGCTGTATCTCTCTGTAGAGTTGCCACCTTTAAATATTTTGGAATATCACTCTCCATTTCAATATGCTGTTTTTCTGTTTCATTTTCATTTAAAACAAATAATATACAATTCTCTTGGTGACAGCACACTGTCTCACTTGAATCATGAAGGTACACATACTGAATTTTGAATATACCTTTAGGTTGAGAATCCAGAGACTCTGGCAATCCAGCCTGTGTTTTCACATATTTCTCAGGGATGTTCCCAATCACTGTATTACTAAAATCTGCAGTATAATGTGATTTTGTCTTGCCATACCTAATGCTGAATTCTCTTCTAAATAAATATCTTGACATCCTTTATTATCCACCATGATTTTGATGGGCCCAGCCCCAATCTCCACCAGTGGCGTATATTCACATTCTAGTCCTTGTTGCTTCATGGATTCATTTATGCACACAAATGTATCAGAATCCTTGATCTGCTGTCCATTTCTGTGTTTTAGTGTTATAGTCACTTGTCTGTTGAATGTAGGAATGATAACATCCTTCTTCACCTGTAGCTCAATTGCATATGGCACCAACTGCACACAATGATAAACTTGCCTCTTCTCTTCAAACTCAGATGCAGGTCCCCCTAACCTGGACCCCACTTTTTGATTAAGGAAGTCCAACACGGTACACATTCTGTGCATAATGTGATTTCCCAAATAAAAATCATTTTGTGTCCCGCTCACTATCCACCCATTGTGACAGATAGTTTTATCGGCCAATGGTCATTTTTAGCATGCATTTTCCTACTACTCTATTCCCTGAGTCCGGCTCATCTAACCTGAAAACGTGTTGGTTTTTAATTCCAAATTTTGGGATTCCCTCCTTTTCAATTATTCGCTGGAGGATTTTCTCATTAATGAAACATCTTTCCTGTTCAAGTGCTAAGGTGGCTTTTATCATTCCAGAATGAGCATTTACACCAATAGGGATCCATTGCTGCCCATCTCCCATGTGTATTTCAGAAAGTATTGTAATATGCTTTTCTGTGGTTACCTCAGGGATAACATTCGGTTTGCACTTCTCTTCCTTTAAGTAAAAGCACAAAGTATTTTCATCTATCTCTGTTTGCTATTTTTTTAGGATCCAAATAAATTCCATGGATTGCTTCTCTTTTTCACTTCGTATTTCACCCTGACACATCAGGCTGACAGTGACACTAGGCATACAGCCATTTTAAAGGTACACCTCCACTGCATCATCTGATTTAGCCACAGTATAGCAAACTTTTATACTGTTATTTTGTGACCTCACTTTTTAGGCCTCAATGGCTTTTTTGTTAGGAACCATATAACTCCATTTACCCCATCAATGAGTGGCGACAACCTCTTCAGGCAATCTGTTCCCGTCAAGAATGGGATTTCACTGATAGATGTGATCAATACTTCCTGTCTTATCCTGTGTTTTCCTATCTTTATGTGAACCTCAGTGACACCTTCGATAGGTATTCCTCACCATTGAAATTATGTACTGGGCCTTATTTTTGTCTCACTTTGATATGATTCTGCAGGGATCTCCCTTCATTGATATTTTTACCAGTTCTCTGGACATAATCGTGGCCTGCGCACCTGTGTCAATCATTGGAAATGCATCACACTTCTCTTCCACAGTAATAGGAGCATAATACCTGTCCTCAACTTCTACCAGTACACACAAAAAGTGTGAATTTCTGCTGATTTCAGGACTCACTTTTCTCAGGCCCTTTTCACTTTTTGCCAAACAGAGGGGCAAGTGGAATGATATCCTTCCCTCCTTTTTTCCCATCTAATTTCGTGAATCTTTGTCTATTTTTCCATGTTCAGCAACCGTCTGGAGTGGAGCCACTGTCCGCCCCTCTGTCCGGGGACCATCAGTTTTCACACTGCAGTTTTTTGACTGGATATGCCTACAGAAATCATGTGTTAGCTTGTCATTTTCTGGTTCATGACACCTATTTTCCTCTTGCATGGTGCCTATCTTCTTAGTCTCTTGGAATATGCGTGGCTCAAAGTACTCTTCAGGTGACTGGGTTGTTCCCTCCTTTTGAGCACTCACTTTTTCTGTCTGCATTTCATCAGTAATCTGACTAACAAAGGAGGATGTTTTAACAATCAAGCATACCTCTTTATCAGTTGTTTTATCATGGCGTGTGTTCTCTTTTTTTAACCTGTCTCTCTGCTCTTTTGGAATTTCTTGTTCATTTTCTCCTTTCTGTCTTTTGCACACACTTCTATAGCCTGGCTCAACTCTAAATTTAACCACACACCCTTCTTATTGGCGTGTGTCTCCCCTTCCTCATTCTCATTTGTAGTCATCTTCATGTGTAAATCGGCAAGCAATTCAGGACCGTTACACAAAACTGGTTCATGGGATTCTGTAGGGGCTATTACATAGTCACTTATTCTCAGAGCATACAAGATCACTTCTTTGACATTCTGATCCCTCACTTTGTGGCTGCTTTTGAACTGCACAGAGTTTTCCTATTTTCTCAGACACCATTTTAACTTGGGCCTCAATGTATTGAAATCTGTCAATTTCCCTGGAATCTTCACTTTGCGGCCTAGGCCTGTGCTGGTTACTTTCACCCTTGTTGGACCTGTTCTGCTATCTCTCAGGAGATTGATTTCTATTTGAGTTGTTTCTGAATTATTGGTTCATGGGAGGTGGAGAATATGGTGTGACCATTCTTTGGTTGTGATCCACTGGTGGTGGTGACTGATTATAGTGAGGCGGGGCATAGTTCATGTTTTGTCTTTCATTTTGTGGGAACTGTCCTCTATACTGATTTCTATTTTCAATTAACCAATCCACTTATCGTGGTCTGTCTTGATTGTCATATACCATAGTATTGGGGTCAAATCTGCTTTGTGCCCCCAATGTCTGGCATGGACCATTGTTTCTTAGATATTGATTTTGTCTTTGATTGTTATTCATGCCTGACATATCGGGCCGATATCCTACCCTAGGTGTGTCTCCCATATATCTAGGACTAATATAACTTTCTCTGTTGCTCGGATCATGTGACTGGAACATGGGTGTTGGGATGGCATTTTCTGTGGCATGCCTCTTTGATCACATTGTTCGTTTGTTTGTTTTATTGTTTTGTAATGAGCGCAAACCCAAAGGTATCTGGGCGCAAAATTGTACATGGGAGGAAGTATACTTTAAGCTTATGTTACAAGGAAACTGTTGCTGTGAGAGGTTACAGAGTTAGACTGTGCAGTATATATACAATTGTAGTACATTACAGTGGGTGTTATAAAAACAGGGAAACATAATATATTCACTGGTGAACTAGGGATTACATTACAGTGGTTATTGTAGAATCAGGGAAACATAAAATATACACAGGTAAAATAGGGGATTACATTACAGAGGGCTAAAATAAGTGAAGAAACAGCAGGCGAGTCAAGTGTAAGAGTAAAGAGGCATAGAAGTCATGAATTTAAGAAAGGTATGGTATTATAGTCACGGGGAGAGGGTCATAGTAGAGAAGGGTCAGGTGTCTTTAGAAATGAGCCAGTTTATGATATTGTGCCTGAAGTGTAAGAAAGGTTGATTCTCTCTAAGTGATGGGGGGAGGTCATTCCAAAGTTTTCTGCCAAGACAGGAAAACTATTACCCCCTGCCTTTAGTAGTTTGAATCTTGGCACAAACATTTTGACGGCGTTAGCTGTTTTGGTAGGGCGAGTTAAAGTTTTCTTGGTTATTTTGTCTGAAATGTAGCATGGGGCAGCACCGTTCAGGCATTTGTGGGTAAGGGATAGCATTTTCACAGTGATTTTGTCATTAGTAGAGAGCCATTTCTTCTGTTTTCTTACATGTGAGATGTGCTCCCACTGAGGGATCCTGCATGCTGATCTAAGCATGTTGTTTTGTAAAATCTGAACCTTCTTGACAATGCCCTTGTTAACCCCTAAATAAAGTACATGGCAGTAATCCAGCTTCGACAAAACAAGGGCCCTTGCCAGGATCAAGCAGCTTTCTTTGGCGAGAAAAGGTTTACAAGCTCTAATCAGCTTACAAGTATAGGCTGTAGAGGATGCCATATCACACACTTGTTTTTTTAGTGTGAATGTGGAATCGAGGTAAAAAACTAGTGTTTTAACCTCTTTTGCTACTTTGATGATGTTTCCATCGATATTAAATGACGCGTAGTTGGGGTTGAGTTTGCTCAGGTCGGCTGCAGAGCCCAGTAATAGAAGTTCTGTTTTATCGTCATTCAGGCATAGGCCACACGTGGCCATGCGTGCCTGAATGATTAAATACATTTTGTTCACTAAAGCAGTGTCTTTACTTTAATCGCCTGTGAGTAGAATGAGGATCTGGGTGTCATCTGCATAGTTATTGTAGTTGACACCCAGATGGTCCAACTTATCAAACAGAGGCTTTGTAAAGATATTGTACATTGTTGGCGAGACACATGAGCCTTGTGACACACCACAAGTAATAGGGATGCGATTAGCCGAGTCCATAGTGTAAAAGACTTTCATAGTCCTGTTATTGAGGAATGATTTGATCCATGTGATCACATTCTTTGAGAAATAGGCAGCGCAGGCAAGGTGTTGACACAAAACTTTGTGGTCAACCAGGTCGAAAGTGGCTGAGAGATCAAGGAGAAGAAAAGGGGAAGGTTTTCCATTGTCTTTGAGGGCATCAATTTGGGTCTTTAAGTCTAATAACGTTGTTTTGGTGACATGTGTGGCCTGAAGCCTGATTGGTGAATGCCTACTAGGTGGTTAGTCTCTAGGTAGTTCTGAATCTGTAGATATGCCATTTTATCAAGTATTTTGAGGAGGAAAGGTACTGTGGTGATAGGTCTGTAATTAGTTGGGACGGTGGGATCCAGGGATTGTTTTTTTTTTTAGAAGGGGGAGTACCCAAGAATCTTTTAAGTTACTAGGTATAGTCCCAGATGAAAATGATGCATTGATTAATTTAGAAATTAATGGGGCTAGGTCTCTGGCGACATCCTTGATGAGTAGGGCAGGGCAGCTATCTCCCTGGCAGTTTGAAGGTTTAAGAGAAATTAAAGTTTTTTCAACCTCCAGAGTAGAGACTTTGGAGAAACTGAAATTGTGGGTCGGTATATTGTCTATCGCAGTAGGGGCTGTGTTGGTGTCGATGGTGGATAGGGTTGCTTTTTTGTCCTCGATTCTTTTCAGTTGGATGGTAATTTTATTGGTAAGGGCATTTTGGATGTTGGTACACCATAGTTTATCTTTTTATGCATTCATTAGATTGCGGTATGGGAGCTTCTAGTTACCTTAGGATGATTGAGAGTTCCTTGAAACTGGATCTTGTGTTGTAAATCCTGTTATTATAGGTTTCTTGTTTGGTTAGTAATATTTATTTTTTATAGCGGGCAGTATTGTTGACCAAGTTCGTTTTGTTGTCTGTTGTAGGTTGTAGTCTCCAAGTGTATTCTAGCTTCCTTTTTTCAGCTCTCAGTAATTTCAAGTGAGGCGTGAATCAAGAGTTCAAATGCGCTCTTAGTTTACTTTTACGCAGTTTGAGGGGTGCTGCTGTATCCAGAGCATTGGTCATAGCGGTATTTTACACGTTTACCAGTGTGTGTGGGTCGGCAGATTCTGGCAGTGCAGTGAGGGTGGGGATAATAAGTGGTAGGATCCTATCTTTGTGATGTTTTTTTGTTACGGGTAAGTGTAGAAGGCGCCATTGTGTTGGGTGTGATGGTGGGCGTTTTGCCTGGAAGTGAGAAGGTCAGGAGGAAGTGGTCTGTCCACGTTTGTGGCATGATGGCTAGAATAGAGGTGTCACAATGAAGGTCTTCCACCCAATCAAGGATTCTGCCTTTGTCGTTGGTGGCCTGTGTCACTCTTTGAGTAAAGCCCAGTTCTTGGATAATGTTGGCTATAGCTAAGGCATGTGTGTCGTTGGGATCATTAAACCCAAGATGAATGTCCCCAAGTAGGAGTTTTTGGGAGGAAACTTTGGTATTCTCCAATAGAATAGTGGAGATGTCCTCTTTGAAAGCTCTAATAGGTCCTGGTGGTCTGTAAATAAGGTGGATATTTAACATATTGGTCTTTTAGGTGGGACATTTAATGGTGAGGAGTTTGCAGGAATTCAGAACCAGGGAAGGAATTATTCTCAGGGCTAGGTTGGCTTTCGCAATAATGGCAATGCCTCCGTAATGCCTCCGCCTCTAGCTTCTACTCTGTCCGCTCTTAGTATGGCATAAGTATCAGGTACGGCGAGAGAAATGGTTGGGCCTGCATCTGTATGTAACCATGACTCGGTTATGGCTAAGAAGTCGAGGTTGTTTGCCATGATCTGATCAGCAATCTCAGAAGCATGTGCTACAAGCGATCTTGCATTGACTAAGGCTGCTTTGAGATTGGGGATGTTGACATAAGTCAGGCATGTAGGAGGATTGTCCTGAGATGCTTTATGGTTAGGGATAGGGTGGGTACTGGTGGAGATACTTTTTGTTAGTGATCCTCATAGTCTTGTTCGTGGAATTGATAGTGCAGTTCTTGTGTTTGGCAGGCAAGTCAGTCGTTGCGTAAACATTATTCATATTGTAATTGGGGTTATTGTTGCCAGAGTTTTTTTAGTTATGGCTGGTTGTTTTGGACAATTTAGTAGACAAAGGTTCATGCAGTCTGGATAATCTGGCTCTGAGTCTTTGATTTCTAGATAATATAGTACAAGGTGGAGACTTTTGGTCAGAATGCTGTTCAGTAATTGCATGCAAGGAAGTTGGAGGTTAGGATTTTAAGTACTAGTATAATCTCGGGAACTGGTTCTGGGCGTACATGAATGTATTTTTTTGGCCATGATGTCAGTAATGTATTGGTCTACGAGTGGTGATATTTGTGTACTTATGGTCAATAAGGCTCAAAGCACGTCGAAGAATAATAAGGCATTGGCATAAATAATGCTGGGGAGGAGCCACGGTGGTTGTCTCAAGTGGGGTGTTAAAGGTAAGTTGATGCCGCTAGCAGTAGGTGTACAGGATGCTTAGCAAATGCTTTCGCAGTTGGAGCAATAACAGGAAAGCAGTATCTATTCACGCAATATTGTGTACAATAGGACTTGCAGTTCAGGCAAAAATTGGCAATTTGCACATTAATAGGCACTTGTAAGGAGCAGTTCAGTGAGCACAATCACAGTGGGATGCTGACAGGTGAACGGAAGGTTATTCATGCAGTATCATGGACGATAGGGCATGCGATTCAAGCAAGGATATGCAGTTCTGTGCAGTTCACATATTATCAGTCACTTGGGGGGAGAAGTTCAGTGAACAGCAGGCTGTATGCACAACATCACTATTGGAACGCTAACAGGTAATCAGAGGTTATTCATACATTATCATGGATGAGAGGGTGTGCAATGCAATTCAAGCAAAGATAGACAGTTCAGTACAGTTCACATATTATTAGTCACTTATGGGGAGCAGTTCAGTGAGCAGCAGGCTGTATGCCCAATATCACAGTTGGAACGATAACAGGTAAAGCAGAGGTTATTCATACAGAATCATGGACGAAAGCGTGCGCGATTCAAGCAAAGATAGGCATTTCAGTGCAGTCCACATATTATTAGTCACTTATGGGGAGCAGTTCAGTGAGCTGCAGACTGTACTTACAATATCACAGTTGGAACACTAACAGGTAAAGTGGATGTTATTCATACAGTATCGTAGACGAAAGGGCGTGTGATTCAAGCAAAGATAGGCAGTTCTGTGCATTTCACATATTATTAGTCACTTATGCGGAGCAGTTCAATGAGCAGCATGCTGTACACATAATATGACAGTTAGAGTGCTAGCAGGTAAGCAATGGCTAGACACACAATATCAAGCACTGATAGAAAGGTGCTGTTCTGGAAGGGCTGACTAACCACACAATAGTGCAGTTGCGCAAAGAGGGGCTGTCCGCACAAGATAACCCCGGATCATAAATTGATAGACGATTGCTCTCAGGTCGGGCTCTGAAATGCTGTTCACACAAAAGTTCAGACTGGGCAGCAGTAGATTATTTGCCGGTGACGAGAGCTACTGAAAGTATAGTTTTAGTGGAAAAGGGCTACGCCTATTCTGGTGGGTAGGAATGTGGGCCTTAAGGGTAAGATACATTAGGCGTGTATCAGAGATTACTAGAAACCGTTGAGCTAGGGCTTGGCAAGTTGTCGGTCAGCAAAGGTGAGGCTTGCCTTAGTGATAGGCATCAGAAGACAGAGGGAGTTTACTTACATAGATTGGTAGGCTTGAGTACTATGGACGGAGTCGCCAATCGGGTCGGGGAGCGGGGTTGGCACTAGGCACTTTAGGCACTGACAGGCATGACAGGCTCTGGCCTTAAGAAAATGGCCTTTAGAGCAGGGCCGGCTATCGCCTTCCAGTGACGGCAGCCAGGAGAAGAAGGGAGCGAGGCCAATCAGAGCGCGAGGCTCAAATGGCTCTGTTACTAGGCAGATGTCATATTATTCCTGGCCTGGGTTTGGGCTGATTAAAGTCGTATTTTTGCAGATCTTATTTCCATTACCTTTGGTGTGTAGTCTTTAGATTTTGATTTTGCTTCTGTAACTGTAGCTCCCTCTTCGCTCTGATAATATATGACCTCATATAGTTTAGTTCCTTGTTCTACAATCCACTCTAGCGATTTCTCACGATCAAACGCGTGAATTAACTGTTATATGATGTCTTTTTGTAAACCATAAACGTAGGCAGTTTTAAACTCAGCAGAGTAAGGGCTGAAAGATACATCAAAGCGGGAAAATGCTCTTTTTAATTGTTGGAGAAACTGGAGAGGTGACATATTTGGCTTCGCTCTCATGGTATACAATGCCTTTTTTGCATCCTGCAACGACTGGTATGGTGAGAAATGATGTCTAACCTCTTTTTCAAATTCTGCCCATGACATATTCTCTTGCACATTTAGGCCCCTGTTAATGCTAGCAGTAGCAGCATCAAGTTAGGTGAAAATACAGTCTATACTGTTCCCTAGGTGTTTGAAGGGCTTTAAATATGTCATGCACTGTTTCCAAGCAATCCTCTAATCACCTCCCTTTTTGAACGGTTAAATACAGGCCTTGATTGATTTCATTATTTTTATAGGACTACTTGGAGCTATATTTGGAGTAGGATTATTCTGTTGTTCATTCCTTCTCTCAGGTGGATAGGACAGATATCAATCACCAGTGGTTGAGTCAAACCCCCTAAATGCATTACAACCCATTCCAGCCACCTGTATAGCCACTGGTATATTGTTCCCTCGTGTAGAAGTGAGGCTAACCTCAATACCATTGAATGTGGTGCCTTGTTGTTTTTCCTGAGATTTGAAATTATATATTTGCTGCTCCAAATCTTTGCATTTTTTATGCAGTCGGTCTGCTTCCTGACAAAGGTAAGAATTCTCATCACCCATCTAATTAATCACATCCTGCATTTCACTTATTTGCATTTGGCACTGATTAAATTCCTTGTCCTTTTTGTCATTTTCCTGAAACATTTTAGCTATCTCTTATTCAATAGCCTGAAACTCACTTTTTTCTCCATTTTATCCTTTTGGAGCATTTGCATCTCCAGCATAATGTCCTCTTTATATTGTCCGATGGCACTTACCACCACTTCCAGTTGTTTTAGCTCCCGCACGCTCTCCTCAAACTCTTTCCTGCTCTGAGACAGCTGTTTTTCTAATTTACAGCATTTAGATTTCATCTCTCTATTACATGACACTAATTCCGATTTTAGAGTTTTCTTCTGCTCATCAGCCTTATCTAAATTGATCTGTAATCTGTTCATTATCACAGCATCATTCTCCTGCAGTCTTAAAGACCGATTTAAAAGAAACAAGGTCTTCGCACAGAGCCTTATTAGGCACTCTTTTTCAGCATTTTTGTCTGCAGCTCTAAATAATCTGAAGAGGCATACGTGAATTATGCTGCCTTCTTTGAAAATATTATTTAATGGCTCTTTCTGCACATCCCCACAAATGCGGTTGCGCCAAAGAGTGGCATTTTCTGATGACCACACCCCAATGCGCAAATAACTTTGCCTCCAGGTATTTCACCAGCTTCAAAATGTGGCCTCTATTTGAGACATAATGGTACAGTGTGCAGCGCTACACTACTCTCACGGGATTCATACCCTTTAAATGCACCAATGGCCGTGTGAAACACTCAAGCCATGCTCAGTAACTGCTTTACAGCCTGTTCCCACAAGGTCAACACACCAAATGATGTTGGGGGTTTTGCCATAGAGATATTACCTAACTTGGGCGGTATGTTAGAATTGTGGTAAATTGGCTGTAAATTGGTGGAAATTTAGTATGGTGGTATAACAGTGATGAGCATATTTATAGCACTGCCCTATATGATGAGACAAACTATCTCCCTTTTTTATTTGTATTCTGTTTTGGGGTTGACCTTAAGCATAGATGAATGAACTTTACACATTTAGTAGGAACAAAACATTACCATATGTTGTGCTGATGACTTACATACAAAACCAGCCTACCATGTTGAACGGTTCTGTTCAGCTCCCAGCATGCATAACTGAACACACTCACACACACACAGGTTTCCAGTTAGCTTGCTTTTATGGTTGTCTAAGTTTATTGTTGTACCCTACCACTGGTGGTAAATAGTTTACCACTGCGGTATATGCTCTAGGGTACTTCCTAATCACCTCCCCACATCTAGAGAATAATTACCAGAGACACAATAAAACAATCCCACCACTTCAATATTTTTATGTGATTATTTGCTTTATTTTTTTAATTTTTATTTTTTTTTATTTTTGATTTAGCTGATATCAATCAACTTTTCAAAAAAGAAAACACAGAAGTTCATGATGGTAATAAAACATTGAAAATTAAAATTATACATTAAAATTTGTAAAAAACTTTGTCAGCATAACATGGTATGAGGCAACATTTGAGTGATAACAAAACAGAATGATAAAAGACGCAAAAGCCTCAGACTGGTGAACATACTATTTCAGATGGTAGCATTTTTTCTAAATATTGTACTACAGCTTTTATGACGGCAAATCTGGGACTATTTATTAGAATACCCCAGATTTCCATTTCATTTTTTTCTGTGTACAAATTTAGTAGATTTGAAAAAAAGATATGTCTAGCATCTTTCAAGTTAGGACATGTTACTACTACATGCTGCAAAGTTTCTCTGCTCATAAAATTTTCACAATAACGGCATTTATATGTTTTACAAAAAGGATTTTTTCGCCTATATAGTTGGTCTCTAGAGGGCCATAGGTTTAATCTTATACGTAAAAATTGTTGCCTAATTCTTGATGATGGACATTTTACTAGGTAATTTGCAACTTGACCCAATTTCTTAAAACAGTGAATTCTAGTATCAAAATCATTATATTTTGTACATACTTCATAATTCTGAATCCAGGCCCATTGATAAAATTTCCTTTTAGCGCTCACTGGAGTATCTAATAACATCTGTAGAGGAATACTAGCCTCTGCAAGGAGTGTATAAACAAAACTGCGCCAAGAATTCGGGAAAGTCTGCTTAGCCATGATCAAATAGTGAGCTACTGTGCTCAAAATATTATTATTTGTCAGGCCTAAGAGACATTTACGGAAAAAGGCACACATTTTCCACTTCACTCTGCTTGCCAAAGAATTAAAACCCAGCTCATAACGTAGTATTGGCATTGGTACACAGTTTGGTAAATGTAAAACTCCTTTCCAGAAAACAGCTTCTAACTTGTCCCATGCCAAATCATTCGAATAGAGCTTTGCCTCAGAACCATATAACAGACTCGGAATCACTTTCTGTTCATAGAACATAAAAATGTGTTTCAGGGTAAATTTACCATATCTATAGACTAGAATTTTTGCTTGCGACAAAAGAGACATTAATTTAGTCTGTAATATTATCATTTGTTTGGGATCTCTAATGGTGTTCTGAATGAACACACCCAAATATTTGTACTCCGAAACTATATACAGCGATTTGTGATACAATTTCCAGGCAAAATTTCGACTCGAGGCTTTTCCCTTCGGAGTGCATATCATGACTTGTGATTTTTCTAGATTTATCGCTAAGATGTTTTGTGCGGCATAATGTGCAAGGGCTGATAACATGTTTTGAAGGCCTATCGGAGATTGTGATATTAGAACTAGGTCATCAGCGTACAACAACCATGGTACACGCTGATGGCCTAATTCCGGGGCATCAGTTAATGTCTGAAGAAACACGCTACCCAAGTCAAAAATAAAAAGATTAAACAAGAAGGAGGCCAAAATGCAGCCCTGTTTCAAACCCAAGGTTGTAGCAAAAGATGCAGACAAAGCACCTTCAATCGAAAGTCTGACTCGCATGGTGGTTCCGGAATGTAAAAGAATGATTAAGGACAGTAAAGTTGAAGGACAACCAAGTGCATATAACTTGTTAAATAATAAATTACGATTAATTGAATCAAATGCATAACGAAAATCAATAAAAGCAAAATATAGACATTGGTTACGGGCTGCATATTGTGCTTTCAACATATTCAGCAAGATCATGTTTGGCAAGGTGCCCAGACCTGATACAAAGCCTGATTGAAAGGGGTCCATTTTAGCGCAGGCTGAAGACCAAATTTTCAGATCTCGCAATATTAAACGTGAGAAAATTTTTCCTGGAACATCCAAAAGTGAAATAGGTCGATAGCTAGAGGGACTTGCTCGATTTCCCTTTTTGTAAATAGGAATAATGATTGCTTGCTTCCAAGAAGAGGGAATAGTCTGGGAGACATTAATATGCTCAAACAAGAGAAAAAGAATGTCTGTCCAGATTTCCGGATACTGTTTAAGATGCATATTTGCAAGGCCATCGGGGCCGGGGGCTCTGGAATTACTTGCTTGTTTGAGATAATATAATATATTCTCTCTGTCAAAGACTAGATGAAATTTCGGCAGAAATTTTAAATGATTTGATCTTGAGACAGAGGAGGTATCTGTAAAAAGCGTTGAAAAGTGATTAATCCAGATGGTTTCTGTTACATCATTTGCTTGCACAGCCACCTGTTGCCCCGCTGTCACATGATTAATGATGTTCCAGGATTGAGCTACATTTTTACCAGCTAGAGCTTTTAACATTGAGTAGCCATCAAATTGATATAGTTTCGCCTTTGCACCCCTAATCCAATTTCTGTACCTAGTTCTAATTTGTTTGAGGATAGTGGTGCGTGCAACCAATGGTAGTCTGTTGGCCGCTTTCTTTTCTGCCCGCATGGAGGCCTTTCTGGCTCTGATTTCAAGATTTGGCAAGTGGAGATGGGGTTTTTGTTTCTGAGTATGAGAAACTGAGTTGTGTTGAAACACTTGCATTAAGTCATGGTAAGCTAGGTCATCCAGCATGGGTCTCCCTTTTTGTTTTTCCAAATTTGCCTGCAAATGATCTTTAAAGGCTGAGAGGGATTTTTGTGACCATATCATTCTGTTTCTGGCTGAATTTACATTTAAAACACCTATAGGGTTTGCAGATTGTGGGTATTTCTTAAGGGTGTAAAAAATCCAAAACATGCTTAAAATATTATGATCGCTGGCTTTAGTGTCAATTACTTCAAAAGCTGTTATCTTAGTTAGAAAGCATGCATTTACATAAATGAAATCAATTATACCATTGCTTTGACCACGATGCCAAGTTGCTTGAGGAGGTATATCTTGTGAGAAAGAGCCGTTTAACATAAATAAATTACGAGATTGAATCAAGCTCTTCCATTTTTGCAAGCGACAGCTTTCAGAGTTACGTTGAGGTCCCAAGCAATGCAGATTTAAATCACCGGCCAATAGAATATAATTGGTCATACCTTCAAGCAAAACTATGTCTAAAGCCTTAGTAACAGAACAGAGAAAATCATTCTCGGAGATTCCTAAGGGATTCCAATATACATTAATCAAGGCACAGGAGAAAGTAGAAATTGAAGCTTTTGACATTTGTAAAAATATGTTTGGTGTAAACCATGGTTCAAGTTGCAGCATTGACGATTGCTTTACTGCAGTGAGGAGTCCAGATGTAGGGCGCCCAGTACAGCTCTTTTTAGCCGGATTTAATAGGACATCATAATTATTCCAGGAGGGGATTTTTATAAGCCACGTTTCCTGGAGCATTATGACATCACGACCCAATAATTGAGCATTATTATTATTTAACAGATGTACGTGACCTCTCGTATTCCAGCTAATAAGAGATAGTGAAGCAGTTGTGACCTTACAAAGCTAACATTGAATTTTCTGGCAGTTACATGTACATTTTTGAGAAATGGCAGACTGGGTTTTGTTTGCCATTTGCAGACCAGTAGAGATCTCAGTCAAATTCGATGACTCAAACAAGGAGTGCAGTACAAAACCCAGGTCTGATAATTGTTGTTTAACAGCCATTATTAAGTTCACCACAATACGTGAGTTTATCCACAGATTTACAGATGAAACATTTTTCTGATCGATGAACTCAACAAGCTCAATATCTATGGAGCCAATGTCATCTAATTCAGGAAATTCGCTAAAAATAGCCAAGATGGATGCTCGATTTAAAATATACTGTTTGGCTGGAGAAGGCTTGCAGGTGAGCATTAGAGCATGTAACGCCGGACGTTTGACTCGGTTTTGTACTGTCTTGGGTTCGTCTTTGTGAATATGTAAACCAAGTTTATCGGATTGCACTGTAGCACTAACAGAGTTATGTCTTGCAAGATTACCATTTTGATACATCTTATTCAAGGAGCTGTGAACTATTTCTTCAATATGCTTAGTAAGTTCGCGCTTGCTCTCATCAATATTTACTACAAGCTGAGCAGATGATGAAGAGCTGCTTTGTGTTGTTGGAGCAAGGTTATCTCTTTGGCAAGCCTCTTGTTGAGAGTGTATTGGGCCTATCTGAGGTATGATCTGCGAGACAGAGGACTTTTCAGTTGTTTGTGAGGCTAGCTGGGGATACTGTAACAAGGCAATGGAAGATTCAGGAGGAGACAAAGGCTGCAAAGGAAGAAAAACTAATTTTTTCGAAGACGACTTTGCTGACATATAGTCATCAATAGCCTGTCTTAAGTCCTTTAAGCGCATGTCTTTCTCATGTTGATGTTGTGAGCTGTCTATTTGAATAAGAGAGGCATCTGTCGTTTGAGATGTAGTGGGATTTTTAGATATACTTGTTGCCATATTAATTAGATTGTTTAAAGGACTGTGTTCTATCGGCTCAGGCCGAGGTTTTTCTTTGCGGTTTAAAGACTGCTTAGAATATTTTTTTGTAACTTGTTTCACAGCCGCAATCGTGGTGGCAGCAGGAATAGATAGTCTTTTCACAAAAGCTTTAGCTTGATTATCATGTTTGGTGACAGTTTTGATGTTTTTCGATTTTTTTGTCGTTGGAGCTTTTTTCGAGGCTTTTTTACCTATGTCACTGAGATGTGATTTAGCATCAAATAAAGGATAAGTTGGTATTAAAGTCTGTTTCGATTGATCCATGAACGACACTTGTGCATCATTCATGGAATCTGTGATTGGATTTAAGAAGCATGGAAGCTGCTGAAATTCATTTGTGTTAGTGGACACCAAGGTAAGAGTCTGCGAACCAGTCGTTTTCTTATTACTGACTGGATGACACAAAGAATTAAGCTTTTTTAAGCTGGTTGTGAAGATGAGATGCTCTGCCAAAACTTGATTAAGTTGAGTAGAATGTAAGTCAGCTTTTTTACTTAGGACTTCAAACAATTTGGCTAGGGCCAGAATGGCTGTATTAATGGATGTAAGAGTTATTCCTATTTGAGCTTCTTGAGATGCTCTTTGACCAAAATCACCCGTACCAAGGGCCTTTGTTTTTCGCGGAGTTGGAGCACTAAAGGATGGATTTGCTACAGAATCAGCAAAGCTATTGTTGGTAAATAGAACAGGGGATTTAGACAAATTATCAGATAAAGTGTGCGAAGAAAATGCTGTATCATTTGGATCCAAATCTATTATCGGCATGTCACCAGGGCCGGGAAAGTTTGAATGTAAAAGGCTACTTGCAGTTGTGTAATTGACTATAGGTACTGAATCAGAAATGGCAACACCAGTTAAGACATTGTTCAACAAAATGCTATCAGTTAGTGAGACCTGTTCCTCAGCAAAGGAAATAACATCTGGATCCACTGATTTTGATTTTGGTAAAGTGTTGCTTTTTCCATCCAACACAATGCTTATATCAGATTGTCTGTTTTGTATTACTTTACGCAAAGGGTCAACACTTGTGTTAGGATGACTTGTTTGATGCACATTCTCCATCATTTGAGGCACGCTTTGATTTTTGCAGAAAGAGCGAATGTCCATTCCCATAGGCAAATTGCACTTTTTCTTATTGTCCAAATGTATACTTGCACCACTTGCTCGAGGTGTCGAGCTCCGCCGAAGTTTTCCCTTTACGGGGGTTTTTTCATTATTATCATAGACACCTAGAGCAGTTTCGGGCATTCCTGCTCTCAGGGTTGAAAAACCACGTTTCATTTTCTGAGACCTACGTTCAATCACTATTAATAAAACTCACCTATAACTGAATGACCAATAGAAAATGAATAATAAAATTTAAACAAATAAGGAACAGAAACCGCCGCTTGCCGCGACAAAAGCGGCGAAGCGGCAAAGCGGGACTTCTACGGGGCTTTCACGGGTGCGCGCGCACGGTGCGCGCGCGTGCCTGTTTATATAGCCCGCCTCCAAGCAGTGAAGTCTAAGTAAATAAAATAAAATAAAAAAAAAAATAAATAAAAAAATGATGAATATACGAAGTAAATATAAACTTTAGCAAATGTCTTAGAAGCGTCTTGTACTTGCTTCCAAGTGGTTCTTCACCTGCTGGTTAATGCAGTCCACAGCCACAAATCCACAGTAGCGAAGAGCGAAGAGCGTCTCCCGGCAAAGCAAAGCGGGACTTCTACGGGGCTTTCACGGGTGCGCGCGCGTGCCTGTTATATAGCCCGCCTCCAAGCAGTGAAGTTTCCAAGTGGTTCTTCACCTGCTGGTTAATGCAGTCCACAGCCACAAATCCACAGTAGCGAAGAGCGAAGAGCGTAGTAAGAGCACATGTATAGTTGTATCTTCTGAGCCAATCGCAATCTGATGGAGATAGGCGGTGGAACCTTGCGAATAAGGGCGTCCAGTTGTGGTTACTTTAGTGCTGTCTCTTTGTGTATGGTTCATTTGCTCCTTTCCTGCTCCCGACTCACTCGCGCTGAACCGTGTTGCATCTCGTTTTTGCTTTATGCATCTATCATTTTAAAATAGATATTGCAATACATATGTTACACAATCAACACCTTTGTAGACAATACATAAATCAGCTCATATACAGTGAGAACATACTTTTTTTTTTTTTTACCAAAACTTGGATCACAATGAAATTACAAAACATGCTTTCTAAGAGAAGAGACCCAAACATGCCGGGCACACGCTTTTTTTATTTTCCGTTAAATCACAGTGTGCGAAAGAAAACAAAGCAATGATGCAGTTAAAACTAATGATCTATTTCTATCTATCTGACTGCAAAGATAATTCTCTCTCTCTGCACTCTCCTCAATTTACAGCTACTTGCCCTAAACGGTGAAACTTCTGTGCTTTATCAGGAAAACCCCCTCTGTCTTTGTCGTGGGTTATCAGCAAAAGAGTGTCGCAAACTGTGAACTCCTTTTCACGCCCCCAAAGGCCAGCCTCAGAGTCCCAGCAGCATCCAATGCTGGGTTAGCTCAGTGCTTCCCTCTGCCTCAGACAGCCAGCAGCCAAGAAGCCCCACACCCTTTCTGCCTCCTGTATTTATGCCTGATGACTGTTATTCAAAACTAAGCCTGCCTTCTTTCTGACATTTTCCATCACCCCAGAAACTTCTAGAATTCTGAGCTCTCTTTCCAATCACCCAACGGGAGCATATGTATGAACGTATTTCCTGCAAGAACAATAAACTCTCTGAATGGAAAAGAAAGCCCATTCATCTTTGCATCACGTTTACTTCCACGGAACGAAACAGCAGCATTTTCCATCTGTGCTCTCTTGCATGTCAATGTTAACACAAGGACTCATTATTTAATGAGATATTATTTATTAGGGACGGTCAGTTAATTAATCTGGGTTAGTTTGTTAAATGCAAGGCTACACAGACGACGAATTTGCTTATAAAATGAATCACTTCTACATGTGCTCAGTGCATATTACATCTGCTGTCATTTACATCCATTTTGCTGACACCTTTGAAAGCCTAGTTTCTCTGTTCCCATAAACCCAATGTATTATTTTTAACCTGCACTTGTACTCATAATTTGCTGTCTCTCTTTGCATTCATCTATACTAACCCCACTGAAAGTAATGGTCTGTAATCACTGCCATAGCATCTTACACCACCCACCGGGAAGTAGCAAGGAAAGAGTAACTGGTTGAGATATGCAAGACATCAGGAATCGAGAAAAGGAAGTAAATCCTGAGCCAGTTGGAACCTGGTGATGTTAAAGCTTAACAAGGATGGTAAGGGAGATAACGGCAGATCCGGGGAAGGGATTGTGACTCATTACTGGAATGCTCCTACTCGTCACAGTCACGAGCATACAGTTATAACAAGAGTGAATGAGAATCATCACTGGAAGGCTCATAATCATTACAGTCACAAGAGTCAAGATTTAATAAGAGTGAATGAGAGTCATTATTGGACTGATTCTACTAGTCACATTCACAAGAGCACAATATAAGAAGAGTGAATGAAAATCATTGCTGGCATCTTACTACCCATCACAGTCACTATTTTAGGAATATAATAATAGATAATAAAAATAATTACTGGACTGCTCCTATTCTTCACGGTCACGAATGTAATGACATAAGAGTGAAAGAAAATGATTACTGCAATGTTCCTACCCATTACCATCACTATAGTAGAGATATAAGAAGAGTGAATAAAAATAATTACTGGATTGCTCCTACTCATCAGAGTCATGTGAACAACACTATAAGAATAAAAAATAATGATTGGACTGCTCCTAGTCGTCACAGTAATGAGAAGAAGACACAAGAAGAGTGAATGGAAATCATTACTGGACTGCTCCTACTCAATGCAGTCATGAGGGTGAAGATATAAATAGAGTGACATTGAATCCTAAGTAGAGTCAAACAAGAGAAAATACGATTAAATTGGTAAAAGAAGTATGAAAGACTAGTACCCAACGGATTATACAACATACCAAGAAAGTCCATGAGACAGACAATAGTCAGTCATACAAGAAAATAATGATAATAAATCAAACATGGGAAAAGTACTTCAGAAAGCTGAGAAGGACAGATTCAAGGACATTGAACTATTTACAGATATACCTGAGAGGAAAAGCAGTTGTTGGAAAAGAAGCCAAGGGAAAGAGAAAACGTTCAAGCATTATAGAGAAAATAAGGAGGAGAAACACTGAGTCCGAACTGTGCTACATGAACTGTATGAACTGTGAAAAGTAACTACTACAGACTATCTGAAGATCATTTATTGAAGAGCGATTGAAAGGCAAGCAAGAAACCTTTGGAGAAGGCAGGCCTCTGTATAGGGTGTGCCAACACCTTCCCCCTCATCTAAATATAGAGAACATGATTAAGTAGATCAAATAGGTCTATATCCAGTACATCATTGTCGAAATCAGGATTAGATTGTCTTTATTAAAAGTAAATAGTGTACACGGCACTGCTCACATTTGCCCTGGGATGGCACAGGAAATCAAGGGTGCTTTAATGTCACACACTCACTCCATAAGTGCATACATGTATAATATGAATAAAGGATACAAAGTGAGAGATGCTTAGTTAAATGAAGAATATAGCTCCCTGATGAAAGGCACAGGGTCAGACAAAAACATATTTCAAAATGAATATTCAAGTGCAAAATGGTTTCTAGTCCTAAGCTAGATGGGGTGCATGCCAAGAGTTTCCAAACAAGCAAGAAGGGCTGATGCATTTGGAGACAGGTTTTGGCAGGACATTGCAGTTAGATAATGAGGTTTGTTAAGTTAAAAATTAAATCAGCAAATAAATTAGACAAGATTGTGATATGGCCAGGCAATGCATAGAAGCTTGCATACATGTATCTATGTTCATATGGAAGAGGGTACAACGTGTGTCATACAAACTATTTTAAGAGACAAGCTGTAATATTTTGGCACCATAAAATAGATTATATGTCTTCTCCAATGGTGTTTAGCACTAAACTAACTTGGCATAACCTCAGAAACCAGATAAGGACCAGACATTGATGCATGGAGGTGTTCTTGGCAGGAGTTGAGCACTTTCATAGTTGTGCCCAGCCAAGTCTAAATTAGGCATATCAGTTTCGTGCATCAGAGAAAATTGTGGATGTCAGATATGCTATTGTGGAATTGGTGTACATGTGAGAAAGTTATCCAATGATACTGAAGGAATGTTTTTTTCTCTGACTAACTTGGTCTATCAAAAGCATACCATGTCCAATGTGCTAATTAGCATACAAGTGTTGCATAGTCTCCGAAAAGCTATAAAAATGGGTTGGAGGCAAAAAAGCCTTTGAGTGTGTCCTGTCATTGAAGCAACAAAAACATGGTGTCTGATTTTGGCACAGCCAACATGGGGCATTACGTCTTTCATCGGATTACAGGGACAACACCCAAGACCCCTCTGTCTGAGGTGTGGGGTGCTGATGTGCATCAGAAGATTCTAGGAGAAGTGATAGGTGAGTAATAACCTGCAGTATGATGTCAGTCCTAACAAGAGTATGATCTCATGACCGCCAGCATGGCACAACTGCAGGCATCCATGAATTCTGGTATGTATCATGTGAAAGACAGAGACAGGAAAAATGAATACAGGTTTATCTAAATAAAGGGACATTTAACAGGAATTGAGGGGCGATAAAGGAATGCCTAAGTAATCCTAGTTCAAGGGAATTAGAAGAAGACGTCTCAAACTCCAACAGAAGTATTATTAAGAGAGAGAAATCGCACAGTCAGGACTGTGAAAGCTGACGTCTTAAACCCTATACAGGGTAATATTAGTGGAGGAATAAGGGATACACCTTACTATATTACTATAGCAAAGGGAAGGTGATCACATGTGTTATTAATGTGCACTGTGTTTATAATCGTGATTGATGTGTTGTTAAAAAAAAGCTTTGAAATGTGGCAAACTGTGTAGATTGTAGTATGTTTGTTTTCTGTCTATGTATATGTGTTATAAAGCTTTTGTGTGTTTAACTTAATAGAATATAAAGGTTAGCCTTTGTGATGTCATCTTTGATGTCCTGGGTGTTAGTCTTAGCAGTGCACAGTGGTGGTGCAAGTTATGGTTGCTTAGCTTACCACAACTGGTGAATTTCTGGGGGTTTTTGGTTTTACTTGTAGCCATAACGTCCCTTTGACAACATTTTTTCATTGAATTTCATAGGTTTTTATTAGTGCAAGTTAACCATAAATTCCCTTTAACAAAGTATTTTCATGGAATATATATATATATTACATGGCGACAGTAGTGGCCATGTAGTTATGGTTAAGTTTGGGTTTCCATAGGAAGAGCACTTTTTGGGCGGCTTATAACTTCGCTCCCTCTGGACGAATCCTGATCATACTTTGCAAAAAAAGTATATGGCCCACTCTGATTTTTTTTGCAAAGTTTGGTGAGGATTCGTCCAGGGGGGGAAAAGTTATAGGAGGGGTCCCAAAAATTTATTTTTTTCCCATAGACTGAATGGGAAAAAAATGTTGCTTGCGCCTACAGCCCAAACCGCTGGACGGATTTTGGTGAAAATCCGTCCAGTAGTTTTTTTTAAAATGATCAAAAAGTAGGTAAAAAAATTAGTGATATCTGTGTTCGGTCCGCAGACACACTCCCCTGTTCGCTCTGCGGACAGTGTCCTGATTGGCCGAGTGGCTTACGTCATGTCCATGGACATATGGCATGTTCGCTGATTGGACGGTGTTAAGCGTGAAGCGCGTCAGATTTTTGGTAGCGCCCACCATCTTGGATTCGCGGACGTCCGCGGACAGCGCGGTGAAAGTTTGTTCGAAATCTGTATTTAGTAGAGTGTGTTGTTGTGTGGGAGTGTTAGGGGAGGATGGGAGGGTGTGAGAAAGGTTAAATGTTGTGCTTTTTTATGTGTTGGACGTTCTTTTTGTGTTAGATTTGTCTGCGGACATCGTGGGTGTTCTGAAATGTTCTAAATAAACTGAATGGGTGGTGTTCTGAGGACTCAAAATGTGTCCGTTTTGTCCGCAAGTAAGCTGAAACTGTTCCAAGAACACTTGCGGTGTCCTGAAATGTTCGGAAATAAACAAAATGGGGGTGTTCTGAGGACGCTGTCCGTATTGTTCGTTGTCAAGTTGAAAGTGTTCTAAGAACTCTCGCTGTGTCCTGAAATGTTCGTAGGGGTGTCCTGAAGACGCTGTCCGTATTGTTCTGTGGCAAGTTGAAAGTGTTCTAAGAACTCTTGCAGTGTCCTGGAATGTTCGAAAAATAAACAAAATGGGGGTGTGTTCTAAGGACTCACGCGGTGTCCTCAAATGTTCATAGGGGGTGTCCTGAAGACGCTGTCTGTGTTGTTCTGTGGCAAGCTGAATGTGTTCTAAGAACTCTCGCGGTGTCCTGAAATGTTCGCAAATAAACAAAATGGGGGTGTTCTGAGGACACTGTCCGTATTGTTCGTTGTCAAGTTGAAAGTGTACTAAGAACTCTTGCGGTGTCCTGAAATGTTCATAGGGGGTGTCCTGAAGACGTTGTCCATATTATTCTGTGGCTAGGTGAATGTGTTCTAAGAATTCTCGCGGTGTCCTGAAATGTTCGCAGATAAACAAAATGGGGGGGTGTTCTAAGAACTCACGTGGTGTCCTCAAATGTTCACAGGGGGTGTCCTGAAGAAGCTGTTCGTATTGTTCCCTGGCAAGTTAGTGTTCTAAGAACTCTTGCAGTGTCCTGAAATGTTTGGAAATAAACAAATGGGGGTGTTCTGAGGACGCTGTCCGTATTGCTCATTGTCAAGTTGAAAGTGTTCTAAGAACTCTTGCTGTGTCCTGAAATGTTCGTAGGGGTGTCCTGAAGACGCTGTGCGTATTGTTATCTGGCAAGTTGAAAGTGTTCTAAGAACTCTTGCGGTGTCCTTGAATGTTCGCAAATAAACAAAATGGGATATGTTCTAAGAACTCACACGGTGTCCTCAAATGTTCGTAGGGGGTGTCCTGAAGACGCTGTCTGTGTTGTTCTGTGGCAAGCTGAATGTGTTCTAAGAACTCTCGCAGTGTCCTGAAATGTTCGCAAATAAACAAAATGGGGGTGTTCTGAGGACGCTGTCCGTATTGTTCGTTGTCAAGTTGAAAGTGTACTAAGAACTCTTGCGGTGTCCTGAAATGTTCGTAGGGGGTGTCCTGAAGACGTTGTCCATATTATTCTGTGGCTAGGTGAATGTGTTCTAAGAATTCTCGCGGTGTCCTGAAATGTTGGCAGATAAACAAAATGGGGTGGTGTTCTAAGAACTCACGTGGTGTCCTCAAATGTTCACAGGGGGTGTCCTGAAGACGCTGTCCGTATTGTTCTGTGGCAAGCTGAATGTGTTCTAAGAACTCTCGCGGTGTCCTGAAATGTTCGCAGATAAACAAAATGGGGGTGTGTTCTAAGAACTCACGTGGTGTCTTCAAATGTTCGTAGGGGGTATCCTGAAGACGCTGTCCGTATTGTTCTGTGGCAAGCTGAATGTGTTCTAAGAACTCTCGCGGTGTCCGGAAATGTTCGCAAATGAAGAAAATGGGGGTGTGTTCTAAGAACTCACGCGGTGTCCTGAAATATTCGTAGGGGGTGTCCTGAAGACGCTGTCCGTATTGATCTGTGGCAAGCTGAATGTGTTCTAAGAACTCTCGCGGTGTCCTTAAATGTTGCAGATAAACAAAATAGGGTGTGTTCTAAGAACTCACGCGTTGTCCTCAAATGTTCGTAGGGGGTGTCCTGAAGACACTGTCCGTATTGTTCTGTGGCCAGCTGAATGTGTTCTAAGAACTCTCGCGGTGTCCAGAAATGTTCGCAAATGAACAAAATGGGGGTGTGTTCTAAGAACTCACGCGGTGTCCTGAAATGTTCATAGGGGGTGTCCTGAAGACGCTGTCCGTATTGTTCTGTGGCAAGCTGAATGTGTTCTAAGAACTCTTGCGGTGTCCAGAAATGTTCGCAAATGAAGAAAATGGGGGTGTTTTCTAAGAACTCTCGCGGTGTCCTGAAATGTTCGCAAATAAACAAAATGGGGGTGTTCTGAGGACGCTGTCAGTTTTGTTCGTTGTCAAGTTGAAAGTGTTCTAAGAACTCTTGCGGTGTCCTGAAATGTTCGTAGGGGGTGTCCTGAAGACGCTGTCCGTATTGTTCTGTGGCAAGCTGAATGTGTTCTAAGAACTCTCGCAGTGTCTTGGAATGTTCGCAAATAAACAAATGGGGGTGTTCTGAGGACCCTGTCGGTATTGTTCGTTGTCAAGTTGAAAGTGTTCTAAGAGCTCTCGCTGTGTCCTGAAATAATCGTAGGGGTGTCCTGAAGACGCTGTCCGTATTGTTCTCTGGCAAGTTGAAAGTGTTCTAAGAACTCTCGCGGTGTCCTGGAATGTTCGCAAATAAACAAAATGGGGGTGTGTTCTAAGAACTCACGCGGTGTCCTCAAATGTTCGTAGGGGGTGTCCTGAAGACACTGTCTGTGTTGTTCTGTGGCAAGCTGAATGTGTTCTAAGAACTCTTGTGGTGTCCTGAAATGTTTGCAAATAAACAAAATGGGGGTGTTCTGAGGACGCTGTCCGTATTGTTCGTTGCCAAGTTGAAAGTGTTCTAAGAACTCTCGCGGTGTCCTGAAATGTTCGTAGGGGGTGTCCTGAAGACTTTGTCCATATTATTCTGTGGCTAGGTGAATGTGTTCTAAGAATTCTTGCGGTGTCCTGAAATGTTCGCAGATAAACAAAATGAGGGGGTGTTCTAAGAACTCACGTGGTGTCCTCAAATGTTCACAGGGGGTGTCCTGAAGACGCTGTCCGTATTGTTCTGTGGCAAGTTGAAAGTGTTCTAAGAACTCTCGCGGTGTCCTGAAATGTTCGTAGGGGGTGTCCTGAAGACGTTGTCCATACTATTCTGTGGCTAGGTGAATGTGTTCTAAGAATTCTCGCGGTGTCCTGAAATGTTGGCAGATAAACAAAATGGGGGGTGTTCTAAGAACTCACGTGGTGTCCTCAAATGTTCACAGGGGGTGTCCTGAAGACGCTGTCCGTATTGTTTTGTGGCAAGCTGAATGTCTTCTAAGAACTCTCGCGGTGTCCTGAAATGTTCACAGATAAACAAAATGGGGGTGTGTTCTAGGAACTCACGTGGTGTCTTCAAATGTTCGTAGGGGGTGTCCTGAAGACGCTGTCCGTATTGTTCTGTGGCAAGCTGAATGTGTTCTAAGAACTCACGCGGTGTCCTGAAATGTTCGTAGGGGGTGTCCTGAAGACGCTGTCCGTATTGATCTGTGGCAAGCTGAATGTGTTCTAAGAACTCCTGCGGTGTCCTTAAATGTTGCAGATAAACAAAATAGGGTGTGTTCTAAGAACTCGCGCGTTGTCCTCAAATGTTCGTAGGGGGTGTCCTGAAGACACTGTCCGTATTGTTCTGTGGCCAGCTGAATGTGTTCTAAGAACTCTCGCGGTGTCTAGAAATGTTTGCAAATGAACAAAATGGGGGTGTGTTCTAAGAACTCACACGGTGTCCTGAAATGTTCATAGGGGGTGTCCTGAAGACGCTGTCCGTATTGTTCTGTGGCAAGCTGAATGTGTTCTAAGAACTCTTGCGGTGTCCTGAAATGTTCGCAAATGAAGAAAATGGGGGTGTTTTCTAAGAACTCTCGCGGTGTCCTGAAATGTTCGCAAATAAACAAAATGGGGGTGTTCTGAGGACGCTGTCTGTTTTGTTCGTTGTCAAGTTGAAAGGGTTCTAAGAACTCTTGTGGTGTCCTGAAATGTTCGTAGGGGGTGTCCTGAAGACGCTGTCCATATTGTTCTGTGGCAAGCTGAATGTGTTCTAAGAACTCTCGCGGTGTCTTGGAATGTTCGCAAATAAACAAATGGGGGTGTTCTGAGGACCCTGTCCGTATTGTTCGTTGTCAAGTTGAAAGTGTTCTAAGAACTCTCGCTGTGTCCTGAAATGTTCGTAGGGGTGTCCTGAAGACGCTGTCCGTATTGTTCTCTGGCAAGTTGAAAGTGTTCTAAGAACTCTTGCGGTGACCTGGAATGTTCGCAAATAAACAAAATGGGGGTGTGTTCTAAGAACTCACACGGTGTCCTCAAATGTTCGTAGGGGGTGTCCTGAAGATGCTGTCTGTGTTGTTCTGTGGCAAGCTGAATGTGTTCTAAGAACTCTCGCGGTGTCCGGAAATGTTCGCAAATGAAGAAAATGGGGGTGTGTTCTAAGAACTCACGCGGTGTCCTGACATGTTCGTAGGGGGTGTTCTGAAGACGCTGTCTGTATTGATCTGTGGCAAGCTGAATGTGTTCTAAGAACTCTCGCGATGTCCTTAAATGTTGCAGATAAACAAAATGGGGTGTGTTCTAAGAACTCACACGGTGTCCTCAAATGTTCGTAGGGGGTGTCCTGAAGACACTGTCTGTATTGTTCTGTGGCCAGCTGAATGTGTTCTAAGAACTCTGGCGGTGTCCAGAAATGTTCGCAAATGAACAAAATGGGGGTGTGTTCTAAGAACTCACGCAGTGTCCTGAAATGTTCATAGGGGGTGTCCTGAAGACGCTGTCCGTATTGTTCTGTGGCAAGCTGAATGTGTTCTAAGAACTCTTGCGGTGTCCTGAAATGTTTGCAAATTAAGAAAATGGGGGTGTTTTCTAAGAACTCTCGCTGTGTCCTGAAATGTTTGCAAATAAACAAAATGGGGGTGTTCTGAGGACGCTGTCCGTTTTGTTCCTTGTCAAGTTGAAAGTGTTCTAAGAACTCTTGAGGTGTCCTGAAATGTTCGTAGGGGGTGTCCTGAAGACGCTGTCCATATTGCTCTGTGGCAAGCTGAATGTGTTCTAAGAACTCTCGCGGTGTCCTGGAATGTTCGCAAATAAACAAATGGGGGTGTTCTGAGGACGCTGTCCGTATTTTTCGTTGTCAAGTTGAAAGTGTTCTAAGAACTCTCGCTGTGTCCGGAAATGTTCGTAGGGGTGTCCTGAAGACGCTGTTCGTATTGTTCTCTGGCAAGTTGAAAGTGTTCTAAGAACTCTCGCGGTGTCGTGGAATGTTCGCAAGTAAACAATATGAGGGTGTGTTCTAAGAACTCAAGCGGTGTCCTCAAATGTTCGTAGGGGGTGTCCTGAAGACGCTGTCTGTGTTGTTCTGTGGCAAGCAGAATGTGTTCTAAGAACTCTCACGGTGTCCTGAAATGTTCGTAAAATAAACAAAATGGGGGTGTTCTGAGGACGCTGTCTGTATTGTTCGTTGTCAAGTTGAAAGTGTTCTAAGAACTCTCGCGGTGTCCTGAAATGTTCGTAGGGGGTGTCCTGAAGACGTTATCCATATTATTCTGTGGCTAGTTGAATGTGTTCTAAGAATTCTCGCGGTGTCCTGAAATGTTCGCAAATAAACAAATGGGGGTGTTCTGAGGACGCTGTCCATATTGTTCGTTGTCAAGTTGAAAGTGTTCTAAGAACTCACGTGGTGTCTTCAAATGTTCGTAGGGGGTGTCCTAAAGATGCTGTCCGTATTGATCTGTGGCAAGCTGAATGTGTTCTTAGAACTCTTGCGGTGTCCTTAAATGTTGCAGATAAACAAAATGGGGTGTGTTCTAAGAACTCACGCGGTGTCCTCAAATGTTCGTAGGGGGTGTCCTGAAGACACTGTCCGTATTGTTCTGTGGCCAGCTGAATGTTTTCTAAGAACTCTCGCGGTGTCCAGAAATGTTGGGAAATGAACAAAATGGGGGTGTGTTCTAAGAACTCACGCGGTGTCCTGAAATGTTCACAGGGGGTGTCCTGAAGACGCTCTCCGTATTGTTCTGTGGCAAGCTGAATGTGTTCTAAGAACTCTTACGGTGTCCTGAAATGTTCGCAAATGAAGAAAATGGGGGTGTTTTCTAAGAACTCTCGCGATGTCCTGAAATGTTCGCAAATAAACAAAATGGGGGTGTTCTGAGGACGCTGTCCGTTTTGTTCGTTGTCAAGTTGAAAGTGTTCTAAGAACTCTTGCGGTGTCCTGAAATGTTCATAGGGGGTGTCTTGAAGACGCTGTCCGTATTGTTTTGTGGCAAGCTGAATGTGTTCTAAGAACTCTCGCGGTGTCCTGAAATGTTCGCAAATAAACAAATGGGGGTGTTCTGAGGACGCTGTCCATATTGTTCGTTGTCAAGTTGAAAGTGTTCTAAGAACTCACGTGGTGTCTTCAAATGTTCGTAGGGGGTGTCCTGAAGACGCTGTCTGTGTTGTTCTGTGGCAAGTTGAAAGTGTTCTAAGAACTCTCGCGGTGTCCTGGAATGTTCGCAAATAAACAAAATGGGGGTGTGTTCTAAGAACTCACGCAGTGTCCTCAAATGTTCATAGGGGGTGTCCTGAAGACGCTGTCTGTGTTGTTCTGTGGCAAGTTGAAAGTGTTCTAAGAACTCTCGCGGTGTCCTGAAATGTTCGCAAATAAACAAAATGGGTGTGTTCTGAGGACGCTGTCCGTATTGTTCGTTGTCAAGTTGAAAGTGTTCTAAGAACTCTCGCGGTGTCCTGAAATGTTCGTAGGGGGTGTCCTGAGGACGTTGTCCATATTATTCTGTGGCTAGGTGAATGTGTTCTAAGAATTCTCGCGGTGTCCTGAAATGTTCGCAGATAAACAAAATGGGGGGGGGTGTTCTAAGAACTCAGGCGGTGTCCTGAAATGTTCGTAGGGGGTGTCCTGAAGACGCTGTCCGTATTGATCTGTGGTAAGCTGAATGTGTTCTAAGAACTCTCGCGGTGTCCTGGAATGTTCGCAGATAAACAAAATGGGGTGTGTTCTAAGAACTCACGCGGTGTCCTCAAATGTTCGTAGGGGGTGTCCTGAAGACACTGTCCGTATTGTTCTGTGGCTAGGTGAATGTGTTCTAAGAACTCTCGCGGTGTCCTGAAATGTTTGCAAATGAAGAAAATGGGGGTGTGTTCTAAGAACTCACGCGGTGTCCTGAAAAGTTCGTAGGGGGTGTCCTGAAGACGCTGTCCGTATTGATCTGTGGCAAGCTGAATGTGTTCTAAGAACTCTCGCGGTGTCCTTAAATGTTGCAGATAAACAAAATGGGGGTGTGTTCTAAGAACTCACGCGGTGTCCTCAAATGTTCGTAGGGGGTGTCCTGAAGACACTGTCCGTATTGTTCTGTGGCCAGCTGAATGTTTTCTAAGAACTCTCGCGGTGTCCAGAAATGTTCGGAAATGAACAAAATGGGGGTGTGTTCTAAGAACTCACGCGGTGTCCTGAAATGTTCACAGGGGGTGTCCTGAAGATGCTCTCTGTATTGTTCTGTGGCAAGCTGAATGTGTTCTAAGAACTCTTACGGTGTCCTGAAATGTTCGCAAATGAAGAAAATGAGGGTGTTTTCTAAGAACTCTCGCGATGTCCTGAAATGTTCGCAAATAAACAAAATGGGGGTGTTCTGAGGACGCTGTCCGTTTTGTTCGTTGTCAAGTTGAAAGTGTTCTAAGAACTCTTGCGGTGTCCTGAAATGTTCGTAGGGGGTGTCTTGAAGACGCTGTCCGTATTGTTTTGTGGCAAGCTGAATGTGTTCTAAGAACTCTCGCGGTGTCCTGAAATGTTCGCAAATAAACAAATGGGGGTGTTCTGAGGACGCTGTCCATATTGTTCATTGTCAAGTTGAAAGTGTTCTAAGAACTCACGTGGTGTCTTCAAATGTTCGTAGGGGGTGTCCTGAAGATGCTGTCCGTATTGTTCTCTGGCAAGTTGAAAGTGTTCTAAGAACTCTCGCGGTGTCCTGGAATGTTTGCAAATAAACAAAATGGGGGTGTGTTCTAAGAACTCACGCAGTGTCCTCAAATGTTCATAGGGGGTGTCCTGAAGACGCTGTCTGTGTTGTTCTGTGGCAAGCTGAATGTGTTCTAAGAACTCTCGCGGTGTCCTGAAATGTTCGCAAATAAACAAAATGGGTGTGTTCTGAGGACGCTGTCCGTATTGCTCGTTGTCAAGTTGAAAGTGTTCTAAGAACTCTGGCGGTGTCCTGAAATGTTCGTAGGGGGTGTCCTGAAGACGTTGTCCATATTATTCTGTGGCTAGGTGAATGTGTTCTAAGAATTCTCGCGGTGTCCTGAAATGTTCGCAGATAAACAAAATGGTGGGGTGTTCTAAGAACTCACGCGGTGTCCTGAAATGTTCGTAGGGGGTGTCCTGAAGATGCTGTCCGTATTGATCTGTGGCAAGCTGAATGTGTTCTAAGAACTCTCGCGGTGTCCTGGAATGTTCGCAAATAAACAAAATGGGGGTGTGTTCTAAGAACTCACGCGGTGTCCTCAAATGTTCATAGGGGGTGTCCTGAAGACGCTGTCTGTGTTGTTCTGTGGCAAGCTGAATGTGTTCTAAGAACTCTCGCGGTGTCCTGAAATGTTCGCAAATAAACAAAATGGGTGTGTTCTGAGGACGCTGTCCGTATTGTTCGTTGTCAAGTTGAAAGTGTTCTAAGAACTCTCGCGGTGTCCTGAAATGTTCGTAGGGGGTGTCCTGAAGACGTTGTCCATATTATTCTGTGGCTAGGTGAATGTGTTCTAAGAATTCTCGCGGTGTCCTGAAATGTTCGCAGATAAACAAAATGGGGGGGTGTTCTAAGAACTCACGTGGTGTCCTCAAATGTTCACAGGGGGTGTCCTGATGACGCTGTCCGTATTGTTCTGTGGCAAGCTGAATGTGTTCTAAGAACTCTCGCGGTGTCCTGAAATGTTCGCAGATAAACAAAATGGGGGTCTGTTCTAAGAACTCACGTGGTGTCTTCAAATGTTCGTAGGGGGTGTCCTGAAGACGCTGTCCGTATTGTTCTGTGGCAAGCTGAATGTGTTCTAAGAACTCTTGCGGTGTCCTGAAATGTTCGCAAATGAAGAAAATGGGGGTGTGTTCTAAGAACTCACGCGGTGTCCTGAAATGTTCGTAGGGGGTGTCCAGAAGACGCTGTCCGTATTGATCTGTGGCAAGCTGAATGTGTTCTAAGAACTCTTGCGGTGTCCTTAAATGTTGCAGATAAACAAAACGGGGTGTGTTCTAAGAACTCACGCGGTGTCCTCAAATGTTCGTAGGGGGTGTCCTGAAGACACTGTCCGTATTGTTCTGTGGCCAGCTGAATGTGTTCTAAGAACTCTCGCAGTGTACAGAAATGTTCGCAAATGAACAAAATGGGGGTGTGTTCTAAGAACTCACGCGGTGTCCTGAAATGTTCATAGGGGGTGTCCTGAAGACGCTGTCCGCATTGTTCCGTGGCAGCTGAATGTGTTCTAAGAACTCTCGCGGTGTCCTGAAATGTTCGCAAATGAAGAAAATGGGGGTCTGTTCTAAGAACTCTCGCAGTGTCCTGAAATGTGCGCAAATAAACAAAATGGGGGTGTTCTGAGGACGCTGTCCGCATTGTTCGTTGTCAAGTTGAAAGTGTTCTAAGAACTCGCGCGGTGTCCTGAAATGTTCGTAGGGGGTGTCCTGAAGACGTTGTCCGTATTGTTCTGTGGCAAGCTGAATGTGTTCTAAGAACTCTTGCGGTGTCCTGAAATGTTCGTAGGGGGTGTCCTGAAGACGTTGTCCATACTATTCTGTGGCTAGGTGAATGTGTTCTAAGAATTCTCGCGGTGTCCTGAAATGTTGGCAGATAAACAAAATGGGGGGTGTTCTAAGAACTCACGTGGTGTCCTCAAATGTTCACAGGGGGTGTCCTGAAGACGCTGTCCGTATTGTTTTGTGGCAAGCTGAATGTGTTCTAAGAACTCTCGCGGTGTCCTGAAATGTTCACAGATAAACAAAATGGGGGTGTGTTCTAGGAACTCACGTGGTGTCTTCAAATGTTCGTAGGGGGTGTCCTGAAGACGCTGTCCGTATTGTTCTGTGGCAAGCTGAATGTGTTCTAAGAACTCACGCGGTGTCCTGAAATGTTCGTAGGGGGTGTCCTGAAGACGCTGTCCGTATTGATCTGTGGCAAGCTGAATGTGTTCTAAGAACTCCCGCGGTGACCTTAAATGTTGCAGATAAACAAAATAGGGTGTGTTCTAAGAACTCGCGCGTTGTCCTCAAATGTTCGTAGGGGGTGTCCTGAAGACACTGTCCATATTGTTCTGTGGCCAGCTGAATGTGTTCTAAGAAATCTCGCGGTGTCTAGAAATGTTCGCAAATGAACAAAATGGGGGTGTGTTCTAAGAACTCACACGGTGTCCTGAAATGTTCATAGGGGGTGTCCTGAAGACGCTGTCTGTATTGTTCTGTGGCAAGCTGAATGTGTTCTAAGAACTCTTGCAGTGTCCTGAAATGTTCGCAAATGAAGAAAATGGGTGTGTTTTCTAAGAACTCTCGCGGTGTCCTGAAATGTTCGCAAATAAACAAAATGGGGGTGTTCTGAGGACGCTGTCTGTTTTGTTCGTTGTCAAGTTGAAAGTGTTCTAAGAACTCTTGTGGTGTCCTGAAATGTTCGTAGGGGGTGTCCTGAAGACGCTGTCCATATTGTTCTGTGGCAAGCTGAAAGTGTTCTAAGAACTCTCGCTGTGTCCTGAAATGTTCGTAGGGGTGTCCTGAAGACGCTGTCCGTATTGTTCTCTGACAAGTTGAAAGTGTTCTAAGAACTCTCGCGGTGACCTGGAATGTTCGCAAATAAACAAAATGGGGGTGTGTTCTAAGAACTCACACGGTGTCCTCAAATGTTCGTAGGGGGTGTCCTGAAGACGCTGTCTGTGTTGTTCTGTGGCAAGCTGAATGTGTTCTAAGAACTCTCGCGGTGTCCGGAAATGTTCGCAAATGAAGAAAATGGGGGTGTGTTCTAAGAACTCACGCGGTGTCCTGACATGTTCGTTGGGGGTGTTCTGAAGACGCTGTCTGTATTGATCTGTGGCAAGCTGAATGTGTTCTAAGAACTCTCGCAGTGTCCTTAAATGTTGCAGATAAACAAAATGGGGTGTGTTCTAAGAACTCACGCTGTGTCCTCAAATGTTCGTAGGGGGTGTCCTGAAGACACTGTCTGTATTGTTCTGTGGCCAGCTGAATGTGTTCTAAGAACTCTGGCGGTGTCCAGAAATGTTCGCAAATGAACAAAATGGGGGTGTGTTCTAAGAACTCACGCAGTGTCCTGAAATGTTCAAAGGGGGTGTCCTGAAGACGCTGTCCGTATTGTTCTGTGGCAAGCTGAATGTGTTGTAAGAACTCTTGCGGTGTCCTGAAATGTTTGCAAATTAAGAAAATGGGGGTGTTTTCTAAGAACTCTCGCTGTGTCCTGAAATGTTCGCAAATAAACAAAATGGGGGTGTTCTGAGGACGCTGTCCGTTTTGTTCCTTGTCAAGTTGAAAGTGTTCTAAGAACTCTTGAGGTGTCCTGAAATGTTCGTAGGGGGTGTCCTGAAGACGCTGTCCGAATTGCTCTGTGGCAAGCTGAATGTGTTCTAAGAACTCTCGCGGTGTCCTGGAATGTTCGCAAATAAACAAATGGGGGTGTTCTGAGGACGCTGTCCGTATTTTTCGTTGTCAAGTTGAAAGTGTTCTAAGAACTCTCGCTGTGTCCGGAAATGTTCGTAGGGGTGTCCTGAAGACGCTGTTCGTATTGTTCTCTGGCAAGTTGAAAGTGTTCTAAGAACTCTCGCGGTGTCGTGGAATGTTCGCAAATAAACAATTTGAGGGTGTGTTCTAAGAACTCAAGCGGTGTCCTCAAATGTTCGTAGGGGGTGTCCTGAAGACGCTGTCTGTGTTGTTCTGTGGCAAGCAGAATGTGTTCTAAGAACTCTCACGGTGTCCTGAAATGTTCGTAAAATAAACAAAATGGGGGTGTTCTGAGGACGCTGTCTGTATTGTTCGTTGTCAAGTTGAAAGTGTTCTAAGAACTCTCGCGGTGTCCTGAAATGTTCGTAGGGGGTGTCCTGAAGACGTTGTCCATATTATTCTGTGGCTAGTTGAATGTGTTCTAAGAATTCTCGCGGTGTCCTGAAATGTTCGCAAATAAACAAATGGGGGTGTTCTGAGCACGCTGTCCATATTGTTCGTTGTCAAGTTGAAAGTGTTCTAAGAACTCACGTGGTGTCTTCAAATGTTCGTAGGGGGTGTCCTAAAGATGCTGTCCGTATTGATCTGTGGCAAGCTGAATGTGTTCTTAGAACTCTTGCGGTGTCCTTAAATGTTGCAGATAAACAAAATGGGGTGTGTTCTAAGAACTCACGCGGTGTCCTCAAATGTTCGTAGGGGGTGTCCTGAAGACACTGTCCGTATTGTTCTGTGGCCAGCTGAATGTTTTCTAAGAACTCTCGCGGTGTCCAGAAATGTTCGGAAATGAACAAAATGGGGGTGTGTTCTAAGAACTCACGCGGTGTCCTGAAATGTTCACAGGGGGTGTCCTGAAGACGCTCTCCGTATTGTTCTGTGGCAAGCTGAATGTGTTCTAAGAACTCTTACGGTGTCCTGAAATGTTCGCAAATGAAGAAAATGGGGGTGTTTTCTAAGAACTCTCGCGATGTCCTGAAATGTTCGCAAATAAACAAAATGGGGGTGTTCTGAGGACGCTGTCCGTTTTGTTCGTTGTCAAGTTGAAAGTGTTCTAAGAACTCTTGCGGTGTCCTGAAATGTTCGTAGGGGGTGTCTTGAAGACGCTGTCCGTATTGTTTTGTGGCAAGCTGAATGTGTTCTAAGAACTCTCGCGGTGTCCTGAAATGTTCGCAAGTAAACAAATGGGGGTGTTCTGAGGACGCTGTCCATATTGTTCGTTGTCAAGTTGAAAGTGTTCTAAGAACTCACGTGGTGTCTTCAAATGTTCGTAGGGGGTGTCCTGAAGATGCTGTCCGTATTGTTCTCTGGCAAGTTGAAAGTGTTCTAAGAACTCTCGCGGTGTCCTGGAATGTTCGCAAATAAACAAAATGGGGGTGTGTTCTAAGAACTCACGCAGTGTCCTCAAATGTTCATAGGGGGTGTCCTGAAGACGCTGTCTGTGATGTTCTGTGGCAAGTTGAAAGTGTTCTAAGAACTCTCGCGGTGTCCTGAAATGTTCGCAAATAAACAAAATGGGTGTGTTCTGAGGACGCTGTCCGTATTGTTCGTTGTCAAGTTGAAAGTGTTCTAAGAACTCTCGCGGTGTCCTGAAATGTTCGTAGGGGGTGTCCTGAGGACGTTGTCCATATTATTCTGTGGCTAGGTGAATGTGTTCTAAGAATTCTCGCGGTGTCCTGAAATGTTCGCAGATAAACAAAATGGGGGGGGTGTTCTAAGAACTCAGGCGGTGTCCTGAAATGTTCGTAGGGGGTGTCCTGAAGACGCTGTCCGTATTGATCTGTGGCAAGCTGAATGTGTTCTAAGAACTCTCGCGGTGTCCTGGAATGTTCGCAGATAAACAAAATGGGGTGTGTTCTAAGAACTCACGCGGTGTCCTCAAATGTTCGTAGGGGGTGTCCTGAAGACACTGTCCGTATTGTTCTGTGGCTAGGTGAATGTGTTCTAAGAACTCTCGCGGTGTCCTGAAATGTTTGCAAATGAAGAAAATGGGGGTGTGTTCTAAGAACTCATGCGGTGTCCTGAAATGTTGTTAGGGGGTGTCCTGAAGACGCTGTCCGTATTGATCTGTGGCAAGCTGAATGTGTTCTAAGAACTCTCGCGGTGTCCTTAAATGTTGCAGATAAACAAAATGGGGTGTGTTCTAAGAACTCACGCGGTGTCCTCAAATGTTCGTAGGGGGTGTCCTGAAGACACTGTCCGTATTGTTCTGTGGCCAGCTGAATGTTTTCTAAGAACTCTCCCGGTGTCCAGAAATGTTCGGAAATGAACAAAATGGGGGTGTGTTCTAAGAACTCACGCGGTGTCCTGAAATGTTCACAGGGGGTGTCCTGAAGATGCTCTCCGTATTGTTCTGTGGCAAGCTGAATGTGTTCTAAGAACTCTTACGGTGTCCTGAAATGTTCGCAAATGAAGAAAATGAGGGTGTTTTCTAAGAACTCTCGCGATGTCCTGAAATGTTCGCAAATAAACAAAATGGGGGTGTTCTGAGGACGCTGTCCATTTTGTTCGTTGTCAAGTTGAAAGTGTTCTAAGAACTCTTGCGGTCTCCTGAAATGTTCGTAGGGGGTGTCTTGAAGACGCTGTCCGTATTGTTTTGTGGCAAGCTGAATGTGTTCTAAGAACTCTCTGTCATGTCACGCGGGAGACTGGGGTCTGCCGCTCCCATTTCCTCCTGGCGAGTCTACCCGCGCGTTTGCTTTCGGGGACTCACCGGGAGGGGACTCGCCGGGAGGGGAGCGACGGGCTACGGGGCTGGCGGCCTTCGGCGCATGCGCGGAAGACCTCTCTCTCGGTTCCGCGCATGCGCCGTGGACCGGGCTCACCTCCTTGGTGGGGCTTGCTTTCCAAGCCTCGTTATGGGTCCGCCGGCGTCCGGAAACGGAACGGCTTGCGTCCCAGGCCTCTCGGGCGCCGGCGGCCCATAAAAGAGGCCGCGAGTTTCAGCGAGTCGCGTCTCAACGCGGTTCGCTTTGCTCGCCTCGTTGTTCCTGCTTCCACACTTACCTGTGGCCTGTCCTGGGCCAACCTGCTTCCACACTTACCTGTGGCCTGTCCTGGGTCAGCCTGCCTCCAGCCCTTACCTGTGGCCTGTCCTGGGTCAGCCTGCCTCCAGCCCTTACCTGTGGCCTGTCCTGGGTCAGCCTGTCTCCAGCCCTTACCTGTGGCCTGTCCTGGGTCAGCCTGCCTCCAGCCCTTACCTGTGGCCTGTCCTGGGTCAGCCTGCCTCCAGCCCTTACCTGTGGCCTATCCTGGGTCAGCCTGCCTCCAGCCCTTACCTGTGGCCTGTCCTGGGTCAGTCTGCCTCCAGCCCTTACCTGTGGCCTGTCCTGGGTCAGTCTGCCTCCAGCCCTTACCTGTGGCCTGTCCTGGGCTAGCCTACCTCCAGCCCTTACCTGTGGCCTGTCCTGGGCCAGCCTGCCTCCAGCCCTTACCTGTGGCCTGTCCTGGGCCAGCCTGCCTCCAGCCCTTATCTGTGGCCTACCTTGGGCCTGCCTGACTCCAGCCCTTACCTGTGGCCTGTCCTGGGTCTGCCAACCTCCAGTACTTACCTGGGTCTTGCCCTGAGTCAGCCAGCCTTCAACTGTTCTCACTCTTCCTGTCTTGCCTGTCTCCGAAATTTATCCTGCAAACCTTTGGAACCATCTGCACCAATCGAACTCCTCTATCAACTGCAAATACCTCGCTATTACACTGGACCTGGAAGATTCATGGTCTCGACAACCAACTCTACCTAGACTATGGTGTCACCCAGCTGAGCCTTCAATCCTCTTGTCACGCTTTTCTGGAGAGTACTTAACGTGACATTGGGGGTCGGTCCATCCTTCACCCAGTTCCTCTTTTGGGTGGTGGAGAGGCTGATTCCTCGTGCCGCTATTTCATCAGTTCCCGGATTCCAGACTGGCGGCCTCTGCAAGACCATCCACCAAGACTACAGGTACGCGGTCCTCTAGGGCCAATCAGCTTGACAGATTGAGACGCCTGCCTTCTGATTCAGAGATGGATGAATCGCAAGATATGAGGAACGAGTTGCTAGCACTCAGATCCGAGATGACCGCCCTGCATCAAGAGAATCAAACATTGCATCAATTGATAACACAAGGAGCACCCAGTTCTTCTCAAATAGAGGGACCATTGGCTCACACAACACCCATCAGATTCGACGGAGATCCTAGACGGGTGGCGGAGTTTTGTAACCACTGTAGGATACACTTTCTCTTCAGGTCTACCCACTTCAACAACGATAGGGCCAAGATTGGCTATATCTTGGAGAACCTAACTGGGAACGCATTAGCTTGGGCAACTCCGTTTGTGGTTACGAACAGTCCTATTTTGAATGACTTTGCTGCCTTTGAAAAGGCCTTCCTGGAGGTATTCCAGATGCCTAACCTGGCTTCCGTCGCACAGAATCAATTGATGGACTACAAACAGGGAAGCAATGACATCATCACCTACATCAGCCGCTTCCGACTTTTGGCTACTGACTCTCAGTGGCCCGAAATTACACAAAAGACTCTGTTTCGTCGAGGCCTGAGAGAGGAGTACAAGGACGAGTTACTCCACATCCCCGAACCTGAGAGCCTTCAACTCTTGATTGATCAAGTACTCCGTATTGACCAAAGGTTAACCGAACGAAAGGCTGAGAGACGTCGGCTTGACAGAAGCGGTCCCCGGACGACCAACTCACCCGCTGGTTCGTTTGGGTCAACCGAGTCCGGACCTGAGCCCATGCAAGTGGGAGCCATGAGAGGGCCTTTGTCGGAAGAAGAGAAGAAACGAAGGAGGTCTTTGCGTTTGTGTCTTTACTGTGGAGCGGCTGGGCATTATTTGAGTACGTGTTCTTTACGTCCGCAAAAGAAGAAGTTGGGAAACTAGGAGACCTGTCGTATACAGGAAGGGCAACGACAGGTCCCATCTCTTCCTCAGACCCTTCGGTTATTTGTTCCATCCATCGGCCCATGCAACCAGCGGTGTTACAGACCCTAAAGGTCCGGATTAAATTACCAGACAAAGACCTGGACGTATCCGGTCTACTGGACTGTGGGGCCTCCGGCAACTATATCGACGAAACATTCGTCTCCAGACATAAGATACCACTCATTTCCAGACCTACACCTCTGCCGGTGGAGCTTATTGATGGTACTCCCTTGTCTTCAGGACCCATTAGTCAGTTCACGGTCGGACTGGCTCTTCAGATTACTGATCATTACGAGGAACTTGCCTTTGATGTTATTAAGTCACCTAACTACAAGATGGTCTTGGGATTACCATGGTTACAACATCACAATCCTTTGATAGACTGGAGAACCCAGACCTTAACCTTTTCATCCGAAAGGTGCGCTCAAGGATGCAAGTTACCGGTTTCCACCATGACCGTTTCAACTTTTCTAAAAACGGACAACAATGGGGTTCATCTATGTTCCACGTCTCTGGTCCCACAGGTATATTCCGAATTCAAACAGGTTTTTTCTGAACCCGGCAACATATCCCTTCCTCCACACCGGTCCTTTGATTGCTCCATTGACCTGCTGCCGGACCACGTTATACCCCATGGGAAGTTGTACGCGTTGACCCGTGACGAGAAGCAAGTTCTTCAGGAGTATCTGTCCGAGAGTCTAGAAAAAGGGTACATTGCACCATCAAAGTCACCTGCAGGGTTTCCCCTGTTTTTTGTAAAGAAAAAAGAAGGCACATTGAGACCCTGTGTCGACTATCGTCAGTTGAATGATATAACAGCCAAGGACCGGTACCCTTTACCATTAATTCGCAATATCCTTGAAACCCTGCATACTGCGCGAATCTTCTCCAAATTGGACCTCCGCGGAGCTTATCATTTGGTGCGCATGAGGAGTGGGGACGAGTGGAAGACAGCTTTCAAGACATCTTTTGGGCATTTCGAATACAGGGTTATGCCTTTCGGCCTATGTAATGCCCCCGCTGTTTTTCAACGATTCATGGACCACATCTTTGGTGACCTGTTAGGATTATCCGTTTGGGTTTATCTGGACGACATTCTGATATTCTCCAAATCCTTGGACGAGCATGTGGAACACGTTCGTGAGGTCCTTCATCGGCTGTCCATCAACAATCTGTTCGCCAAGGCAGAGAAATGTAGCTTTCACCAACCCAGCATTGAGTTCTTGGGATTTGTTATCAATCAAGAAGGAGTTGGGATGGATCCCAAGAAGATTCGAGCCATACAAGAATGGAGACGTCCACACGATATCAAGGCTCTCCAACGCTTTTTGGGGTTCGCAAACTTCTACAGGCGCTTTATTCCACACTACTCGCAGATCTCAGCGCCTCTCACCAGACTAACTAGCAGCAAGATCGCTTTCGAATGGGATCCCGTGGCTTCCCAGGCATTTGATGTATTGAAATCAGCCTTTATGGCTGCCCCGATCCTGCGCCATCCCCAGGAAGAGTTGCCCTACATCGTAGAGGCCGATGCTTCCAGCTTCGCGGTAGGAGCAGTCCTTCTCCAGAAAGATCCAGCCACGTTAGTGGAACATCCAGTTGCCTATTATTCTCGCAAGTTGAGTCCCAGCGAACGAAACTATGCGGTGATTGAAAAGGAACTGTTGGCCATCAAGACCGCATTCGAGGAATGGAGACATTTTCTCCTCGGAGCTCGCTTTTCTGTGGAGGTGCGAGCAGACCATCGCAATCTGCAATATCTTCGCTCCCTGCAATGTCGGACTCCTCGTCAAGCCCGGTGGGCCTTCTTCTTCTCTCCGTTCGAGTTCCATGTTACTTATATCCCGGGAACTTCCAATATAAAGGCAGATGCACTCTCCAGGTCTCTGGAAAATGCAGATGGAACGCATTGCCCAGAACTTCCACTGATTTCTCCTCGCCATTTTCTGCTGGCCTTGTCCTCTCACCTTAAGTCCATCGCGGAAGCTACTCGGTTGGATCCCGAAAGAACGACCCTTCTTAGTCAGCAATCAGTTTCAGAACGAGAGGGACTGTTGTTTTTTCATAAAAGACTCTACATACCCAGAGGAGCCGTTAGAAGGGGCATTCTACACGGATTCCATGATTCACCCATAGGAGGACATCGTGGGGTCAGAGCCACTCGAGAGATGATATCCCGACAATTCTGGTGGCCTGGTTGGGCGACTGAGATCCAGAAGTACATCGACAGCTGTCCAATATGTGCCCAGTGCAAGGTTCCCAGAAAACGACCGTTGGGTTTGTTAATGCCCACCGAAATAGCTCCCTATCCATGGCATACAATCGCTACCGATTTCATTGTGGATTTGCCTCCATCGGAAGGGTACACCTGTATAATGGTGGTTGTGGACAGCTTCACCAAACTGGCCCATTTCATCCCATTCCGGAAGATCCCTACAGCTACTCAAATGGCTTCGGCATTTCTGCATAACATCTACCGGTTGCACGGCCTACCAGAGAAGATCATATCGGATAGAGGAACCCAGTTCCTTTCATCATTCTGGAAACAGGTGTGTAGTCATCTGGGAATACACAGAGCTCTAAGCTCAGGCTACCACCCACAGACCAATGGGCTAACCGAAAGGACCAATCAGACCTTGGAAGGGTACCTCCGTTGTTTTGCCAATGCCACACAATCTAATTGGAAAGATGGGTTAGATCTGGCCGAGGTATCATACAACAACACCGTTCATGCTTCCATCGGAGTCAGCCCATTCTTCTGTTCCACTGGTTTACATCCTCGCTTGATGCCTTTCCAACCAGTTCCATCTAGTACTGTTCCTTCTGCTGATGGTCTGGTCTTACACATTCGGAACCAACAAGAACTGGCACGCAAGATCTTAAGTGAAGCCAAAGATCGGATGAAGAGACAGGCAGACAGAAAAAGGAGTGCAGAACCCAACTTTCAGGAGGGTGACAAGGTCTGGTTGTCCTCCAAGAACTTGCCTCTCCGCAATTTGCCCGTCAAACTGGCCCCTCGTTATTTGGGACCCTTTGTTATCACCAAACGGTTGTCCTCCGTAGCCTTCCGTCTTCGCCTACCCTCTTCTTGGCATGTGCATCCTGTTTTTCACGTGTCCCTGTTGAAGCCCTATGTGACCGATGCTTATGGCCGCACCTCTCCTCGTCCGGCCTCTGTTCTAGTGCAGGGCGTCCCAGAGTTTGAGGTACACGAGATCTGTGATGCCCGTTACCGTAGAGGGGTGCTTCACTATTTGGTTGACTGGAAGGGGTACCCAGCCTGTGATCGTACATGGGAACCACGCCAACACGTGCATGCTCCCCGGCTGGTACGTGAGTTCTACGTACGGTTTCCCTGGAAACCTGGTGCTCCGGGTCTTCCTGGGAGGGGGCATAGTGTCATGTCACGCGGGAGACTGGGGTCTGCCGCACCCATTTCCTCCTGGCGAGTCTACCCGTGCGTTTGCTTTCGGGGACTCGCCGGGAGGGGACTCGCCGGGAGGGGAGCGACGGGCTACGGGGCCGGCGGCCTTCGGCGCATGCGCGGAAGACCTCTCTCTCGGTTCCGCGCATGCGCCGTGGACCGGGCTCACCTCCTTGGTGGGGCTTGCTTTCCAAGCCTCGTTATGGGTCCGCCGGCGTCCGGAAACGGAACGGCTTGCGTCCCAGGCCTCTCGGGCGCCGGCGGCCCATAAAAGAGGCCGCGAGTTTCAGCGAGTCGCGTCTCAACGCGGTTCGCTTTGCTCGCCTCGTTGTTCCTGCTTCCACACTTACCTGTGGCCTGTCCTGGGCCAACCTGCTTCCACACTTACCTGTGGCCTGTCCTGGGTCAGCCTGCCTCCAGCCCTTACCTGTGGCCTGTCATGGGTCAGCCTGCCTCCAGCCCTTACCTGTGGCCTGTCCTGGGTCAGCCTGTCTCCAGCCCTTACCTGTGGCCTGTCCTGGGTCAGCCTGCCTCCAGCCCTTACCTGTGGCCTGTCCTGGGTCAGCCTGCCTCCAGCCCTTACCTGTGGCCTGTCCTGGGTCAGCCTGCCTCCAGCCCTTACCTGTGGCCTATCCTGGGTCAGCCTGCCTCCAGCCCTTACCTGTGGCCTGTCCTGGGTCAGTCTGCCTCCAGCCCTTACCTGTGGCCTGTCCTGGGTCAGTCTGCCTCCAGCCCTTACCTGTGGCCTGTCCTGGGCTAGCCTGCCTCCAGCCCTTACCTGTGGCCTGTCCTGGGCTAGCCTACCTCCAGCCCTTACCTGTGGCCTGTCCTGGGCCAGCCTGCCTCCAGCCCTTACCTGTGGCCTGTCCTGGGCCAGCCTGCCTCCAGCCCTTATCTGTGGCCTACCTTGGGCCTGCCTGACTCCAGCCCTTACCTGTGGCCTGTCCTGGGTCTGCCAACCTCCAGTACTTACCTGGGTCTTGCCCTGAGTCAGCCAGCCTTCAGCTGTTCTCACTCTTCCTGTCTTGCCTGTCTCCGAACTTTATCCTGCAAACCTTTGGAACCATCTGCACCAATCGAACTCCTCTATCAACTGCAAATACCTCGCTATTACACTGGACCTGGAAGATTCATGGTCTCGACAACCAACTCTACCTAGACTATGGTGTCACCCAGCTGAGCCTTCAATCCTCTTGTCACGCTTTTCTGGAGAGTACTTAACGTGACATTGGGGGTCGGTCCATCCTTCACCCAGTTCCTCTTTTGGGTGGTGGAGAGGCTGATTCCTCGTGCCGCTATTTCATCAGTTCCCGGATTCCAGACTGGCGGCCTCTGCAAGACCATCCACCAAGACTACAGGTACGCGGTCCTCTAGGGCCAATCAGCTTGACACTCTCGCGGTGTCCTGAAATGTTCGCAAATAAACAAATGGGGGTGTTCTGAGGACGCTGTCCATATTGTTCATTGTCAAGTTGAAAGTGTTCTAAGAACTCACGTGGTGTCTTCAAATGTTCGTAGGGGGTGTCCTGAAGATGCTGTCCGTATTGTTCTCTGGCAAGTTGAAAGTGTTCTAAGAACTCTCGCGGTGTCCTGGAATGTTCACAAATAAACAAAATGGGGGTGTGTTCTAAGAACTCACGCAGTGTCCTCAAATGTTCATAGGGGGTGTCCTGAAGACGCTGTCTGTGTTGTTCTGTGGCAAGCTGAATGTGTTCTAAGAACTCTCGCGGTGTCCTGAAATGTTCGCAAATAAACAAAATGGGTGTGTTCTGAGAACGCTGTCCGTATTGCTCGTTGTCAAGTTGAAAGTGTTCTAAGAACTCTCGCGGTGTCCTGAAATGTTCGTAGGGGGTGTCCTGAAGACGTTGTCCATATTATTCTGTGGCTAGGTGAATGTGTTCTAAGAATTCTCGCGGTGTCCTGAAATGTTCGCAGATAAACAAAATGGGGGGGTGTTCTAAGAACTCACGCGGTGTCCTGAAATGTTCGTAGGGGGTGTCCTGAAGACGCTGTCTGTATTGATCTGTGGCAAGCTGAATGTGTTCTAAGAACTCTCGTGGTGTCCTGGAATGTTCGCAAATAAACAAAATGGGGGTGTGTTCTAAGAACTCACGCGGTGTCCTCAAATGTTCATAGGGGGTGTCCTGAAGACGCTGTCTGTGTTGTTCTGTGGCAAGCTGAATGTGTTCTAAGAACTCTCGCGGTGTCCTGAAATGTTCGCAAATAAACAAAATGGGTGTGTTCTGAGGACGCTGTCCGTATTGTTCGTTGTCAAGTTGAAAGTGTTCTAAGAACTCTCGCGGTGTCCTGAAATGTTCGTAGGGGGTGTCCTGAAGACGTTGTCCATATTATTCTGTGGCTAGGTGAATGTGTTCTAAGAATTCTCGCGGTGTCCTGAAATGTTCGCAGATAAACAAAATGGGGGGGTGTTCTAAGAACTCACGTGGTGTCCTCAAATGTTCACAGGGGGTGTCCTGAAGACGCTGTCCGTATTGTTCTGTGGCAAGCTGAATGTGTTCTAAGAACTCTCGCGGTGTCCTGAAATGTTCGCAGATAAACAAAATGGGGGTCTGTTCTAAGAACTCACGTGGTGTCTTCAAATGTTCGTAGGGGGTGTCCTGAAGACGCTGTCCGTATTGTTCTGTGGCAAGCTGAATGTGTTCTAAGAACTCTTGCGGTGTCCTGAAATGTTCGCAAATGAAGAAAATGGGGGTGTGTTCTAAGAACTCACGCGGTGTCCTGAAATGTTCGTAGGGGGTGTCCAGAAGACGCTGTCCGTATTGATCAGTGGCAAGCTGAATGTGTTCTAAGAACTCTTGCGGTGTCCTTAAATGTTGCAGATAAACAAAATGGGGTGTGTTCTAAGAACTCACGCGGTGTCCTCAAATGTTCGTAGGGGGTGTCCTGAAGACACTGTCCGTATTGTTCTGTGGCCAGCTGAATGTGTTCTGAGAACTCTCGCAGTGTACAGAAATGTTCGCAAATGAACAAAATGGGGGTGTGTTCTAAGAACTCACGCGGTGTCCTGAAATGTTCATAGGGGGTGTCCTGAAGACGCTGTCCGCATTGTTCCGTGGCAGCTGAATGTGTTCTAAGAACTCTCGCGGTGTCCTGAAATGTTCGCAAATGAAGAAAATGGGGGTCTGTTCTAAGAACTCTCGCAGTGTCCTGAAATGTGCGCAAATAAACAAAATGGGGGTGTTCTGAGGACGCTGTCCGTATTGTTCGTTGTCAAGTTGAAAGTGTTCTAAGAACTCTCGCGGTGTCCTGAAATGTTCGCAGATAAACAAAATGGGGGTGTGTTCTAAGAACTCACGCGGTGTCCTGAAATGTTCGTAGGGGGTGTCCTGAAGACACTGTCCGCTGTGGCCAGCTGAATGTCTTCTAAGAACTCTCGCAGTGTCCAGAAATGTTCGCAAATGAACAAAATGGGGGTGTATTCTAAGAACTCACGAGGTGTCCTGAAATGTTCATAGGGGGTGTCCTGAAGACGCTGTCCATATTGTTCTGTGGCAAGCTGAATGTGTTCTAAGAACTCTTGCGGTGTCCTGAAATGTTTGCAAATGAAGAAAATGGGGGTGTTTTCTAAGAACTCACGTGGTGTCTTCAAATGTTCGTAGGGGGTGTGAAGACACTGTCTGTATTGTTCTGTGGCAAGCTGAATGTGTTCTAAGAACTCTTGCGGTGTCCTGAAATGTTCGCAAATGAAGAAAATGGGGGTCTGTTCTAAGAACTCACACGGTGTCCTGAAATGTTCGTAGGGGGTGTCCTGAAGACGCTGTCCGTATTGATCTGTGGCAAGCTAAATGTGTTCTAAGAACTCTTGCGGTGTCCTTAAATGTTGCAGATAAACAAAATCGGGTGTGTTCTAAGAACTCACGCAGTGTCCTCAAATGTTCGTAGAGGGTGTCCTGAAGACACTGTCCGTATTGTTCTGTGGCCAGCTGAATGTGTTCTAAGAACTCTCGCAGTGTCCAGAAATGTTCGGAAATGAACAAAATGGGGGTGTGTTCTAAGAACTCACGCGGTGTCCTGAAATGTTCGTAGGGGGTGTCCTGAAGACGCTGTCCGTATTGTTCTGTGGCAAGCTGTATGTGTTCTAAGAACTCTCGCGGTTTCCTGAAATGTTCGCAAATGAAGAAAATGGGGGTGTGTTCTAAGAACTCTTGCGGTGTCCTGAAATGTTCGCAAATAAACAAAATGGGGGTGTTCTGAGTACGCTGTCCGTATTGTTCGTTGTCAAGTTGGAAGTGTTCTAAGAACTCTTGCGGTGTATGAAATGTTCGTAGGGGGTGTCCTGAAGACGCTGTCCGTATTGTTCTGTGGCAAGCTGAATGTGTTCTAAGAACTCTCGCGGTGTCCTGAAATGTTCGCAGATAAACAAAATGGGGGTGTGTTCTAAGAACTCACGCGGTGTCCTGAAATGTTCGTAGGGGGTGTCCTGAAGACGCTGTCCGCATTGTTCTGTGGCAGCTGAATGTGTTCTAAGAACTCTCGCGGTGTCCTGAAATGTTCGCAAATGAAGAAAATGGGGGTCTGTTCTAAGAACTCTCGCAGTGTCCTGAAATGTGCGCAAATAAACAAAATGGGGGTGTTCCGAGGACGCTGTCCGTATTTTTCGTTGTCAAGTTGAAAGTGTTCTAAGAACTCGCGCGGTGTCCTGAAATGTTCGTAGGGGGTGTCCTGAAGACGTTGTCCGTATTGTTCTGTGGCAAGCTGAATGTGTTCTAAGAACTCTCGCGGTGTCCTGAAATGTTTGCAGATAAACAAAATGGTGGTGTGTTCTAAGAACTCACGCGGTGTCCTGAAATGTTCGTAGGGGGTGTCCTGAAGACACTGTCCATATTGTTTTGTGGCCAGCTGAATGTGTTCTAAGAGCTCTCGGAGTGTCCTGAAATGTTTGCAAATAAACAAAATGGGGGTGTTCTGAGGACGCTGTCCGTTTTGTTCCTTGTCAAGTTGAAAGTGTTCTAAGAACTCTTGCGGTGTCCTGAAATGTTCGTAGGGGGTGTCCTGAAGACGCTGTCCGTATTGTTCTGTGGCAAGCTGAATGTGTTCTAAGAACTCTCGCGGTGTCCTGGAATGTTCGCAAATAAACAAATGGGGGTGTTCTGAGGACGCTGTCCGTATTGTTCGTTGTCAAGTTGAAAGTGTTCTAAAAACTCTCGCTGTGTCCTGAAATGTTCGTAGGGGTGTCCTGAAGACGCTGTCCGTATTGTTCTCTGGCAAGTTGAAAGTGTTCTAAGAACTCTCGCGGTGTCGTGGAATGTTCGCAAATAAACAAAATGGGGGTGTGTTCTAAGAACTCACGCTGTGTCCTCAAATGTTCGTAGGGGGTGTCCTGAAGACGCTGTCTGTGTTGTTCTGTGGCAAGCAGAATGTGTTCTAAGAACTCTCGCGGTGTCCTGAAATGTTCGTAAAATAAACAAAATGGGGGTGTTCTGAGGACGCTGTCTGTATTGTTCGTTGTCAAGTTGAAAGTGTTCTAAGAACTCTTGCGGTGTCCTGAAATGTTCGTAGGGGGTGTCCTGAAGACGTTGTCCATATTATTCTGTGGCTAGATGAATGTGTTCTAAGAATTCTCGCGGTGTCCTGAAATGTTCGCAGATAAAAAAAATGGGGGGGTGTTCTAAGAACTTACGTGGTGTCCTCAAATGTTCACAGGGGGGGTCCTAAAGACGCTGTCCATATTGTTCTGTGGCATTCTGAATGTGTTCTAAGAACTCTCGCGGTGTCCTGAAATGTTCGCAGATAAAGAAAACGGGGGTGTGTTCTAAGAACTCACGTGGTGTTCAAATGTTCGTAGGGGGTGTCCTGAAGACGCTGTCTGTATTGTTCTGTGGCAAGCTGAATGTGTTCTAAGAACTCTCGCGGTGTCCTGAAATGTTTGCAAATGAAGAAAATGGGGGTGTGTTCTAAGAACTCACGCGGTGTCCTGAAATGTTCGTAGGGGGTGTCCTGAAGACGCTGTCCGTATTGATCTGTGGCAAGCTGAATGTGTTCTAAGAACTTTCGCGGTGTCCTTAAATGTTGCAGATAAACAAAATGGGGTGTGTTCTACGAACTCACGCGGTGTCCTCAAATGTTCGTAGGGGGTGGCCTGAAGACACTGTCCGTATTGTTCTGTGGCCAGCTGAATGTTTTCTAAGAACTCTTGCGGTGTCCTGAAATGTTCGCAAATAAACAAAATGGGGGTGTTCTGAGGACGCTGTCCGTATTGTTCGTTGTCCAGTTGAAAGTGTTCTAAGAACTCACGCGGTGTCCTGAAATGTTCGTAGGGGGTGTCCTGAAGACGCTGTCCGCATTGTTCTGTGGCAGCTGAATGTGTTCTAAGAACTCTCGCGGTGTCCTGAAATGTTCGCAAATGAAGAAAATGGGGGTCTGTTCTAAGAACTCTAGCAGTGTCCTGAAATGTGCGCAAATAAACAAAATGGGGGTGTTCTGAGGACGCTGTCCGTATTTTTCGTTGTCAAGTTGAAAGTGTTCTAAGAACTCGCGCGGTGTCCTGAAATGTTCATAGGGGGTGTCCTGAAGACGTTGTCCATATTGTTCTGTGGCAAGCTGAATGTGTTCTAAGAACTCTCGCGGTGTCCTGAAATGTTTGCAGATAAACAAAATGGTGGTGTGTTCTAAGAACTCACGCGGTGTCCTGAAATGTTCGTAGGGGGTGTCCTGAAGACACTGTCCGTATTGTTTTGTGGCCAGCTGAATGTGTTCTAAGAGCTCTCGGAGTGTCCATAAATGTTCGCAAATGAACAAAATGGGGGTGTGTTCTAAGAACTCACGCGGTGTCCTGAAATGTTCATAGGGGGTGTCCTGAAGACGCTCTCCATATTGTTCTGTGGCAAGCTGAATGTGTTCTAAGAACTCTTGCGGTGTCCTGAAATGTTCGCAAATGAAGAAAATGGGGGTGTTTTCTAAGAACTCTCGCGGTGTCCTGAAATGTTCGCAAATAAACAAAATGGGGGTGTTCTGAGGACGCTGTCCGTTTTGTTCCTTGTCAAGTTGAAAGTGTTCTAAGAACTCTTGCGGTGTCCTGAAATGTTCGTAGGGGGTGTCCTGAAGACGCTGTCCGTATTGTTCTGTGGCAAGCTGAATGTGTTCTAAGAACTCTCGCGGTGTCCTGGAATGTTCGCAAATAAACAAATGGGGGTGTTCTGAGGACGCTGTCCGTATTGTTCGTTGTCAAGTTGAAAGTGTTCTAAGAACTCTCGCTGTGTCCTGAAATGTTCGTAGGGGTGTCCTGAAGACGCTGTCCGTATTGTTCTCTGGCAAGTTGAAAGTGTTCTAAGAACTCTCGCGGTGTCGTGGAATGTTCGCAAATAAACAAAATGGGGGTGTGTTCTAAGAACTCACGCTGTGTCCTCAAATGTTCGTAGGGGGTGTCCTGAAGACGCTGTCTGTGTTGTTCTGTGGCAAGCAGAATGTGTTCTAAGAACTCTCGCGGTGTCCTGAAATGTTCGTAAAATAAACAAAATGGGGGTGTTCTGAGGACGCTGTCTGTATTGTTCGTTGTCAAGTTGAAAGTGTTCTAAGAACTCTTGCGGTGTCCTGAAATGTTCGTAGGGGGTGTCCTGAAGAAGTTGTCCATATTATTCTGTGGCTGGATGAATGTGTTCTAAGAATTCTCGCGGTGTCCTGAAATGTTCGCAGATAAAAAAAATGGGGGGGTGTTCTAAGAACTTACATGGTGTCCTCAAATGTTCACAGGAGGGGTCCTAAAGACGCTGTCCGTATTGTTCTGTGGCATTCTGAATGTGTTATAAGAACTCTCGTGGTGTCCTGAAATGTTCGCAGATAAAGAAAACGGGGGTGTGTTCTAAGAACTCACGTGGTGTCTTCAAATGTTCGTAGGGGATGTCCTGAAGACGCTGTCCGTATTGTTCTGTGGCAAGCTGAATGTGTTCTAAGAACTCTCGCGGTGTCCTGAAATGTTTGCAAATGAAGAAAATGGGGGTGTGTTCTAAGAACTCACGCGGTGTCCTGAAATGTTCGTAGGGGGTGTCCTGAAGACACTGTCCGTATTGATCTGTGGCAAGCTGAATGTGTTCTAAGAACTCTCGCGGTGTCCTTAAATGTTGCAGATAAACAAAATGGGGTGTGTTCTACGAACTCACGCGGTGTCCTCAAATGTTCGTAGGGGGTGTCCTGAAGACACTGTCCGTATTGTTCTGTGGCCAGCTGAATGTTTTCTAAGAACTCTCGCGGTGTCCAGAAATGTTCGGAAATGAACAAAATGGGGGTGTGTTCTAAGAACTTACGCGGTGTCCTGAAATGTTCATAGGGGGTGTCCTGAAGACGCTCTCCGTATTGTTCTGTGGCAAGCTGAATGTGTTCTAAGAACTCTTACGGTGTCCTGAAATGTTCGCAAATGAAGAAAATGGGGGTGTTTTCTAAGAACTCTCGCGATGTCCTGAAATGTTCGCAAATAAACAAAATGGGGGTGTTCTGAGGACGCTGTCCGTTTTGTTAGTTGTCAAGTTGAAAGTGTTCTAAGAACTCTTGCGGTGTCCTGAAATGTTCGTAGGGGGTGTCTTGAAGATGCTGTCCGTATTGTTCTGTGGCAAGCTGAATGTGTTCTAAGAACTCTTGCAGTGTCCTGGAATGTTCGCAAATAAACAAATGGGGGTGTTCTGAGGACGCTGTCCGTATTGTTCGTTGTCAAGTTGAAAGTGTTCTAAGAACTCTCGCTGTGTCCTGAAATGTTCGTAGGGGTGTCCTGAAGATGCTGTCCGTATTGTTCTCTGGCAAGTTGAAAGTGTTCTAAGAACTCGCGCGGTGTCCTGAAATGTTCGTAGGGGGTGTCCTGAAGACGTTGTCCGTATTGTTCTGTGGCAAGCTGAATGTGTTCTAAGAACTCTCGCGGTGTCCTGAAATGTTTGCAGATAAACAAAATGGTGGTGTGTTCTAAGAACTCACGCGGTGTCCTGAAATGTTCGTAGGGGGTGTCCTGAAGACACTGTCCGTATTGTTTTGTGGCCAGCTGAATGTGTTCTAAGAACTCTCGGAGTGTCCAGAAATGTTCGCAAATGAACAAAATGGGGGTGTGTTCTAAGAACTCACGCGGTGTCCTGAAATGTTCATAGGGGGTGTCCTGAAGACGCTCTCCATATTGTTCTGTGGCAAGCTGAATGTGTTTTAAGAACTCTTGCGGTGTCCTGAAATGTTCGCAAATGAAGAAAATGGGGGTGTTTTCTAAGAACTCTCGCGGTGTCCTGAAATGTTCGCAAATAAACAAAATGGGGGTGTTCTGAGGACGCTGTCCGTTTTGTTCCTTGTCAAGTTGAAAGTGTTCTAAGAACTCTTGCGGTGTCCTGAAATGTTCGTAGGGGGTGTCCTGAAGACGCTGTCCGTATTGTTCTGTGGCAAGCTGAATGTGTTCTAAGAACTCTCGCGGTGTCCTGGAATGTTCGCAAATAAACAAATGGGGGTGTTCTGAGGACGCTGTCCGTATTGTTCGTTGTCAAGTTGAAAGTGTTCTAAGAACTCTCGCTGTGTCCTGAAATGTTCGTAGGGGTGTCCTGAAGACGCTGTCCGTATTGTTCTCTGGCAAGTTGAAAGTGTTCTAAGAACTCTCGCGGTGTCGTGGAATGTTCGCAAATAAACAAAATGGGGGTGTGTTCTAAGAACTCACGCTGTGTCCTCAAATGTTCGTAGGGGGTGTCCTGAAGACGCTGTCTGTGTTGTTCTGTGGCAAGCAGAATGTGTTCTAAGAACTCTCGCGGTGTCCTGAAATGTTCGTAAAATAAACAAAATGGGGGTGTTCTGAGGACGCTGTCTGTATTGTTCGTTGTCAAGTTGAAAGTGTTCTAAGAACTCTTGCGGTGTCCTGAAATGTTCGTAGGGGGTGTTCTGAAGACGTTGTCCATATTATTCTGTGGCTAGATGAATGTGTTCTAAGAATTCTCGCGGTGTCCTGAAATGTTCGCAGATAAAAAAAATGGGGGGGTGTTCTAAGAACTTACGTGGTGTCCTCAAATGTTCACAGGGGGGGTCCTAAAGATGATGTCCGTATTGTTCTGTGGCATTCTGAATGTGTTCTAAGAACTCTCGCGGTGTCCTGAAATGTTCGCAGATAAAGAAAACGGGGGTGTGTTCTAAGAACTCACGTGGTGTCTTCAAATGTTCGTAGGGGGTGTGCTGAAGACGCTGTCCGTATTGTTCTGTGGCAAGCTGAATGTGTTCTAAGAACTCTCGCGGTGTCCTGAAATGTTTGCAAATGAAGAAAATGGGGGTGTGTTCTAAGAACTCACGCGGTGTCCTGAAATGTTCGTAGGGGGTGTCCTGAAGACGCTGTCCGTATTGATCTGTGGCAAGCTGAATGTGTTCTAAGAACTCTCACGGTGTCCTTAAATGTTGCAGATAAACAAAATGGGGTGTGTTCTACGAACTCACGCGGTGTCCTCAAATGTTCGTAGGGGGTGTCCTGAAGACACTGTCCATATTGTTTTGTGGCCAGCTGAATGTGTTCTAAGAGCTCTCGGAGTGTCCTGAAATGTTTGCAAATAAACAAAATGGGGGTGTGTTCTACGAACTCACGCGGTGTCCTGAAATGTTCGTAGGGGGTGTCCTGAAGACACTGTCCATATTGTTTTGTGGCCAGCTGAATGTGTTCTAAGAGCTCTCGGAGTGTCCTGAAATGTTTGCAAATAAACAAAATGGGGGTGTTCTGAGGACGCTGTCCGTTTTGTTCCTTGTCAAGTTGAAAGTGTTCTAAGAACTCTTGCGGTGTTCTGAAATGTTCGTAGGGGGTGTCCTGAAGACGCTGTCCGTATTGTTCTGTGGCAAGCTGAATGTGTTCTAAGAACTCTCGCGGTGTCCTGGAATGTTCGCAAATAAACAAATGGGGGTGTTCTGAGGACGCTGTCCGTATTGTTCGTTGTCAAGTTGAAAGTGTTCTAAGAACTCTCGCTGTGTCCTGAAATGTTCGTAGGGGTGTCCTGAAGAGGCTGTCCGTATTGTTCTCTGGCAAGTTGAAAGTGTTCTAAGAACTCTCGCGGTGTCGTGGAATGTTCGCAAATAAACAAAATGGGGGTGTGTTCTAAGAACTCACGCTGTGTCCTCAAATGTTCGTAGGGGGTGTCCTGAAGACGCTGTCTGTGTTGTTCTGTGGCAAGCAGAATGTGTTCTAAGAACTCTCGCGGTGTCCTGAAATGTTCGTAAAATAAACAAAATGGGGGTGTTCTGAGGACGCTGTCTGTATTGTTCGTTGTCAAGTTGAAAGTGTTCTAAGAACTCTTGCGGTGTCCTGAAATGTTCGTAGGGGGTGTCCTGAAGACGTTGTCCATATTATTCTGTGGCTAGATGAATGTGTTCTAAGAATTCTCGCGGTGTCCTGAAATGTTCGCAGATACAAAAAATGGGGGGGTGTTCTAAGAACTTACGTGGTGTCCTCAAATGTTCACAGGGGGGGTCCTAAAGACGCTGTCCATATTGTTCTGTGGCATTCTGAATGTGTTCTAAGAACTCTCGCGGTGTCCTGAAATGTTCGCAGATAAAGAAAACGGGGGTGTGTTCTAAGAACTCACGTGGTGTTCAAATGTTCGTAGGGGGTGTCCTGAAGACGCTGTCTGTATTGTTCTGTGGCAAGCTGAATGTGTTCTAAGAACTCTCGCGGTGTCCTGAAATGTTTGCAAATGAAGAAAATGGGGGTGTGTTCTAAGAACTCACGCGGTGTCCTGAAATGTTCGTAGGGGGTGTCCTGAAGACGCTGTCCGTATTGATCTGTGGCAAGCTGAATGTGTTCTAAGAACTTTCGCGGTGTCCTTAAATGTTGCAGATAAACAAAATGGGGTGTGTTCTACGAACTCACGCGGTGTCCTCAAATGTTCGTAGGGGGTGTCCTGAAGACACTGTCCGTATTGTTCTGTGGCCAGCTGAATGTTTTCTAAGAACTCTTGCGGTGTCCTGAAATGTTCGCAAATAAACAAAATGGGGGTGTTCTGAGGACGCTGTCCGTATTGTTCGTTGTCCAGTTGAACGTGTTCTAAGAACTCACGCGGTGTCCTGAAATGTTCGTAGGGGGTGTCCTGAAGACGCTGTCCGCATTGTTCTGTGGCAGCTGAATGTGTTCTAAGAACTCTCGCGGTGTCCTGAAATGTTCGCAAATGAAGAAAATGGGGGTCTGTTCTAAGAACTCTCGCAGTGTCCTGAAATGTGCGCAAATAAAGAAAATGGGGGTGTTCTGAGGACTCTGTCCGTATTTTTCGTTGTCAAGTTGAAAGTGTTCTAAGAACTCGCGCGGTGTCCTGAAATGTTCGTAGGGGGTGTCCTGAAGACGTTGTCCATATTGTTCTGTGGCAAGCAGAATGTGTTCTAAGAACTCTCGCGGTGTCCTGAAATGTTCGTAAAATAAACAAAATGGGGGTGTTCTGAGGACGCTGTCTGTATTGTTCGTTGTCAAGTTGAAAGTGTTCTAAGAACTCTTGCGGTGTCCTGAAATGTTCGTAGGGGGTGTCCTGAAGACGTTGTCCATATTATTCTGTGGCTAGATGAATGTGTTCTAAGAATTCTCGCGGTGTCCTGAAATGTTCGCAGATACAAAAAATGGGGGGGTGTTCTAAGAACTTACGTGGTGTCCTCAAATGTTCACAGGGGGGGTCCTAAAGACGCTGTCCATATTGTTCTGTGGCATTCTGAATGTGTTCTAAGAACTCTCGCGGTGTCCTGAAATGTTCGCAGATAAAGAAAACGGGGGTGTGTTCTAAGAACTCACGTGGTGTTCAAATGTTCGTAGGGGGTGTCCTGAAGACGCTGTCTGTATTGTTCTGTGGCAAGCTGAATGTGTTCTAAGAACTCTCGCGGTGTCCTGAAATGTTTGCAAATGAAGAAAATGGGGGTGTGTTCTAAGAACTCACGCGGTGTCCTGAAATGTTCGTAGGGGGTGTCCTGAAGACGCTGTCCGTATTGATCTGTGGCAAGCTGAATGTGTTCTAAGAACTTTCGCGGTGTCCTTAAATGTTGCAGATAAACAAAATGGGGTGTGTTCTACGAACTCACGCGGTGTCCTCAAATGTTCGTAGGGGGTGTCCTGAAGACACTGTCCGTATTGTTCTGTGGCCAGCTGAATGTTTTCTAAGAACTCTTGCGGTGTCCTGAAATGTTCGCAAATAAACAAAATGGGGGTGTTCTGAGGACGCTGTCCGTATTGTTCGTTGTCCAGTTGAACGTGTTCTAAGAACTCACGCGGTGTCCTGAAATGTTCGTAGGGGGTGTCCTGAAGACGCTGTCCGCATTGTTCTGTGGCAGCTGAATGTGTTCTAAGAACTCTCGCGGTGTCCTGAAATGTTCGCAAATGAAGAAAATGGGGGTCTGTTCTAAGAACTCTCGCAGTGTCCTGAAATGTGCGCAAATAAAGAAAATGGGGGTGTTCTGAGGACTCTGTCCGTATTTTTCGTTGTCAAGTTGAAAGTGTTCTAAGAACTCGCGCGGTGTCCTGAAATGTTCGTAGGGGGTGTCCTGAAGACGTTGTCCATATTGTTCTGTGGCAAGCTGAATGTGTTCTAAGAACTCTCGCGGTGTCCTGAAATGTTTGCAGATAAACAAAATGGTGGTGTGTTCTAAGAACTCACGCGGTGTCCTGAAATGTTCGTAGGGGGTGTCCTGAAGACACTGTCCGTATTGTTTTGTGGCCAGCTGAATGTGTTCTAAGAGCTCTCGGAGTGTCCATAAATGTTCGCAAATGAACAAAATGGGGGTGTGTTCTAAGAACTCACGCGGTGTCCTGAAATGTTCATAGGGGGTGTCCTGAAGACGCTCTCCATATTGTTCTGTGGCAAGCTGAATGTGTTCTAAGAACTCTTGCGGTGTCCTGAAATGTTCGCAAATGAAGAAAATGGGGGTGTTTTCTAAGAACTCTCGCGGTGTCCTGAAATGTTCGCAAATAAACAAAATGGGGGTGTTCTGAGGACGCTGTCCGTTTTGTTCCTTGTCAAGTTGAAAGTGTTCTAAGAACTCTTGCGGTGTCCTGAAATGTTCGTAGGGGGTGTCCTGAAGACGCTGTCCGTATTGTTCTGTGGCAAACTGAATGTGTTCTAAGAACTCTCGCGGTGTCCTGGAATGTTCGCAAATAAACAAATGGGGGTGTTCTGAGGACGCTGTCCGTATTGTTCGTTGTCAAGTTGAAAGTGTTCTAAGAACTCTCGCTGTGTCCTGAAATGTTCGTAGGGGTGTCCTGAAGACGCTGTCCGTATTGTTCTCTGGCAAGTTGAAAGTGTTCTAAGAACTCTCGCGGTGTCGTGGAATGTTCGCAAATAAACAAAATGGGGGTGTGTTCTAAGAACTCACGCTGTGTCCTCAAATGTTCGTAGGGGGTGTCCTGAAGACGCTGTCTGTGTTGTTCTGTGGCAAGCAGAATGTGTTCTAAGAACTCTCGCGGTGTCCTGAAATGTTCGTAAAATAAACAAAATGGGGGTGTTCTGAGGACGCTGTCTGTATTGTTCGTTGTCAAGTTGAAAGTGTTCTAAGAACTCTTGCGGTGTCCTGAAATGTTCGTAGGGGGTGTCCTGAAGAAGTTGTCCATATTATTCTGTGGCTAGATGAATGTGTTCTAAGAATTCTCGCGGTGTCCTGAAATGTTCGCAGATAAAAAAAATGGGGGGGTGTTCTAAGAACTTACATGGTGTCCTCAAATGTTCACAGGGGGGGTCCTAAAGACGCTGTCCGTATTGTTCTGTGGCATTCTGAATGTGTTCTAAGAACTCTCGTGGTGTCCTGAAATGTTCGCAGATAAAGAAAACGGGGGTGTGTTCTAAGAACTCACGTGGTGTCTTCAAATGTTCGTAGGGGATGTCCTGAAGACGCTGTCCGTATTGTTCTGTGGCAAGCTGAATGTGTTCTAAGAACTCTCGCGGTGTCCTGAAATGTTTGCAAATGAAGAAAATGGGGGTGTGTTCTAAGAACTCACGCGGTGTCCTGAAATGTTCGTAGGGGGTGTCCTGAAGACACTGTCCGTATTGATCTGTGGCAAGCTGAATGTGTTCTAAGAACTCTCGCGGTGTCCTTAAATGTTGCAGATAAACAAAATGGGGTGTGTTCTACGAACTCACGCGGTGTCCTCAAATGTTCGTAGGGGGTGTCCTGAAGACACTGTCCGTATTGTTCTGTGGCCAGCTGAATGTTTTCTAAGAACTCTCGCGGTGTCCAGAAATGTTCGGAAATGAACAAAATGGGGGTGTGTTCTAAGAACTTACGCGGTGTCCTGAAATGTTCATAGGGGGTGTCCTGAAGACGCTCTCCGTATTGTTCTGTGGCAAGCTGAATGTGTTCTAAGAACTCTTACGGTGTCCTGAAATGTTCGCAAATGAAGAAAATGGGGGTGTTTTCTAAGAACTCTCGCGATGTCCTGAAATGTTCGCAAATAAACAAAATGGGGGTGTTCTGAGGACGCTGTCCGTTTTGTTAGTTGTCAAGTTGAAAGTGTTCTAAGAACTCTTGCGGTGTCCTGAAATGTTCGTAGGGGGTGTCTTGAAGATGCTGTCCGTATTGTTCTGTGGCAAGCTGAATGTGTTCTAAGAACTCTTGCAGTGTCCTGGAATGTTCGCAAATAAACAAATGGGGGTGTTCTGAGGACGCTGTCCGTATTGTTCGTTGTCAAGTTGAAAGTGTTCTAAGAACTCTCGCTGTGTCCTGAAATGTTCGTAGGGGTGTCCTGAAGATGCTGTCCGTATTGTTCTCTGGCAAGTTGAAAGTGTTCTAAGAACTCGCGCGGTGTCCTGAAATGTTCGTAGGGGGTGTCCTGAAGACGTTGTCCGTATTGTTCTGTGGCAAGCTGAATGTGTTCTAAGAACTCTCGCGGTGTCCTGAAATGTTTGCAGATAAACAAAATGGTGGTGTGTTCTAAGAACTCACGCGGTGTCCTGAAATGTTCGTAGGGGGTGTCCTGAAGACACTGTCCGTATTGTTTTGTGGCCAGCTGAATGTGTTCTAAGAACTCTCGGAGTGTCCAGAAATGTTCGCAAATGAACAAAATGGGGGTGTGTTCTAAGAACTCACGCGGTGTCCTGAAATGTTCATAGGGGGTGTCCTGAAGACGCTCTCCATATTGTTCTGTGGCAAGCTGAATGTGTTTTAAGAACTCTTGCGGTGTCCTGAAATGTTCGCAAATGAAGAAAATGGGGGTGTTTTCTAAGAACTCTCGCGGTGTCCTGAAATGTTCGCAAATAAACAAAATGGGGGTGTTCTGAGGACGCTGTCCGTTTTGTTCCTTGTCAAGTTGAAAGTGTTCTAAGAACTCTTGCGGTGTCCTGAAATGTTCGTAGGGGGTGTCCTGAAGACGCTGTCCGTATTGTTCTGTGGCAAGCTGAATGTGTTCTAAGAACTCTCGCGGTGTCCAGGAATGTTCGCAAATAAACAAATGGGGGTGTTCTGAGGACGCTGTCCGTATTGTTCGTTGTCAAGTTGAAAGTGTTCTAAGAACTCTCGCTGTGTCCTGAAATGTTCGTAGGGGTGTCCTGAAGACGCTGTCCGTATTGTTCTCTGGCAAGTTGAAAGTGTTCTAAGAACTCTCGCGGTGTCGTGGAATGTTCGCAAATAAACAAAATGGGGGTGTGTTCTAAGAACTCACGCTGTGTCCTCAAATGTTCGTAGGGGGTGTCCTGAAGACGCTGTCTGTGTTGTTCTGTGGCAAGCAGAATGTGTTCTAAGAACTCTCGCGGTGTCCTGAAATGTTCGTAAAATAAACAAAATGGGGGTGTTCTGAGGACGCTGTCTGTATTGTTCGTTGTCAAGTTAAAAGTGTTCTAAGAACTCTTGCGGTGTCCTGAAATGTTCGTAGGGGGTGTTCTGAAGACGTTGTCCATATTATTCTGTGGCTAGATGAATGTGTTCTAAGAATTCTCGCGGTGTCCTGAAATGTTCGCAGATAAAAAAAATGGGGGGGTGTTCTAAGAACTTACGTGGTGTCCTCAAATGTTCACAGGGGGGGTCCTAAAGATGATGTCCGTATTGTTCTGTGGCATTCTGAATGTGTTCTAAGAACTCTCGCGGTGTCCTGAAATGTTCGCAGATAAAGAAAACGGGGGTGTGTTCTAAGAACTCACGTGGTGTCTTGAAATGTTCGTAGGGGGTGTGCTGAAGACGCTGTCCGTATTGTTCTGTGGCAAGCTGAATGTGTTCTAAGAACTCTCGCGGTGTCCTGAAATGTTTGCAAATGAAGAAAATGGGGGTGTGTTCTAAGAACTCACGCGGTGTCCTGAAATGTTCGTAGGGGGTGTCCTGAAGACGCTGTCCGTATTGATCTGTGGCAAGCTGAATGTGTTCTAAGAACTCTCACGGTGTCCTTAAATGTTGCAGGTAAACAAAATGGGGTGTGTTCTACGAACTCACGCGGTGTCCTCAAATGTTCGTAGGGGGTGTCCTGAAGACACTGTCCGTATTGTTCTGTGGCCAGCTGAATGTTTTCTAAGAACTCTCGCGGTGTCCAGAAATGTTCGGAAATGAACAAAATGGGGGTGTGTTCTAAGAACTCACGCGGTGTCCTGAAATGTTCATAGGGGGTGTCCTGAAGACGCTCTCCGTATTGTTCTGTGGCAAGCTGAATGTGTTCTAAGAACTCTTACGGTGTCCTGAAATGTTCGCAAATGAAGAAAATGGGGGTGTTTTCTAAGAACTCTCGCGATGTCCTGAAATGTTCGCAAATAAACAAAATGGGGGTGTTCTGAGGACGCTGTCCGTTTTGTTAGTTGTCAAGTTGAAAGTGTTCTAAGAACTCTTGCGGTGTCCTGAAATGTTCGTAGGGGGTGTCTTGAAGACGCTGTCCGTATTGTTCTGTGGCAAGCTGAATGTGTTCTAAGAACTCTTGCGGTGTCCTGGAATGTTCGCAAATAAACAAATGGGGGTGTTCTGAGGACGCTGTCCGTATTGTTCGTTGTCAAGTTGAAAGTGTTCTAAGAACTCTCGCTGTGTCCTGAAATGTTCGTAGGGGTGTCCTGAAGATGCTGTCCGTATTGTTCTCTGGCAAGTTGAAAGTGTTCTAAGAACTCTCGCGGTGTCCTGGAATGTTCGCAAATAAACAAAATGGGGGTGTGTTCTAAGAACTCACGCTGTGTCCTCAAATGTTCATAGGGGGTGTCCTGAAGATGCTGTCTGTGTTGTTCTGTGGCAAGCTGAATGTGTTCTAAGAACTCTCGCGGTGTCCTGAAATGTTCGCAAAAAAACAAAATGGGTGTGTTCTGAGGACGCTGTCCGTATTGTTCGTTGTCAAGTTGAAAGTGTTCTAAGAACTCTCGCGGTGTCCTGAAATGTTCGTAGGGGGTGTCCTGAAGACGTTGTCCATATTATTCTGTGGCTAGGTGAATGTGTTCTAAAAATTCTCGCGGTGTCCTGAAATGTTCGCAGATAAACAAAATGGGGGGTGTTCTAAGAACTCACGTGGTGTCCTCAAATGTTCACAGGGGGTGTCCTGAAGACGCTGTCCGTATTGTTCTGTGGCAAGCTGAATGTGTTCTAAGAACGCTCGCGGTGTCCTGAAATGTTCGCAAATGAAGAAAATGGGGGTGTGTTCTAAGAACTCACGCGGTGTCCTGAAATGTTCGTAGGGGGTGTCCTGAAGACGCTGTCTGTATTGAACTGTGGCAAGCTGAATGTGTTCTAAGAACTCTTGCGGTGTCCGTAAATGTTGTAGATAAACAAAATGGGGTGTGTTCTAAGAACTTACGCAGTGTCCTCAAATGTTCGTAGGGGGTGTCCTGAAGACACTGTCCGTATTGTTCTGTGGCCAGCTGAATGTGTTCTAAGAACTCTCGCAGTGTCCAGAAATGTTCGCAAATGAACAAAATGGGGGTGTGTTCTAAGAACTCACGCGGTGTCCTGAAATGTTCGTAGGGGGTGTCCTGAAGACGCTGTCCGTATTGTTCTGTGGCAAGCTGTATGTGTTCTAGGAACTCTCGCGGTGTCCTGAAATGTTCGCAAATGAAGAAAATGGGGGTGTGTTCTAAGAACTCTTGCGGTGTCCTGAAATGTTCGCAAATAAACAAAATGGGGGTGTTCTGAGGACGCTGTTCGTATTGTTCGTTGTCCAGTTGAAAGTGTTCTAAGAACTCTCGCGGTGTCCTGAAATGTTCGTAGGGGGTGTCCTGAAGACGCTGTCCGTATTGTTCTGTGGCAAGCTGAATGTGTTCTAAGAACTCTCGCGGTGTCCTGAAATGTTCGCAGATAAACAAAATGGGGGTGTGTTCTAAGAACTCACGCGGTGTCCTGAAATGTTCGTAGGGGGTGTCCTGAAGACGCTGTCCGCATTGTTCTGTGGCAGCTGAATGTGTTCTAAGAACTCGCGTGGTGTCCTGAAATGTTCGCAAATGAAGAAAATGGGGGTCTGTTCTAAGAACTCTCACAGTGTCCTGAAATGTGCGCAAATAAACAAAATGGGGGTGTTCTGAGGACGCTGTCCGTATTGTTCATTATCAAGTTGAAAATGTTCTAAGAACTCGCGCGGTGTCCTGAAATGTTCGTAGGGGGTGTCCTGAAGACGTTGTCCGTATTGTTCTGTGGCAAGCTGAATGTGTTCTAAGAACTCTCGCGGTGTCCTGAAATGTTCGCAGATAAACAAAATGGGGGTGTGTTCTAAGAACTCACGCGGTGTCCTGAAATGTTCGTAGGGGGTGTCCTGAAGACACTGTCCGTATTGTTCTGTGGCCAGCTGAATGTGTTCTAAGAACTCTCGCAGTGTCCAGAAATGTTCGCAAATGAACAAAATGGGGGTGTGTTCTAAGAACTCACGCGGTGTCCTGAAATGTTCATAGGGGGTGTCCTGAAGACGCTGTCCATATTGTTCTGTGGCAAGCTGAATGTGTTCTAAGAACTCTTGCGGTGTCCTGAAATGTTCGCAAATGAAGAAAATGGGGGTGTTTTCTAAGAACTCACGTGGTGTCTTCAAATGTTCGTAGGGGGTGTCCTGAAGACGCTGTCCGTATTGTTCTGTGGCAAGCTGAATGTGTTCTAAGAACTCTTGCGGTGTCCTGAAATGTTTGCAAATGAAGAAAATGGGGGTGTGTTCTAAGAGCTCTTGCGGTGTCCTGAAATGTTCGTAGGGGGTGTCCTGAAGACGCTGTCCGTATTGTTCTGTGGCAAGCTGAATGTGTTCTAAGAACTCTCGCGGTGTCCTGAAATGTTCGCAGATAAACAAAATGGGGGTGTGTTCTAAGAACTCACGCGGTGTCCTGAAATGTTCGTAGGGGGTGTCCTGAAGACGCTGTCTGCATTGTTCTGTGGCAGCTGAATGTGTTCTAAGAACTCTCGCAGTGTACAGAAATGTTCGCAAATGAACAAAATGGGGGTGTGTTCTAAGAACTCACGCGGTGTCCTGAAATGCTCGTAGGGGGTGTCCTGAAGACACTGTCCGTATTGTTTTGTGGCCAGCTGAATGTGTTCTAAGAACTCTCGCAGTGTCCAGAAATGTTCGCAAATGAACAAAATGGGAGTGTTTTCTAAGAAATCTCGCGGTGTCCTGAAATGTTCACAAATGAACAAAAAGGGGCTGTTCTGAGGACGCTGTCCGTTTTGTTCGTTGTCAAGTTGAAAGTGTTCTAAGAACTCTTGCGGTGTCCTGAAATGTTCGTAGGGGGTGTCCTGAAGACGCTGTCCGTATTGTTCTATGGCAAGCTGAATGTGTTCTAAGAACTCTCGCGGTATCCTGAAATGTTCGCAGATAAACAAAATGGGGGTGTGTTCTAAGAACTCACGCGGTGTCCTGAAATGTTCGTAGGGGGTGTCCTGAAGACAACGTCCGTATTGTTCTGTGGCAAGCTGTATGTGTTCTAAGAACTCTCGCGGTGTCCTGAAATGTTCACAAATGAAGAAAATGGGGGTGTGTTCTAAGAACTCTTGCGGTGTCCTGAAAAGTTCGCAAATAAACAAAATGGGGGTGTTCTGAGGACGCTGTCCGTATTGTTCGTTGTCAAGTTGAAAGTGTTCTAAGAACTCTTGCGGTGTCCTGAAATGTTCGTAGGGGGTGTCCTGAAGACGCTGTCCGTATTGTTCTGTGGCAAGCTGAATGTGTTCTAAGAACTCCCGCGGTGTCCTGAAATGTTCGCAGATAAACAAAATGGGTGTGTGTTTAAGAACTCACGCGGTGTCCTGAAATGTTCGTAGGGGGTGTCATGAAGACGCTGTCCGCATTGTTCTGTGGCAGCTGAATGTGTTCTAAGAACTCTCGCGGTGTCCTGAAATGTTCGCAAATGAAGAAAATGGGGGTCTGTTCTAAGAACTCTCGCAGTGTCCTGAAATGTGCGCAAATAAACAAAATGGGGGTGTTCTGAGGACGCTGTCCGTATTGTTCGTTGTCAAGTTGTAAGTGTTCCAAGAACTCGCGCGGTGTCCTGAAATGTTCGTAGGGGGTGTCCTGAAGACGTTGTCCGTATTGTTCTGTGGCAAATTGAATGTGTTCTAAGAACACTCGCGGTGTCCTGAAATGTTCGCAGATAAACAAAATGGGGTGTGTTCTAAGAACTCACACGGTGTCCTCAAATGTTCGGAGGGGGTGTCCTGAAGACACTGTCCATATTGTTCTGTGGCAAGCTGAATGTGTTCTAAGAACTCTCGCGGTATCCTGGTATGTTCGCAAATAAACAAAATGGGGGTGTCCTAAGGACGCTGTCTGTAATGTTTGTTGTCAAGTTGAAAGTGTTCTAAGAACTCTTGCGGTGTCCTGAAATGTTTGTAGGGGGTGTCCTGAAGACGCTGTCCGTATTGTTCTCTGGCAAGTTGAAAGTGTTCTAAGAACTCTCTGGGTGTCCTGAAATGTTCGCAAATAAACAAAATGGGGGTGTTCTGAGGACGCTGTCTGTATTGTTCGCTTTTCAAGTTGAAAGTGTTCTAAGAACTCTCGCGGTGTCCTGAAATGTTCGTAAGGTGTGTCCTGAAGACGCTGTCCGTATTGTTCTGTGGCAAGCTGAATGTGTTCTAAGAATTCTCATGGTGTCTTGAAATGTTCGCAAATAAACAAAATGGGGGTATGTTCTAAGAACTCACGCGGTGTCCTGAAATGTTCGTATTATTCTATGGCAAGCTGAAAGTGTTCTAAGAACTCTCGCGGTGTCCTGTAATGTAAGCAAATATACAAAATTGGGGTGTTCTGAGGACGCTGTCCGTATTGTTCGTTGTCAAATTTAAAGTGTTCTAAGAACTCTTGCACTGTTCTGAAATGTTCATAGGGGGTGTCCTAAAGACGCTATTCGTATTGTTCGCTGGTAAATTGAAAGGGTTCTAAGAACACGGGTAATGTCCGCGGACATTAAAAGTTTCCATAGGCCATAGTTGAAATGTTTGAGTGTATGGGTGTGATATGCTGCGGTGGTTGTGGCCAGGGCATAGAGTGTTGGGTGCATGACCATTTGGTCATGCACCCAACACTCTATGCCCTGGCCACAACCACCGCAGCATAACACTGTTATAGTTGCTTATTACTTTGGGTCAAAAACAAATTTATAAGGAACAAAGTTATAAGATGTTATGGGTGTGATATGCTGCAATGGTTGTGGCTATGGCATAGAGTGTATAATATACTTACTGTTTGGTTTAGTAACTGGAGTACATGTATTACTTGTTGATTTCTGTGATAAAAGAAAATAGCATGTTAGTATTAGTATTTTGTAATGACTTATTACATTGTATAATCAACATTTTTTATTTTTTTGGACCCTCATATTTAGTAGATTACAAACCAGAGTACTGTGCAATTTGCTCAGTTTCTATGTTCGTTGCTAAAATCATTGGGTATGTGGGAGAAAATAAATCCATGTTGGATTTAAAAAAAAAAACTTTTTCTGTTATGCTACAGATTATTTGTTTGTTTGTTTTCTGTGTTCACTTGTTGCTTCTGGCTAATGGTTTATACATTGGGCTGTTGCATTTTTTTGGAGCAGTAACATATTATTTATTTGTTTGGATATTATAAAATTTTGGAGCAGTTAGATACCAGTAGGCGTATTCCAACTGTCTATTTATTGATATATTTCAGTGGTGTTGATTTATTTGTTTGGATATTTTTAAATTGTGGGACAGTTAGATACCAATTGGCATATTCTAACTGCTATTTTTTGCTCTAATTTAGTGGTATTCATTTATCTGATTAGTTGTTGTAGAATCTTTGTCCAGTTATATAGCTTTTGGAATATTCTAACAGTTTATATTTTTTTACTACAAGTTTAGTTAAGGTTTAAGAACAATTTATTTATCAATTTTTGGTTTTAAGAACATTAAATAAGCGTTTGTAAGATTTGCTGGTAATCTCTCCTTGAGAGTAATGGTACTATTATTACATTCAAACCATCCACATGTCTTTTTTTATATATGCAGTGTAGTGACCTGCCTTGGTTGTGGCTCCTGCGTGGTAGATTATACCTATTATTGTGAAGGTTTTCTTGCCAAGTGATATTTGACAATGTGTGAATCTAGTCAGCTTGCAGTTGTTTTTGGTACCATCTGCATTGTAACGTAGAAACGTTAGTATTACGTATTTACTATGTGTTTGTATTACTAATGTGGAGCAATTATCTGAATTGCAGGTAGAACATAATCTACCATGGTTTGCATTTTGTACAAGTTGCTGAAATGGAATGGATTCACAATTAGATATTGATATATATACGAAGCGTTCATTGGGGATTTCTTCTTGTGTCACATTGTTGTAGAGAGCGCATGTATGTTTCCACATGTATGAAATCTGGAAGATTTCATTTATAGGTATGTTTTTCTTTTCTATCACTTGCAGTAAGTACATTAGACATTCTTGTGGATCTTCCTGTGAGTTTATAGTGAATTTAACCATTCCAGAACAATAGTCCAATTCTTGTCTTATTCCATAAACACTTTATGTGTTATCAGGATTGTTTGCTGCATTTCTGTGAAGTACTAACATTTGCAAACACAATTGGTCTGTACTGTGTAAGTAAATGTTGTCAATAATTGGTGGTAATTGAAATAGAATATTCATTGCTACATTTGCGTAGTAACTGACACCAACTATATTTGACAGTTTAAATGTACCAGGTAGTTCTGTATCTGACTGCTTTTTTTGGAGTTTGTCTTCCTTCTTTGAAGAAGTACCTGGTTTATTTTCCCGAAGTGTTTCTTTTTTGCTTGTGGTATTTGATGAAGTATTCGTTTCTTTTATTCTCTTTGGAGGATTTGCATTGACATCCTGTTGCATTTCTGTTTGATTTATTTTGCTTTTATAATGTTTTACTTTTTGTGGAACAGAATATGTGTTTAGATGGGGGGTGTATAGTGAGCGAAGTCTATTGTATTCGAAAATGGAAGGAATATCAGCGTTTACTTTACTTGCATCAAAGTTGATTAGAATTAGTCCGTCAAGTGTACGTAAGCGTGATAGTACTACGTAGCTCATGCCTTCTTTAAAGTCTGTGTTACCAATATCTATCAATGCTTTGTGTAGGGTAAGACCTTGTGATTTATGAATTGTGACTGCGAATGCAAGAGTTAGAGAAAATTGTTCTCTGCGTACATACATGTCTTTGAAGAGAAGGAATCGAGCTGTTGAGCGTCCTATCCTTTTTTGTTGTGCCAGGAGAGAGTTTCTCAGATACTCTTTTTGTTGAGAGAACAACAGATAGCTACGGCTGTGAGTTTCAGAAAACAGATTGTTTGGATTTTGGGAGATTCATGGATACATTGGTTGAAGGTGCATGCAGAAAGCTGTGGAGTAGCTGTAGATCTTGGATTTTTACATGTATAAGTACACTGGCATGGAGTACGTGAAATGAAGTGGTTGGACTTGCTACCTCTTTGTGCTACTTTGGAGACAGAGCAAAATCCAGACATAATTGTAATTCATTGTGGAGGGAATAGTTTAGGACATGTGCCTGGAATTTCTTTGCAATTTTCTATGAAGGAAGGACTTGGGAAGGTCATGGACATGTTTCCTAATTCTCAAGTAATATTTTACGGATTGCACAGAGACAAATGTGGCTTTGTCCTTCTTCATTTGGTCCACGAATGGAAAAAGCAAGGCGCAATGTTAATAAGGCTGTTTGTGCCTTTCTAAGAGATTTTGGCATGTCCTATTCTCATAATGAAAATATTATGTTTCGTAGTACATACATTTTTCGCAGGGTTGGAGTCCATCTTACTTATGCTGGCAATCAGCTTGTATTTTATTGGGGTAAGGATGCAAGGAGACAACCCCAGCAACATCATGTTAAAGGAAAAACAAAGGATTATTTTAGGGAAACAACTGGTCAATGTGCTAGCTTATCATGACTTTGCCTCTATTTTGGATTTCTGCAGAAAGCAAGGAACAATTTTAGTTATGGATGCATCAAGACGTTAAGGATGCACCATGCTTTGTTGTTGAAAAAAACGTTTTGAATGAATGTTGCATGTTATTATTTTTATCATAAAGAAGGGGACACTGTAACTCCAGTGGCATGAAGAATGACACAACTCAAGAGAAAATGTTTCATTTGTCACTTAGAAAAAAAAAAACTTTAAGGATAAAAAGGAGTGTGAGCCCATCAAAAGATGGGGCAAGTGCAAAAAAGAAAAAACAATTATGTATGTGCTTTTTGGTCTCAAGTCATAGACATACCCATATCATGAATAAACATGGGTGATACTAAGATGTGCATGAAAGGGAGCAAAAAGCAGCCATTTTATTATATTAGAAAAAGATAAAATGTGGTAGTAATTGTTTCAGGAGGTAGGAGTGCTTTAAAGAAAGGGACACTGTCACAGGAGGTACTGATGATAAAAATGTATTTATTTTTCAAGAAACTCACACAGTTTTTATATTACAAATGGATTACCTGCACTCCTGGTGATTAAAGGCAACTGATCCTGTGAGCAGAGATAAAAGCCCTTGTTGTAATGAAAAGGGACCCAGCCATATGCCCAGTTGCAATTAAAACAGAAAAAATAAAAAATCAATGACTATCTTTATGAAAGTCCCCCATCCTTGTGTTCCCAAGAGCAATCTAATGCCCCCACACTGACTATTTTATTTGAATAAGAATATTGAGCGTTTGAGTCATCTGCGGTCACAAATCGGTGCATCCCAAAGGAATGACCTGTGAATTAAGGGGCCCTTGAACGCCAAAGGACAAATAATAATAAAAAAAAAATATATATATATATATATATACATATATATATATATGGGCTAAATTGAAAAAGTCCTTGGACTTGGAATAAGGAAAACAAAGGATCATGTGGAAGATGTGCAGATGGAAAACGAACAACATGAAGATGAATTGGAAGTAAATGGGGAATAGGGAAGGGATCAAGGAAGTGTTGTGGGGTGGGATGAAGAAGAACAAATATATTGAAATAAAAGTGTCATAAATGGAAGGAACAGTAACAAATGGGCTGGTGGGTTCCCTCAAGGGATAGCACATGTTGTTCTAATGATATCTCCCGATTCTCATGATGGCTGAAATCACTTGCTCGGCATGTTATTTTAACATTTAATTGAGTAACGGGGTGGGAACCAGATGGGAACAAACAAAGTTACTGTTTGGGGATATGTACATACAGGGATTAAAAGAGGGCAAACATATGCCATCATTTTTGACAGAAAAGGGATACATATATATCTTAGGAGAATAAAATATGGTTGGAGACACTATTGTTTTTTTGGAAGTGTCTTTCATGATACCTCCCATGCTGTGATAAAGCATTGCATTGAGTGGGGGTAACTGAGATAAGGATGCAAAGGTACACTGCACATGGGGGAGGGTGGACACTGTGTGCAAGGTTTGGTAGTGGCCAAATATTGAATACTGGTTTATTATTGACCAGAGGGGAGAAATGTGTAGGGTGTGCCAACCTGTCCCCCTCAACTGAATATAGATAACATGATAGGCAGACCAAATAGGCCACTCTCCTGTCCATCATTGTAGAAATCTGGATTAGATTGTCTTTATTAAAAGTAAATAGTGCACATGGCACTGAACACATTTTGGCTGGGATGGCATAGGAAATGAAGGGTGCTATAAAGTCACACACACTCAATAAGTGCATACCTGTATATTATGAATGAAGGATACAAAGTGAGAGATGCTTAGTTAAATGAAGAGTATAGCTCCCTGAAGAAAGGCACACAGTCAGACAAAAATATATTTCAAAATGGATACTCAAGTGCAAAATGGTTTCTAGTTCTAAGCCAGGTGGGGATCACTATAATCCATGCCAAGAGTTTTCAGACAAGCAAGAGAGGCTGATGTAATTGATGACAGGTTTTGGCAGCATCTTGCACTGAGATAATGAAGTTTGTTAGGTTAAAAAATAAACTGGCAAAGCATAGCGCAGATAACACCACCAACAAGGTCCAATGCGGCATTAGCTAATAAGCAGAACCGGAAGTAGCGTCATCGCACAGGAACGGGAAGGATCACGGCGGCCATCTCTAAAAACACAATCCATTGCCATCCTCACCACACGACCCCTCGGACTCTGTTGTTTCTTGGAAAAAATGCTCCTATAACACCACTATGCCCAAGGCCCTGAAGAAGGGAACTGCCCGCCAGCAGAAAGAACGGTTCAATGAGGATGAGCTGCAGATGCTGGTAGACACACAGCAGGAGCATGCTGCCATAGTTTTCTCTAATAACATGAAGAGAGAGGCAGTACTGAAGAACACCCCACGCACTATCAAAGACTGTTGCAAACACTGGGACGACCTGCGACTTAGGGTAGAAACATCCTCTCAGTGAACAGCAGCCAGGCAATGGGAACAGGAGGAGGTCCCAGTTCCCCAATCAAGCTCACCCCATGGGAAGACATCTGCGCCAGCATGATAGGAATGGAGGGGATTGAAGGTGTTGGCGAGATGGAGTGTGGCGCCACAACATCGGGCGATGGAGGTGAGTGTCCAAAGTAAACATTGCAATGCCAAATCTGAGGAAAGTCAACTAATATGTCAGTTCGAAGAGTCAAGCCATGGTCCAACAGACACAAACACTCCCAGCAAAGTAGGCAGACGCATTACAGACACATGCAGATGCGTGCTGCAAGGCAATACCGTACATGACACATACCACACAAAGTTGTAAATGCCATGAGTCACACAGCGTGCAGGCCCAAAATAGTATCCATGTCAGATAGCAGTGCTCTTGGGCAACATGAGTGATACCGACGTATGCCTGCATAAACCACCAATGTATCAAAGGATGTGCTCATCCAAACACAAATGCCTATTACCCCCAATTGTGTGGATGAGCAATTGTCCTAATGTATGTATGATGCCTATTAAAACATCACTCATGCCGTCCCTCTCTTCAACCCCCACAGGCACTGACCATGACAGCGATGGGCAGGACGCAACGCCTGCACAGTCCACACCCCGGAAGAGGACCTGGGATGACAGCAACCGCCCTTCGACCTCGAGGGGACAACCCAAGGGGCGCCGTGCACCAACAGGCAAGCCACCCCAGGTACCCATTACACCGGTGCCACCAAGGACCGTAGAGGGCAAAGCACCACCACCACCACCAACCATTGGCCATCCTGATGATTCAGGTGAGGCGCCACGATCCGAGGAGTCCAGTTTGTCTGGGGAGGTGGCAGCCACAGCACCTCTGTCTGTGGAGGACCCACAGGACGACATATAGGTGCCCATTGAGGACGATGTTTTGGAAGTGGTCCATACCCCAAGTCCACCGGCATCCCCCGTTATATCGTCCCTCGATACAGAGCACGCCACCACCCCGGAACAGTCTGGTCAGGACCAGACGGAAGGCCACTTCAGTCCAATTGTGATGACTAGGGAGGCTGAGCAGGCTGGGCAGGACAGCGAGGGACCCACTACCTCCACAGGTGCACCCGCAGGGCCGCAGCGGTCGGACCTGCTTACTGCCCTTGTGCGGGAGTTTATTGAGGACAACAGACTGGCCAGACAGGAGTGGCGTAAGGTCCCTCACGGACAACACTGCCTCCCTGGTGAAATCCTTTGCTGAGAACACCAGCTGCCTCTACGAGGAGGTCTCGGCCCTCCGCCAGGTCCTAGGCCGCATAGCGGATGCCATGGAGGCAGGGCAACCCGCTTCACTATCCCAGCATGCGGCCACGCCGTCTTCATCCAGTTCCAGACAGACAAGCCCGCTCCGCAGGTCGGGACGTTCCCTGCGCCGGCAAGACATGCCGCCACCTGGACCAGGGAGTGCCAATTGAGCGTCAGGGCAGCCTCATGTAGGCATGTGAGACTCGATGGGACATGTGTGGGGGAGTTGTGGGGGGAGGGGGAGGGAGGTGAGGGTGTGTGGGGGAGTTGTGGTGGGAGGGGGAGGGGGGAAGGGTATGTGGGGGAGTTGTGGGGGAAAGGGGAGGGTGGTGGAGGGTTTTTGCACTTACATTTACATTGTTATAGTTAATACACCCGTTGTGTAGAAAACAAGACCTGCGTGGACATTCTTCATTGTGCAGGTGTCATTTAATCATTTACAGTGCATAGTGTACATGTACCCCCACACCCAGTGCCCTCTGTCCAACCATCATGTCACCCTCTGCTGCCATGTGTGTCAGATAAATTGTACAATCACTGACTGGTGCACAGCCCATCCCTCCTGTGCATCGGCACCGCCATTATGTCCAGCTACATCTTCTTCTTCCCCTTCATCATCACCAGGTGGTAGCAGTTCAATGTCAGGGGGCAGGGGCACGTTCCGGCGGATGCACATATTGTGCAGCATGACACTTGCCATGATGATCTTGGCCACCTTCTCATGCCTGTAGAGGAGTGCCCCACCCGACCGGCTAAGGCAGCAAAATCGTTGGCGTCACTGGATCTGGTATATTTGTATACCAGAGATGTCTTTGCTTTAAGCAAGTATGGTCTTGCCACAGGTTCAGGGAGACCTGTCGCTTTAATCAAGAAACTCAGAGCGCTCCATTAACCAGAGCAACTCTTTGATCCACAACAGACAAAAATATGGGTGGGACTTAGTATTACATGTTTTCACCCCTTCACATTTGCTGTTGCAAAGCACTCAGGTTATGAACTCACGCATACAGCAGATTATTGGTGGCGACCCAGGATTGATTCATTAAGGACGGCTTACCCTACGCCAGTCACTGTGAACCATTTGGCTTTAAAAGAGGGCTGAACCCCTAGTTTGAGAATTTATCTGAAGGCTTTTGCAAGGACTAGCAAGAAATTCTCGTAATTGGACCTTGGCTGAAGGTACAGTCTGCCTTACCTCTTCTGCCAATGAAGGAAGACTGGGTCCTCCAAAGTGGGAAGTAAAATACCTCCCCAGGGAACAGAGGGAGATATTGAATCCAGAGGACCCTCTGCAGCTCCAGAACCATTACCCAGACTGCACAGAGCAGCTGGACTCTGCAGCAAACATCTGAGGTGGGAAGTGCAAAATAGTCTCTGAACCAAACCAAGGACAAAGCAGCTGCCTGCAACACTCTCTCTTCAGCTTTGTGTCATCTTCCTTAAAGTACGACATGAGCCCAGTGAAGAAGCTAGGAAGAGTGCATAGACATGCATCTACTGACATCTAACTTAAAGGACATTTTTGAGCCAGTCAAGCCCCTCAAGCTGCAACTGACTGCAACGCTGACTGTTGTTACTCTGCAGTCACTGAAGTTGTCTGTAACGCCTTTAACAGTGCTTCAGAAATGCCGACCAGCACTGAGACAATTCCTGATCCTCTGCTGTCATGTAGGCCAGTCTGCAGCCATCCGTCCAGCCTTGCAAGCCAAACTGGTTGCCGCCTGGTACCCGCAGCTGTCTTCCATCTTGAACTCTGTCGGGAAGCTGCAAAGCACCCTGAAATCAACGTGAGCCTGTCGGCCACCAAGAACTTCTACAGCAGAAGGTACATTGTGGCTTTGTCCCCTGGTCCTTCTCTGAAGGCCCCACGTAATATTGTATGACCCATTGCTCCCTTTGAGCTGAAACCAAGTATACTTGAATGATTGTGATTATTTACTATACCGACTACCCTCCTGTCAATATCTAGAGTGCATTTCTTTTCCTTATTTAAAAATGTCTGTTCTCTGCATTCCTCAACATGGTGGGTTGTATTTCAGAGTATGCTAGAACTGTCTGTTGTGATAATAAGTAAAAAAACAAGTGGGGTCTTGGGGGTTTCTCTGCCAGACATTAGTCCTGGTTACGAGAACCTAACCCACATTTTCAAATGTCATCGAGCCCTACTCACCATCAAGTATTTGGGTTTACAGGTTGAAAAAAGGTCTTGAACAACTACTGGAGAGGAATGTAAGATGGAAGATTTATAATCTAGTAGACACTTGTTGCTCTATTGTGAGAAATTATCGGAGGTAAGAGCACTTATTTAAATAGTTTTGTAGAGTGCATAGGCGTAACCACTATATAATTAATAACTCCTTATGAAATAGTGTGTCCACTGCCCCTCCTTCTTTGCCACGGATGGGTTCTGGATATGCTGTCTAGCAGGCAACCAAATAATAGCATTAATGTGATTTTATATGAGTATTGATAAGGCATTACATGAACTATGAAGCTCATAATTAAGCAATTGATTATACTATACTGCTATCAGTTAGGAAAGCCACATCTGTACAAGCCATTCACACAGGCTAGTAGAAGTGAGTATGGATGTTGGTTTTAAAATGTTTTGTGTGTGACGTTTAATTTTAAACTGTTATCACACAATAAAATAAAGGTAGCAAGGCAAAAGCAGAACACAATATTCCCCTACAAAGTACACAAGTTAACTGAATGCCTTCCTCAGCCTGGTTGGATATTATTTGAGATGTATTCACTGGTTCTAAAGCATAACAGAGCTATTCACTAATTGATCAACTGAGAACTTCATTACCGAGCCAGCTATGATGGACCAGTCAGAGTCACAAGGCCTCAATGAGTTAAAGCATTCCCTATGGCAATGCCTCTGCTCATTACAGCAGGCATTTCAGTTTACCTTACAAACAGATGCCTCTCGAGTGAGAGTAGGGACCATACTCTAGCGAGAACAAGTGTGTTGTTTGTACATCAGAAGAAAGTGTTTTCCTGACATGCAAAGATATTGGCCCTCATTACAAGTTTGCCAGTCTGGAATCAACGGTGCTGGTAGAACCGTACTGGCACCGTTCTCCAGACTGGCATATTCATAACGTGACACTGGAAACACCATCCCTGCAAAGCGACCCCCACTGTGCCACCGCACCCAGTAGCACTGTGACCGGAAACAGTCAGACAACTCGGCAGAGCTCCCCTAATTACTGTCAAGGAAGTATACCGGGTACATTACAAGTACCACGACACTGAAGCACCGCCACGATTATGCTGGTAATACCATGAACACTGTGCCTGTAACACCGGCACTGCAGACTAGGCGTTAAACAGTGGCAGGTGAGCTGCAACAAGCCCCAGATGTGTACAATTAGGTTAGCTGCACATCATAGCCCACTAGGAGCCTACAAAAGGGCCACACCCACACCCAAGCCACCTTCCAACACAACCATGCTGTCAGTCACCCTAGCAGCAATCGGGATTGGAAACCTGCAAGCAGCAGTGGAGATAGAAGCAGCACTGAGGCAGAGGAGGAGGCGGCGTAGGTGTAGGAGGAAAATCAGGAACTCGGTGGCCATCCCAAACATCAATGTGCAGCAGGTACCACCCCGCAGGCAGCCAGCAATACCTTGCATCAGGGCCTCACCCTGGTACCTGACCCCAAGACAAATACATACATTATACCAGCTTCACAGGGCCACAATAATATCAATTGTCACCCTCATTAAAGAAGGCATCAGCAGGCACATCAACATCCAGACTGCAATTCCACCCCTGCTGAAGGAAGTCTCTGTACTGCACTTTCTTGGTGCTGGAACCTATCAGCACACTGTAGGGGAGCTGCATGGGCTATCACAACCTTGTTTTTCCAGGATGCTATTCCAGGTACTGGATGCACTGCTGCACCACATGTCGGACCACATTGCCCTACCCTGTACACCTGCCCAGGTCAATGCCACCAAAGTGGCCTTCCATGCCATTGCATGCATGTCCATTTGCATAGGCGCATTATATTGCACGCATTTGGAGTTGACTGTCAGATATGCAAATGAGGTGGAGTATCGCAATCATAAGAAATTTCACTCACTCAACGTCCAGATGGTCTGTGATGCCCAACAACTCATCACGCATTGCTGTGCACATTTCCCGGGTCCACAAATAACTCAATGGTATTGCGGAACTCTGCGTTGTCAGGGTACATGGCACGTTATGCGGGTGACAGGACCTGGATGTTGGGTGAGTAGAACTACCATTGCATGACCTCTGTGTAGTTTTTGGGGGGATAGACAAGCAGCACAGTGTCCCAGGCTGTTGGGTGGGCAGACGTATCAATGCATGACCTCTGTGTAGTTTGGGGAGGATAGCGAAGCACCACAGTGTCCCAGGCTGTTGGAAGGGCAGACATAACAATGCATGACATCTGTGTAGTTTGGGGTGATAGCCAAGCACCAGAGACCACCCAGCATACCGCTGCAACTGTCAAATGGCACTCTGTCATGTCACAGCAATACATGCCCTGCCTATCCTTGGCAACCGTAGCCATGGAGTGTGACAACAAGCAATGGCCACCTGTGGATGTGAGTACCTACCCAGTGAATTAATATTAGCTACACCCATGTGTACGATGGGTGCACCTCATGCTGTGCGTAGAGGTCACATCATTGGTGTGGTCTGCGCCTGCCTGATGCAGGTCTGTCCACCACCTTACATTACACGAGCCACCTACCACATCTGAACACATGTAAATTGCAATGATTGAGACGTACTTGCCTACCATCACTCCACGAATGGAAGCATCAGACAATACTGACTCTGTGAGGACGTGTGAACCGAGTGTGCACAATAGATATGTCCAACGTAGGAATACCAGATATGACATCTGTGGGCTGTAGTGATCACCATGCTGATTTCATCCAGAGACTCTAAACATGCTATCTGATATAGACAGTAATACCACAAACAGTAACATGTCTCCTTACTATCACCTCCATGCAGGAGATGCTGGATATGGACTCAGGCCATGGCTAATGATGCCCATACGATGGCCACGGAACAGGCATGAGGAGGCCTACAACCGGGCTTACATACAGGCACGTGGTGTGATAGAGCAGACCTTTGGACTGCTGAAGGTCAGGTTCGGCTGCCTCAGCAGATCAGGCGGCACATTGCAGTACAGCCCGGTGAAGGTAGGGAAAATAGTGCTGGCATGTGCCATGCTGCACAATATGTGCATATGCAGGAATATTCCATTGCCACCGGAAATTGAGCCAGCAGATGAGGATGCAGATGATGATGATGATGATGACGGGATGGGTGTACAACCAAGCTGGGGTGCCATTGATGAACTACAAGCACGGAGAGCACTCATACACAATTCCTTCTGATCAACTTCAAATGCACATTGTGCACTTCAATTTGTGACACTTTGAGTAAATGATTACATCACACACGAAAGGAGATTGCCCACTCGTAATTTGCATTTGCACACCAGTGTATTGAGAAATTAACAAATGTAACAGGTGCAAATAGGAATAATGACCAAATGTGACCACCCACCTCTCCAACATACCCACCCACCGACCAGGCCCCAACTAACATACCCCACTATGGACCACCACCACCTCCCCAACGTACCCACCCATCGACCAGGCCCAAACTAACATACCCCACTACGGACCACCCCCACCTCCCAAACATACCCGCCCAACGACCAGGCCCCAACTAACATAACCCACTATGGACCACCCCCACCTCCCCAACATGCCCACCCACCTACCCAGACCACATCACGGCATGTGTGACTTCTGTGTCACGACATGCGCCCTATTTTCTCCCACGCTTGGGCCCATGATTGTCTTTCGCAGTTGCTCCAGCCAGCAGCAATGACCTCCTCCTGGGGCTGCTGGCCATAGAGCTTGTAGGGGTACTGCTGGCAGCGGGCGAAGCAGGGTTTGGTGGGGGCAGTCAGCCCATGATGGCCTGCAGGGCCAGCAACATTGTCTCTGCAATGTTGGATTGGATGTTCTTTCCCTCTCTGACCCTTCTTTACAAGGCAGCGTACAGAGGTGGCACTGCTCTCTTGCTGCATGCATGCCTCCTCTTGTTGGTGCCTTGACTCCTCAAGCTCCATGAGTTTCATCAACATGTATTGGCGCTCTACAATATGCTGCAGCCGAGTAGTGAGTTCTTGTAGGGATGGTGTAGGAGAGCGCATTGGACTGTGCTGTCCTGTTGGGCTGAATGTGGCAAGCTGGTCAGGTGTGAAGGTGCACCCATCATTCCAGACTCTGGTGGCTCAGCAGCCTAATGCACATGCGCACTTTCCAAGCCATCAGGCTCCTCATGGCTTGGTGGTGTAGCAGCACTAGTAGCTGCACTTGTAGTGGCAGCAGGGGGATTCACCGGCAGTGTATGCTGGTCTGTAGGTGCTGCAGGGATAGTGGTCTCCGTAGGGTGGTGCACCTGAGCCATAGTCACTGCATGGGTGCCAGAGGTACCAGCTGTGGATTTGTGTTGTGGTCTCGGATGACGGACACATGCAGTCCCCCTTGGTGTCGACTGTTGCCCCCTGTCACTGTCAGATGATGTTCCTGTGGAGGATTGTAAAGCATGCAGTTAGTGGTGCCACAGGATGGTTTGCACCAATCACATGCAACACACTCCTCATGCTTCATCTCCTTGCAAGTACATGCATTGATAGGTGCTGCGCTCAGGTGTGTCATTCAGGGGTTGCACTCGGTTGCACGCCATCTGGATGTCCGAGTGGTGGTGTCCCATGGGGGTGCTGGGTGCAGTAGAGTTGATGGGAAATGTGCTATGTGGCTCTTTCTGCCTTGCTGGGGGAGGTCATGGGGGTGCTGGGTGTGGTAGGGTTGATGGGGACTGTGCTATGTGGCTCTGTGTCCCTTGCTGGGGTGGGGGGTCATGGAGGTGCTGGGTGTGGTAGGGTTGATGCGGACTATGATATCTGGCTCTGTGTGCCTTGCTCGGGGGGAGGTATACTTTCTTTCACATTAATGTCTTTGCACTATATTTACTTACCAGCCTCGCCAGGTGTGTCTGCTCCATCATCGGATTTGCCTACCCCCTCAATTCCTTCAAGGTGCAGCCTGCTGCTGCACCACTCCTCCCATGGTTGCAGCTTCAGTGGGGAATGTGGTCCCCCTCCTGTGGCACAGCTTTGCTGTCTGTGGGCTGACCCACAGCCGCAGGTCGTCCCACTTCTTATGGCATTCCGTTACTTTCCGCACAGTCACCCCCACAGCTGAGACCTTCTGGGCAGCCTCCGCCCATATGGCCTTCCTTCTCTGCTACGTGGAACGTGTCTGGTCTGCGCTGAATAGTACTGAAGAATTCTGCACTATATGCTCAATGAGCACGGTGAATTGAGCCTCACTGAACTGGAGTTCCTTGATGTCATCTTCCTGAAGGATTGTAGGCAGTCACAGGATCTGTGGCCCTTGTGGTTCCAGAGAATTGCAGTGGATTGTGATTTATGTATGGGCCGCTGCTATCTTTCTGGTTTTCACGATCACGGTATTTCCAGTGCCAGTGTTTCTGCCTCCGCTGATAGCGGCATGGCCGTGGCGGATACAGATGTACCACTGGCATTTCTCCCGGTGCATCAATCTCCGTGGGTGTTACCGTGATTGTGGTGGCACCGGTTCCACACTGTGCCGAGGCGCGTTGCCGCCAACCCATAATTATTCCTTGTTTGCGCATCCATGCCGTCATGGAACCGGTGTCACCGATATCACAGTAACACCAGATTCTGAACCGGCAAACTTGTAATGAGGACCATTGTGTATTTAAAGAAACCAGCTTGCAAGTGTGGCTCATTTAGGGGGCTGAGTATCATATACATATTTGTGCAACTAGTTTATGAGCCATCAGAATCATAGAAAAGTAACACAGGAGATGCCAGTTACTGATGCCAGCAGTGTCCGTCCACACCTAAAGCATGAAACAAAGATTGTGTTACGGCCTTCTCATAGGTCATCCAAAGGAGTTGCAAGGTGGGTCAATTACTGAATCAATTCAGGTATTATTTCTGTAGTTCAGAAAGCAGTTGAGCAATCAAATATGTTACTGCCAATTTTCAATCAGCTCAAAATACTTGGGACCTCTCCAAACCTTGCCACGGTCCCTGCAGGTATAAAAGTGGACCAAGATTGTGGATAGTGTTGAAGGCAGAAGTAAGGAAGGCAAGGTTTCCCGAGCATGGTGGTGCTGTGAGAAAGGATCATGAGAGATAGGGGCAGAGGCAATGGTTCTAGAAAGGAGAGCAGGTAAGAGACTGAGAGGAGCAAATGTGGAGAGCAGACTGGAAGAAAAAGAGTAAATAGGGTGCAGAAAACATGGGAGGAGGCGAATAGGAGAGTGGAGGAGGGAGAAAGAGGAGAGGATGTGAGAGAAAGAGAGCAAAGGTAGAAATGAGAGTGGAAAAGGATGACGAGGAAAGACAGAAGGAGACAGAAAAACACAAGAGATTGGGGACAAAGGAAAATCAAAACTACTCAACAGAGACAGAAGGTGGTATCATTATAATTATCCAGTGAGCCGACCATGTATAATTTCCTGCACAGATATCAAAACATCCCTTACAGTCCCTAGCCTTCATGGTCATTTCAGATCTGTGCCTGGCGCCATCCCTGCTTACCCCACATAGAGTCTTGCAACCCATTGTCACCAGCACATTGAAAGAAATGAACGAGCTAATAATCAGTACATAAGTGTGTGGAGGGTGACTTGCCTGTATCTCAGTCATTAGGTCAAAAATATCAGCATCCATGCAGAATGTTCCAGCACCCTATGAAAAGGAGCCACAACAAGTGGAACCACGAAAAGGAACCTTGGTGGCAGCCACCAGGGTGTCAGGCACTGTGACTCAAAATAATGAATTGTTCAAATGCATAGACAGATGCCCAGGTGCTAAGAATGAATGTGAAGATTGGCAAAGCGACATTCCCCTGGGCACTCCTTGACACCAGGACCCATGGTGTGTTCCTCAGAATGGAATCCTTCCACAGATAGTGAGCTAGGTCATGCTGAGATTCCTTCCACCGTGGACGCTCATTGGCCCTCTCCCTAACCTCTGCCCTGACACCCAATACCCATTTGGTTGTGGGGCTGTAATACTGATCATTGAAATGACATCTATCTATCGAAGATATTTTGTTTTCTAAGCATTCTTTTTATGGAAGAACGGTACCAGTGTAACACTTCCTCCAATACAACAAACCCACCTCACAACATGGAAGATGCTGTTTTAATCTGAATGTTTCGTTTTATTTAAATTATGGAACTAAAGATGGTCCCTTAAATTTCATGGCTGGGGATGTTACACACAGCATTGCAAATTAATACAGATAACGTGTCTGCAGAAAGAAAAACACAACGTGCCTGCTGTTGCCTTACTAATGTTTTAATTCCAATTCACGCATGCATTCATACATAGAAACTCAAATACGAAAAGCTATTCTAGGTAGCAGAAGAAACAACTCTGCAATGTAGACATACACACTGACGTTTTTTGATACAAAAAAGCCAAACAGTTCTTCAAATAAAATGTGAATCAAATCAATTCACTTAGACTTCTTTGAAACCATGGACAAGTACTGTCCTAGGAGGAAAATGTCTTCTCCAATATATATTGATCTCTGATTCTAGGGCTACTTCACATCTAAAATGTTGGACACCATCGGTGATAAACTATTGGTTCCTAGCTTTGGCATAGATGCAATTAGACATCTTTGCGGTGTTACAATGTTTGCAGTTCACTGTGTTTATTAAGGAAAATATTTAAATGCATTTACTGAATATGGCAGACATCATTTACAAGGGCTTCCCATTTCACATTTCAGTTTGGCTGTCTAAATCCTCCAGACATCGCAAATTGCATGAGAAAAGCCTGATTATGGTTAAGCAATTACATATTTCAATTTAAAATATCAATCACAAAGCACATACATCTTTACTATAGTCCCCCTTTTATTGATATAGCTTATAAGCAGGGTTCCCCATAATACTTTGAATTGCTTTCTGGAATTAGTCTAAATACTCTGGGATCATCGTACTCCTGTTTGGTTTGTCGTGAAAAGGTAGAGGACTGGTAGAAAGAGTAACTGGCATCAGGTAGCGCTGCCAGATAAGCTCCTCATTCCACTCCGTCCGCCTGCTTCCAAAATCCATGTCAGCTAATATGGTTCTGTTTTGTAAAAGGTCTCTTCATTCAGTCCCACCTGGAAAAGGCCCTCTTAAGGATCAGCTACTTCCAATTGTTAGTTCAATCAGCTTTTCCCTGTCAGCCATGTTCTCCTGCATTTCATAACTTTAACTTTATTCAGCCATCAGGCCATCAAAATACATCCTGTCACAGTACTACAAAACCAAAACACAATACAACACATTGTAAGGTCACACAGTGAGGAAAGTAGAACCAGCCTCAAGGGCCCTGTCCCCTTCAGGGTTTCCCCCACTCCTATAGCCCAGCTCCATTGGTCCCCACTAACCACTGCCCCAGGAGTGTATGGTTTGTGCCAGCAAATTGGTTGTTCCTTGGCAATGTCTTGGATAGGTCATCAAAACCAAGGATAGTGTGTGCACTGATTGAAATCCTGTTCTCGGGCCTCCTGCCAACCTCCCCATATTTTACCAGGACCCCTTTGGCCACTCATGTGTCCCAAAAAGTCAATATGACAGTGTCCTGATGATTTATTCCCTTATTTGGGATTCTACAGCATCCCGCCATGGCTTCCCTAGAGACAAAGTGCCTGCAGCCAGTGGTCCACAGCCAGTGAAGGCTTTTGTTTAGAAGGTCATCCTTTGTTTCTAATTTGTCAGTTGTTAGTTTGGGTACCCCATGGAGATAAATGGTGGCACTGCTAGGCCTTCCTTGATCTTGGTGCTTGAAGCCACTCCTTCTACGCCGTGAGCCTTGTAGTCTAGATTCCCCTCAGCCAGAACGATTGGTGCCGACTGGGATAGGGGCATGATCCATCAGTGGAATAGGCTTGATCCTGTGTTTAGGCACCCCTTTTGTCTCTCTGCTCATGTCATTGATTCCACAGGAGGCGTTGAGAATGGCAAGGCATGGTTTCCCAGGTGCCTGGGTGAGACAGGCTGAATTCACTTCAAGGACTGAACAGCTCACAGGAGCCTTGATAATGGAATGATCTGGAGGTGGGTTATTGGACCCCTTGCACTAGATTGAGGTAGTGCTGGGCTCCGGCTTCCACTTCTCCCAACGCTTCCCCTGAGCTTCCATCAGGGCGGACCTCATTTTCCTGATTACAACCAATTCAGCAAGCACTTGTTTGCACTTGCACCCCCATGTATACACTCATCACTGGTTAATGGCTCCAAGACAATCCCGCACTATGGTTAGCTGTGTGTCATGGGCGCATAGGGGCCTTGAGTGGAGATACATGGAGAAATGAGCTAGCCCTTGAGCTCATAGGGGCTACATACTCGCTCCAGGAACTTCAAGCTGAGCCAAGGGGGGGGGGGGTTGTGTACAGGAGATTCACTAATCACTCTTATCACTTCGACCAGGGTTGAAAGGGAGGGGTTTTCTGTGGATATATCAATGCCAGGTTCAATGGACGGTGTAGTGGTGTGGTGGGGTCCAGGCTGGGGATAGCAGTAGGACTTAGTGGCATGCAACTGCTAACAAGGGTGGCCGGGGTGACCACCTCCTTAAGTGTAGCGTCTTGCTTCAAGAACCCAACAGAAAATGGGAGAGGTGGTGGAATCACAATGGTGGACTTATAAGGCTGGGTGGCATCCTTTAAGATTGTGGGGGATAACCACACGCCGTCCATTCCAGGGGATTTGTCAAATGCTAGGACAATGCAATTGGGGTTCCCTCCTTAGGTAGGTGAGGTCCCAATGGTACCTGGGGCTTCTTGGTCCCTATCTGTGCAGCCCACTACATTCCGTTTATCAAACAGCCTGCCCAAATTGCAGGACCTCGCTCCCTGTTGACAGTCAACTGGGGGTGGTGGATGTGGTGGTATGAGGGCCCCTCCTAGGGCCCCTTTGAAGGCATCATTATTACCCCCTAGAAATTGATGGAGCTCTTCAATCAACAGATGAGCCTCCCCCAACAGATCAGACAGCTTGTTGGGGGTGGGGTGGCTCCATTGACCCAAATGCCCCCCAGAGAAGAAACAGGGCCACTGGGGATGCTTTTAAACGTTCCTTTCTGTTGCTATTGTCCTCTTATGGCCAAGTCTTTGTGCTGAGATTTGTGCACAGAGTGTGTAGGATGATTTTCTGCATCCTGGGAGGTGACCTGGGTGCAGAAAAGGAGAGGAGGAAAGGCAGAGGTGGGTGATAGAGACTCCATGAGCGAGTATTGCCTTGTCAGAATGTGGTCCAGACAGTCCAGGTGGCCCAAACAGTGACCAAGCAGTGTCCCACCACCTCCTCCCACAGCAGGTTTTCATCTGAGGCCCCAACTTACTTTGGTTACTTCTTTGCAACTTTTGAGTTACAGGAAATCCTCAAAGGGGCTCGCCCCAGATTAGCCCGAGCCTCCACCTACAGGCTCCAAACACCTACGGAGTCAAACACTGCGCCCTTGCCCCTCCATGGACTTCAACGATGCAGGGACTGATGCCGGCTGATATCTCCAAGTGGGCGTGGACACAGAACCACAGAGCAGGAAGGAACCCCGGGCCGCCAAACGCTGCGCCCGTACGCTGCCATGGCCTTCAGTGCCGCAGGGACTGGTGCCGGCTGATATCTTCAAGTGAGCATGGCCACAGAGCTACAGAGCAGGAAGAAACAGGAAGGACCCCTGGGCCTGCAAACGCTGCACCCTTTTTCCGCTGCAGGCTTTACCGCTGCAGGGACTGGTGCCGGCTGATATCTACAAGTGGGCGTGGCCACAGAGCCACAGAGCAGGAAGCAGTAGGGAGGAACCTCGGACCGCAAAACGCTGCGCCCTTGTCCTGCCGCGGGCTTCACCGCTGCAGGGAGTGGTGCCGGCTGATATCTCCAAGTGGGCATGGCCACAGAGCAGGAAGCAACAGGAGGATGCCAAATGCTGCACTCATTTCTGCTCTGGCAAAACTTGCCCTACTTCCAATGTGTTGAGTTTAAATACCCAGCAAATGTTGGGATTGGGCAGAGCCTGTTATTTGTTCCCTTCAATTACTCGCACAACCATTGCACAGTCTTCCTCTAGGCTTCTATTGGCCAAATGTATTTTGATGCGTCATAAGGAGCTATGTTAGCTATGAGTTGGACTTGAATGGGAAACCAAATTTGATGAAATATATATTTCACATATTATTCTAGTAATGGCACAGCTCCTCCCTACTGATGAGGTCCAACCAGACCGAAACACGTGTCTGGGGATGCTGTTGGTACTCTTGTTCAGAGGAGAATTGCCTAGCATTTCGGTGCTGGACTGCCCAAGGGCAGGACAAAGACTGATATGTTTGGGATATTTCTTCTCTGTGAAAGATAGTGAGCTAAAGACTCTGGGTAAGTCTCTCGTAACCAGGACTAATGTCTGGCCGAGAGACTCCCAGGACCCCCCTTGTCAATTTGCATATTCAAGTAACTTTGGGTCTCACCCTAAGTTACTAGGGGAATCCAGACGTGGACCCCTTGCTCACTATTCTTAGAGAGGCACAGCTCCTCCCTACTGATGAGGTCCAACCAGACCGAAACACGTGTCTGGGGATGCTGTTGGTACTCTTGTTCAGAGGAGAATTGCCTAGCATTTCGGTGCTGGACTGCCCCAGGGCAGGACAAAGACTGATATGTTTGGGATATTTCTTCTCTGTGAAAGATAGTGAGCTAAAGACTCTGGGTAAGTCTCTCGTAACCAGGACTAATGTCTGGCAGAGAGACTCCCAGGACCCCCCTTGTCAAGAAACATGGTTTCATCCAATCAGTCGAACATCTGTAATCCAGGGGAATGCAAATAGATCCGGTAGACACTGACAGGCACGTTTCAGTAGTCAAAGACATGCGAAAGCCGTTCCAAGACATTCAGCATAAATTTGAGGTACAACATGTTGCCAGATCAGCCAATAAAAAATTTACAGTTGCTGGAAAAACAAGAGTTCAGAAAATATTTTAAAGTGGTGTCTGCCTATCTGCAACCATCTTTGATGGAACACCAATACTTGTCATGGATCTGTAGAAATTCTACTTGAAAAATGGCGTTCATTGTTCCATCGTACACTCATGGACAGAAAACCAATATTTCCACGAATGTGCACATGGACCTTTAACGAAGGAGCAGGAACGCAAGAAGAAGTGGTTGGTGCCATGTTCCCCTCCACACAAAGCACTTGACAAGATTTTGTACAATAAAATGCTTTCAAGAGACCTGAAGGGACTCACAGAATTCTGTCATATCGGAGATTTGGACGTGTTCCATAAAATGTGCGTAAAGTACGGGCTCAAAAGGTTTTATTTCAGCATAGACGGTATGAAGGCCAGAACAAGACTAGCTGTACTTGCGCACAATGAGAACATTGGGAGGGAACAAGCAAAAACTGCAGGAACATTCAGTATGCTTTGCTACCTCATGGCCTTTACAAAATGAGTCAAACATTGGGTGGCCAAGCTAATATACCAGGAAATGGGATTCGAATTTGTGAAAGATCTGACATTGACTGTGTTGGCCATGCATACTCATGGAATCGATCCTGATTTTGTTCCTAGGACACATACAATGCCACAAAACATTGCAAACGATCCTTGTCCACTGAAAGCAGAACTTGTTGAAAGGTTGACTTGCAATAATTTGTAGCTGTCTTCAAAATCTGCTCACAATAACATTTTTTATATGTTCCCCAATGTTTGGACATTGTACGTACAGAAGCAACCAAATGCTATTACACCTGAAATGTCAATGTTATAAAATGTATTACAAAGTATTTAATTATGCTGATTTAATTGCATTTATGATTCATGAATGTTTATCTTTTACCTTTCCTTCATTTATATGACTGATCCTCTATCGAGAAGACACATGTCTGTGGTTGCTATTGGTACTATATTTCAGAAGAGAATAGCCCTAGCACATCAGTGCTGCACTGCCCATTTGGGTGGGAGAAAGACTGATGTGCAAATGGATATTTGCCATCAGTCGAAGGTACACTGAGGCTTGGTGTCTGTCAAACCCTCTGCTAAACCCATACCATATCAACACATGCAGTGCATGGCACTTGCATTGAAGGCCTATGGTAGGTAAGATTTTCATAGTAATAACAAATGGCCTGACCTGTATCAACCCCATAACTTGCTGAACATTTGGCTTTTCTGGTGTATTCTTTTTTCTTATTCCTCTGTGAGTGGGAACCTTTTTAACACTCACAGAATATTTTAGGCGTTTGATGGGTGTGATTTTTATGGGCTCTTCATAGATCTCCATAGCTCTCCATAGCATCTGTATTGTCTTTTAAAATGTATCCTCTTTGGACCTTTTTGACAATAAGTGCCTGTTGTTGCTAGGTTGCCCTAGGTAGTCCACATTTAACTTTCTCTGACTAATCTTCACAGAACTACAGGTCCCGAAGGGTAGAAAGTAACTTTTGATCCCTTTTGGTGATAGTTAGTATCCCCATTCTCATTTTTAAAAAATGTAACATTTAAGTTACACAGACAAACTTACCAATAATGGCTGGTGGGAGTAATTTGCTGAACACTTCAACTGATGTGAAAGGCTCCCCAAGATTTCACTAGAGGATTCAAACTGTCCTCATATCACAAGAAATCATGCTCCCACCTTTCTACAAAGTATATAAAAGTTTAGTTTAGTTACCTTAGACATGTTCTGCTATTCTGGAAAGCATATAAAAGGTTATTTTGCTCACCTGCGAACTGGTATTGCCTCTTCCACAAATGTAATGTTGATGGTTTCACTTTATTATTCCTGTAAGGATAATTGTATATGTGTCCCCCTGAACCATGTTTTGCTTCCCCCGACTTGCTGTTTGCCTTTCCAGATATGGTATGCCTTAGGTTTTGCCTAGATAGGATAACTTTGGGTAATTTATACATTGGATTTTGATTTGCATGGTCTGTTTTAGACAGACATAAACAGAGTCTTAGGTTATACCTGCCTTTCAGTTGCTTATAGTATCGGTTTTACTTACCTTGAGTATAACTGTGTTATCCTATACTAAGTTGGAGTGTTTGCTTCCGTTAGTCTGCGAACTGAAAAGCGACTGTAATTGAATATTACACCTCAAGGTCCAACACCTCTAAAATGACTGGTATCCTGAATAAAAGTTATCAGAAATAGATTAACTACCAACTTGGAGAAGCGACTGACCCTTAGGGAGTTGGGGGTGGAGGAGCAAAGAGCTTGAGTAAGAAGATATTTCTGAAGAGAAAGTAGGAGGTAGAGAGGACCCCAGCCCCAGAAGGCCTAGTGGACAATGCACAGGGTCTTCAACTTGATCCGTTCAGCCACTGGAAACCGGTAAAGACATTTCAGGGCTGGAGAGATACAATCCCTGGGCTTGAGGCCAAGGACAAGTCTCACAGTCCTGTTCTGGATGAGTTGCAGAGCGTGGAGAGTAGAAGCAGTCAGATTTAGAAAGAGGCAGTTGCAGAAGTCCAGCCTAGAGAGAACCAGAGCTCTAGAGATAGTGATTTTCGGGGGAAGGTGATGAAAGGAAGAATACCTCTGAGGAGGTGCAGTTGGTAGTTAGCCAGGCAGGACGGTCGGCTCAGGGTTTCTTGAGAAGAGGCTGCAAAAAAAAAGTGCTTCAGGGGGGAGTGGAAGGGTCCAGTGGCAAACACGTGTTTGCACAAGGCGGCCAAGGGAAGAGCACAGTTGTCAAGGTGGTCCTTGATGGTTTTTGAAGAGCAGGGAAGAACCTCTGTTGACAAGACTGTCATAGATCGGACTTGTACTCCTTGTAGATTTTAAAGAGTTCTGCCGAGTTCTCGTTAAACAAAAAGTAATATTGATTTTGAATTCACCAGAACTGCTGTAAGATGTTCTGAATAAGGTTATATGCTTTGGTCTATGTACCTTCAAGCACAATGTTGTGTTTTTATAAATGTAGTTTTATGTAATGTGATAGTACTTTTTTTCCTCCACAATTAACCGGGCCTACTCTTATTTAAATATTCCATTTAGTTTTACATTACATAGTGCGTCTGTGTTTCTTTGGACCATTTGAATTGCAATTTCATTTGTACTGATTGTACAGCCCTCTCTCCCTCCCAAGACAAGCCTAGCTGCTCTGTCTACGCTAACCAGAACTCAGGTGGTAAGGCATTATACTAAGATTGGAATATTGGACTGCCTCTGTTGAATGTGTTTACTAAGCCCTTATTTGGACTTCAGAAAAAACTGTCCTAACGGGCTCCCCATAGCAGACGCAATACGTTGTTACAATAGGGTATATGTTTTTTATATGTATGAGATGGAGGTGAAAGGGTAATTGAAAAGGGTAAAAAGCATGTCCTCGCAGACATAAAATCTATCCCATGGCTCCAGTTGGCTACATGGATCAAGCCCTTGCATCACCTACCATCTATGCTCACCTTTCGAAAAACTGATCTGCTGCCAAGGGAACATCCTACTCGAATAGTGGGAACCAATTCTTTATTGCCTCAGACCCCTTCCTAACTTGCTACTACCTTCAAAAGAAGAACTGCTTTTCGCTTCACCGGCGCAATTGTGCGCTTTCATGCACTACTGCAATGTTGAGCACAAGGCTACCCACTTCTCAGGGCTGGACTAGAAAGTTAGGGAATGACTCTGGAAAATTGTCCAATGCTCCTCCTTGCTTACCCTATGCACTTGCACGGCCTATTGGCACAAGGCCTAGTCGGAGAATAAATGCAACTTATTTGGTATGGGCACGCAATGTCACCTGTCTCGCATGAAGGTAGAGAGGGCTGTCTCAGGTGTGCAAGGGAGTATGAAGGGACATGCATGAATTATAGTTGCCTGTTACTCTTGCAACAGAATGAATACACGTCTCTAGGGAAATAAGCCAAGAGATAGCTTGCAGGGATAACAGGATTTATTTGTACAGAATACAAAAAATATCAGCAATGGTCTCTACTGTTCGAGAACGTTCGGACTGCAGAATGAATGTTATTGCCTTTTGAGAGGCCACATCATCAGTAATGACATCAAATATAGAGTCTGAACCCGCACTGGTGATTGGTAAAACAGTATACATGATCGTGCTCCATTGGTGGATGGCTGCCTACAATTGGTTTATTTCTCATCCGTCTGTCGATTCCCACAGGGGTCAAGTGGGCTCATCTCTCCATGGAGTGAAGGTCAGGTCGTGGGCTGATGCCTCTGGGAATGGAAGAAATAAATCCAGTCACACTGACGCGTCTTGTCCCGTCTATTTTATTATTGTGGCATTTTTTCACAAAAAATCGAAATCTACCCATCTCTGGCTTCATTCACTGAAAGCAAGCTGCTATTATTATTTGACCTTGAGCGAAAGTCAGCAACCGCTAGAAGGACAGAAGGTGTTGAATACCATCAAAATGATACCATTTACTACATTGAAAGTGGACATTTGAAAATGTAGTTTCAATTTCTGCAATCTGTTGTTCGGAGTGGTTACTCTGCGTGAGACTGAGAGAATGGAACTTCCTAACATTATATAAGTTCAACTATACATAATATTTTTGTGATTAAAAACAGCATATGTGCTGTATGCATATTGACTAATTCAGTGATGTGTGAACGTGCAATTTGACGAAAATAATGGACACAATACGTTATGTTATGTTGAATTATATTTATACTGCGTACTATGGAAAACCGAGCCCGTAACTTGTGGTTTCTTTATATGTCTAGTAATAATTGTTATTTGTGTATAGTTTAGAGAGAGGTTTGATTTTTTGGGAAGTATTGTTTACTGGCCTTTTTATTTGATTGATTGTTTATTTGTATAGCGCCTATACACAATGTGTTTCAAAGCGCTTCAAGGAGGGGAGGCAACATGGGAAAATTATACAGTGAACATTCTTACAGTCGTTGATACATTCAGAATGCGAAAAACAAAAATCAGCTATCATAATCAGCCTCGCAACATTTCAGATAGTGCAAGTGCTAAGACAATGATCAGGAGGGGAGAGAGGAAGAGTGAAACAGACAGGCGGCTACATTACTCTGCCTGACAGCAATTGAGGTAGTGCCGGAAGAATAACGAGAGGAGCGGGGGCTAGGGGGTAGATTGGAGTGAGGGAGAAGGAGAAGAACAGAAACAAGTGACTATTTTACTAGATCTAACGACAATTCAGATAGTGCTGGAGGGGGAGCAAAAAGGGGGGACAATGGGAAGAGGGAGGGAGACAAACACGCTGCTATCAGATATGTCTGGAGGACATAAATGAAAGAAGTAAGAGCCATTGAACAATGGAAGGAAGAGGACGAGGGGTGGGCAAGAGAGTGAAACAGACGAGCAGCTACATTACTATACCAGATGGCAATTGCGGTAGCGCCGGAATATAACAAAAGATGGGGGGGGCGAGGGGATTGGAAAGAAGGAGAGGAGGTGAACAGAACAAGCAACAATTTTACTAGGTCTGACGACAATTCAGATAGTACTGAAGGGGGAAAGGGAAGGTGGGAACAAAAGGTGGGGGGAGACAGACAACCGGCTAACAAACAGGTCAGGTGACATATTTGAAAGATGTAAGTGCGAAGTGTGGGGGACACAGAGGAAGGGGGATAGAGACAGTATCCAGGGTTTAGTACGTTAGGGATAATGGCAGTAGGCATCACATGAGTCAGGGCCAACCAGGGCAGCAAGCCCAGCAGTGCAGGAATGTGGATTGAGAAGGGTGTGACACCAAAAATCAAGTGATTTATGAGACAAAATCCAGGCATCTGCAGCAGGTCGGAAGAAGGAGACAAGCCGAAGGTGGGTAAGACACACACGAATGCTGAAGAGAGAAAAAGAGGGGTCTAAGGGCGGGTTGGGGGCATAACAGCACAGCACGGCATCATTTAGGAGCATCAGAAATAGCACAGGCTTAGAGGGGGTAGGGGGACTACACAAAACACAAAGGGCAAAGGTGGGGAACATCCAGAAACATGGGGCATCAGCGGGGGCAGCAAGAAACAGCACAGGGCAACAGAGGGGAGGGGGGACATACTGCAGAACATGGGGCATCAGAAGGTGGGCAACAAGAAACAACAAAGTGGCACCAGGGGGGGTTGGGTGACTTTACAAAACACACAGGGCAAAGGTGGGGGTGGGGGACATCAAGAAACGGGACACCAGAAGGGGCAGCAAAAAACAACAACGTGGCACCAGAGGGGTGGGGGGACTAGACAAAACACACAGGGCAAAGGTGGGGGTGGGGGACATCAAGAAACAGGGGGCATCAGAGGAGGGGCAGCAAGAAACAACATGTGGCAACAGAGGGGGTGGGGGGACATGCAGAACACAGGGCATCAGAGGGGGCAGCAAGAAACAATAACGTGGCACCAGAGGGAATGGGGGCACTACACAAAGCACACAGGGCAAAGGGGGGTAATTTAAGAAAAACAGGGCTAGGGGGACTTCAAAAAACACAGCGGGACATCCGAGGTGGTAGGGGGACTTCCAAAAACATGGCGGGACATGGGAGGGAGTGGGGAGACATCCAAAAAAACACAGGGGATGTCAGAGGGGGTGGGTGGACTTCCAAAAACAGGGCAGGATGTCAGAGGTGGTGGGGAGACTTCCAAAAACACAGCGGGACATCAGAGGGGGTGGGGGGAGTTCCAAAAACACAGTGGGATAATGGAGGGGTTGGGGGGCTATCAAAAGCACGGCAGGATGTCAGAGGGGGTGGGGGAAGTTCCAAAAACACAGCGGGACATCAGAGGGGGTGAAGGGATATCACAAAAAACACAGCGGACATCGGAGGGGGTGGGGGGACATTCAAAAACCACGAATGACGTCGGAGGGGGTGGGGGACTTCCAAAAACAGGGTGGGTTGTCAGAGAGGGTGGGGGGGACTTCCAAAAACACAGCAGGACATCAGAGGGGGTGGGAGGAGTTCCAAAAACACGGCGGGACAACAGAAGGGGTGGGGGGGGGCTATCAAAAGCATGCCAGGATGTCAGAGGGGGTGGGGGGACATCCCAAAAAACACGGGGACATCAGAGGGGGTGGGGGGAGTTTGAGTTGTTAAGAGTTGTTAACAACCTTAACCTTAACAACCCTTGTTAAGAGTTGTTAGCTGGAGCATATTGTGACAAGTATTCATCGATGACCCGCAAACACAACCTGTATGCAGACTAGTGCTATCTAAACCAATTTGTCCCGTGGAATATCCAGGTGTGATGTCACTGTTGCATCCTTGTGCACCATAAAGTGGGTGTGGGCTGGAAGGGCCGGGGGCTGAACAGTTTCAGAGGGAACTTGGTTCGCTTTTTGATCAATAATCTTCCCAGTACTGTTATAATGCCATCTGCCTGTGGTTCTCGATATACATCTGGTTCTCCATCCCATTGGGAGCTATACCAACTTCACAGCGCTAACCTCTCATGCACGTTGTGGTCTCAAATACTCCCCCATGTTGTCATGTGCTTGTTCATTATGCGTGGTTTGTGTTTATGATTAGGTTTCATCCGTTGCTGAATTATACAGTAAATGGTCATATTCAATTAAAGAACGTCTACTAAAATATATATATGTTCTGTTCTCTACACATAAATGTTGTACCATTCTGCATATGCCATAGTTTCCAGATCCCATCGGATGGATTTTTCAAACAACTTTGGCAGGTAACCATGAAAGGTGCTTATTGCATTACTGTTATGTGGGATGACAGACAGGGACCGATCTGCCCTTTGGCGGTACCAGCGACAAGGAACAGCCTGTCATCATTTCCAATGTAGCATCATGCTGAGGCGAAAGCTTTGCGATTGAAAGTGCAACAAATCCATACCTTCTTATGAAAAGGAACACCGTGTGCATCATTAAAAAGTTTTTCTGGGGTAAGAAGAATTGGAGTACTGGGATTAATCGATCGTTGATCACAATCAGCGTATCTTGAGGAAGTTACAGAGAACATTTGAAGCATACAATGGGCCTCATTACGACCCAGGCGGTAAGGGGTTTACGGCAGCGTAAACAGCGCCAACCCTTACCGCCTGAGTACGAGGTCCCTTAGCGCCATGGCGGATTTAACACCTGCTTTTAGCAGGTGTTAAAATCCATGGCGCTAAGGGACCATGGAGTTAATTACGCCACCATAATTTACGGTGGCATAATTAACGCCTTCCCCACTCCCATTATGCCCTATGGGGCAAAAATGGGAATGGGGAAGGGTAAATGGGGATTGGGGACTTACCGCCCCGCCAAGGTCGGAATGGGGCGGTAAGTCCGCCAACCACCATGGCGTAAACGTAGTTTACGCCATGGTGGTAAAGTCACGGCCCAGGCGGTAACTTACCGCCTGGGTCGTAATGAGGCCCAATGTTTGCTAGCTATAACTTGTATGGCAAAAACATATTGTTCATTTCGTGGACTTCATATACTATTGGCAGCGTTTTTTGCTAAATAGAAAAACTTGTTACATTGCAGACTAATGATGTTTTCTTAAAAAATGTTGTTTTCCTATACAATTTGGGATGCGCTGTGACAGGATATGTGTGTTTATCTTCCTGGTTTTGCATTAAGTGACATTATGGTGTGAGTGATGACTGGGTGCGTTTGGCTATGCTGGCCAATAACGTCATGAAAAGAGGTGGAGCATAAAGTTTGGACCATTGATGTCAGCTTCAGAGGTTGGCAATCTGTATTCTTGCTGCGAGCCCACACGAAGTTAATGTGATGTCTCAATGGATGAGATTTGCACAAGCTGGCGGTGCTCAACCCGTTGTTTCTCATGTGTAAAAGTGAAGAAAACTAAGGTAAAATGGATAGGAAAAAAGAAAATGTTATTGTTTTTTGTTTTTTTATTTTATAAAAAAATGTTATGGCTTGGCTCAGATTAAACCTTCCACTTATGTATAACAAACTTTTTATGGTAGTTCTGTATAGTGTGTCATTTTTACATGCTTTGACATTCATCATTGGTATAAACACTCATCATTATTATCAACATTGTTATTTATCATAATAGAAAGTTCTAAAATTCATGATCTACAGCAATACATCAAAAATAGTCATTAAGAATATATTTAAAATTCATCTTAATTCTCAGGTTTGTCTTTGCTTTTCAATTTAGTGCTGCATATAAGATCAATTTCTGTTATGTATGATACAACTTTGGAATCAAATTGACCAGCGTTAATTCAGTTATTTCTCCATTTCGATATTCAAATTATAATAATATGTGATCAATGATTTTGTGGTTCCGATTTTAGGTCATCAATTAATCTTATTGTATTGATGTTCAGAGATATTGAATCTGCATTAATTATTATAATCCACATTGTCGATTGATCAACATTTCTATATTACTTAAAAAACTTAAAATAGTGTGCTTTACGAAGTTCTGCCAAAGTTTCACATTCAGTTAGTAATTGTTTGAGTGTTTCAAGTAGCATTGCAAAATCTGCATCTTGTACTAAAGTTTAAATCTTTTTGTCATTGTGCCAAAACTTTTTGGGTTGGCCAGAGGTTAAATCTCAATTGCATTAGTTGTGCTCAGTATCAAGGATCTGGACATTTCTGTAATTATTTTGATATCAAACCTCTTTTCTTTAGAGGAAAGTTCGAAATTGTACAGATTTTGTATGTGCTGGATTCAGTTAGAGTCAAAGACCAATCATAGTCCCATAATTCTTTTTTGCACTGTCTGGGTTTGTTAATAGTTTTTCAATTGATATATCTGCTTTTTCCAACAGCGTTTTACAGTAAGATATATTTGGAAGTATAGTTGATTTATATGCATCTGGCATGTGACATTTTCTATAAAAGGATATCATGTTCCACCAAACACTGCTGTTTAGTGATAATAGTCCAGGTTCATGCCTTATTATCACAATGGGAAAACTAGTAGGTGCAGGCAGTAAAGATTTCCAATAAACGCCCTTGATGTAATCCCATTTTAGCTGAAATTTAGGGATCTTCGATTCAGCTCCATAGATCACTGTTTGTATCACTTTCTGATTGTAGAAGATGGTTGATGGCATTATCGAAAATGTTCCATACATAGATTGGATTCCCCTGCCTTGTGATGCTAATGATTTCATTTTGGCTTGGATTTCAGTTTTGTAAGGAGTGTCATAAGTATTGTTATTGAAATTTGTATTCTGAAACAACTTCAAGCCGTGCTTTGCCAAGAAACCATTTGAATCTGCGATATTTGGAAGATACTTTTTTGTTAAGTAGACACATAACAATTGTTTTATCAGTATTGATCTCAAGCTTGTTTGCGAGCATATATTTTTGTAGTTCCACTAGTTGTTGCTGCAGTCCAATGGGCACCTGATTGATTAGTATTAAATCGTCTGCATATTGTTTGTTTTGCAATTTTCGGTGGATTAGGATTTAATTTCCTTCTATTGTAGACTTATATCATGAATGTAGTAATTGAAGAGTGAAGCTGCAAGTATGCAGCCCTGTTTTAAACCTTGTGATGTTGATATTGGTTCAGATAGCAGACGGTTTGCATCTAGTTTGATTCTAATAGTGGTGTCAGTACAAAGTTTTCTTATTGCATTTATGATAACGTTTGGCCATTTTGCTTTTTCTAGTTTCTTCCATAGCTTTATTCTACTTATGGATCAAACGCTTAAACATTTTAAGATCGATTACAGTATGCTTAAAAATATATGCACGATAGATCGGGACAATAACATTTTTGAGGTAACTTCCCCTTTAAAGGCACAGCGAGCACAATCAAAAGCAGGTAGCAGCAGAAAAACAACCAAGGACTGGGGAGAGACTGGACTGTAATGTAATCAAGCAGGGTTGTTGGAATCGCTCGTTGTGTGTTTAGCAATGCCAATGTTTAAAGCTACATGGTACTCCCACAGTAGTGCGTAATTTTTCTCTGCATCACAGCTGTACATTAGTCCAATGTCAGGAAAGACTAAGCTTAGAAACCAAACTAATCATAGGTCCTCTGGACCCCTTTATAGAGTAATATCCCTCCCTTTTCAAAAACCCATAGGATTCCCTTCCCAGTGGGTATGCTTGTGAAGCTTCTCTCAGGAAGATCAAGCATTAAGCAAGCATGTATGCCCCCCATGGTGCAATGAGCCAGAAGGGACACTTCAGCAAAGTGCTAGAAGGGAGAGGCCATTAAATAGGGAGCACCGCACAGACAAGACACTGTACCACACATAAATACTGCACCATTCTGTACACCAGACGGGATACCCATCAGAACTTATCATGGAAAACCAGACCTTCGATTAGCATTTTTGCCACCACTAGTGGAGCAACAGACACAACCGAAGAGCTGTTCTTGCAGGAGTAAAACCAAATGCGGAAGATGTGTCCTCTGCCAAACAAAGAGATGCCTGCCCATTATTTTCATACTTTGGAGAGCTGCCGATCCAAAACAGCTGTGACTAACGATGCAACCATGGCACAGATCATATCAGGAGGATCTAAAACAAGCAAACCTAGAAATTAACCAAGAGAGCAGCCTATATAAGAGCAGAGACCATGATGCAAGAGACAGCAGTCAGTCAGAAATCAAGAACCAGTAATGACATCCAGGACAACAGGCAGATGAGGAAGGGAGTCAAGCCGGAGAAACGCTGCAAGCTGCCATCCTGAAAAGAGCTGAGCATCCTGGAGGACTGACCCTGATTCTGGTACTGGTGGAGCTGAGAGACAGGAACGCCTTAGGAAGTAGAAATGCTTGTGCTGCCACTCAGTGAGTTGGCCAATACATCCCTGAAGAATGAGCTAGGTGCTGTATCACTGAAGGGAGGTTTGGGCACTATAACCTGATAAGTAAGCTGAATTACACCCTTGAAGTATAATCTGGGAACTATATCTGTGAATAATAATTTGCTTTTATATAGCATTTTCATCTAAAGTACTTTACATCAGACATATTTACATACATAACTATTATTACCCTATCGAAATTGGTAGTCTTTTATCAACCTCGGAAGGATGAGTTGACCTTGATGGGACTGAAACCTGAAACCTTCAGATCAAACACAGATCACATCAATGAGTGTTTAAACTGCTGAGCCATCTTACCAGCTGAATTGTGAAATAGTTGCAGTATCCCTATGATCAGAAAGAACTGAACCAGGTCCTATTAACTTGGAATGGATTGCAATTAGGTGGGTGCTCTATTTGTGGCACTGTCATTTGGGCAACAGAAGTGGGGTGCTATATCCCTGTGACTGTATTCACGACTAGATCCAGAGCGAGACCAGTATCCCTGGTAGAAAGGAATCCCCTGGTACACTTTGCTTACCCCAGCCTTATACCCTTTACTTACCGTGTTCCAATTTGGGAACGTCCTTTTAGGTAATAATGAAAAGCCCCTTGACCCTATAGGTTTTATCTCAATCCCATTCCTGACCAGTACAAATGTGGTATCGAATCAGTTAGGTTACGAGACTGTGCATCGGGGAGCAAAGACCTATGCTTGCAGCTGTATCTCTTATCTTGTATTAGTACCCGGTGAGGGACAATGAGATTGTAACATGCAATCTCATTGGCCCTCGCCACGGCGTTATCCGACCGGGAATCCCTCTCCCCACAATGTTCCTTCGTTTCCCGGTTGGGGGTGTGGCAGCCACTTAGCCAATGAGGTGGCTCCAAACGGGGTAATCCCCGCTCCGAACCACCACATGGCTGGAGGCAGCCATCTTCCCCCGCCAGGGATCGAGGTAAGTGTTGTCCCACTCCCCCCTCGCTCCCAACCCCACTTACCTTCTTTTCTGTCCATTTCGGGAACGGACGTGCTGGGAACACTTCTGTTCCAAGCATCCTTTCCCGATCCGTGACAGGCAATCATGGAAAGGAAGAAGGGACTCCAGATAGTCCCTTCTTCCTTTCCATGGCGGCCATTTTTTGTTTACATTTTTCCTATTTTTTGAATGGCCGCCATGGAATTGGAGAAGGGACTACTTGTAGTCCCGTCTCCCTTTACATGGTGGCCATTTTGTTTGTTTACTTTTTGTCATTCATTTTCAATGTCCGCCAGGGAAAGGGAAAACAGACTTTGTTTTCCTTTACCCGGTGGCCATTCTTATGGGCCGGGGTACTAATAGCAGTAGGCCCCTCGCACGGGGCATTACTACTTCAGGTAATGCCCCGTGTCCTTCGTTAAGGCCCTCACTTCGCTCATGCCTGTAACTATGGGCCTGCGGGGCATTACCTGAAGTAGTAATGCCCCCCTGCTTGAGCCCTAATACTTAATTAAGAACAAAGATCTACAGAGAGACCAGTGTCCCTGTTAGAGACCACTTGGTGCAGGTTTCCTTAGATCACCTCACAACCTTTTGCCTAAGTAGTGAGGGAATGGACCTTACACACTTTTTGGGAGACAGGTATAAGGCGGGCGCAGCAATACACTTTTTCTTACACTTCTTCTCACTTTTTACAAATTTTAGTGTTTTCTTTTTAGCAATTTGCAGCTGAAAAATGCAGGGGGGACAATTACAAGGGGACACCCCCTCCAGCCATCTTTTGCGCCTCCCGCTCCCCAAATCTCTAGAAATGTATGTTGCCCTTTCCCAAAGCAACCATCTGTGTTTTGTTTTAATTATTACATGTTCTGTGAATTTCATTGCAATGAAACCACTGGATTTCAGTTAGTTGTAGAATAGCCTATAGCCCAATAGTTGTTTTTCTAAAATATGTGTTGACCGGAAATAAGGATGTGGACCCACACTTCTGAGTTAAGTGTTTGGTCGATTCGCTACAACACCTACCTCGCAGAAAAAAAGTATTTACACCAGATGCTTTTCCCTTGTCAGCAAGTATGAGGGAAGAATTACATACTTAGATGGAACAGATGGAAGTGTATATGTTCCATCCTTAACAGAATGGGCAATTTGTGATATTAAAACATTTCCCAAATGATGGTATAGAGTTGAATGTTCCGTATGGCAGTTCTTGGAATAAGACAGTTCTGTTGAGTGTGGCGGGGTCTTTCAGGACCACATTATTTTCTCTATTGAGAAGAATGCCTCCCTTTGAATTGCTGTATGGATGGATGGCTGTCATCAGGAATGGGATTGTGGTGTTGGTAAAGGAAAGAGGGAAGAAGTGGTTTTTGAGTGGACAATGGGAAAAGAGTTGATGGGCAGAAGGTGTGGGGCAAATTCTATTAATATCTAAGGACTAATCGGAAAGACCATAATATTGTCACAGGGAATTATCTGGTTTCAGAGTTAAAGGCTAGTGCCTATCCTTCAGGCATATTTTCCATTAAGGGAGGTATGGCTGTGACCAGGGGTGGACTGGGAACCAAAGGAGGCCCTGGAAATAATGTTCAAAGTTGCCCCATTTTGATGACTCTGACTGTGGCGTGACAACAGTCAGCAGTGCAGCTGGATGCGGTTTGAAAAATTGTCCTGAAAAATATGAACGCTGGATGATGCTTGAGCGGCACTCCTCCTAGCTTCTTTGCAGGGCTTGTGTCCTTTCAAGGCGGATGGCCCAAAGCTCAGGAGGGTGTCAGCAGGCAACAGCCTTGTACTTTGTCCACATAATCTCTGGCACTTCCCACCTAAGAAGCTTGCTGTCAGGAGCTAGCAGGGCACGCTGTGTGCTGGCTGAGTACTAGTTCTTGAGCTGCTGGACAGGTCTTCTGAGTGCGGTATCTCCCTCTGATCCCCGGCAGATGTTTAGAGGAGGGATCTTGTTTCCCTCTTGGAACTCCTGGCCTTCCTTCACGGGCGGAAGATGTAAGGTAGACTGTACCTTCAGCGGGGGTGCAAATGAATCCTTCTTCTTACTCCTTGTGAAGCCGTCAGACGATCTCCTCAGTGAACGGCTCAACTCTATTTTAAAGCCAAACGGGCCCCAGTGATTGTTGCAGGGTAAACCCACCTTAATGAACCAATCCTGGGTCCCCACCAACAATCTTCAGTGATGCTTCAGGTCAGAATCAGAGTGCTTTGCAACAGACAGGGGAAGCATGACAACATATACTTGTATGTCGCACCCATCTTCCTGTCTCCCTAATTCACTGAACCCTATACTACGCTTGGTCACACCATGGGCCTCCTTTGAAGTGGTGGGTTGCAGGCGGACTTTCATCTCCTAGATTTCACATACTTCCCTGCTCTGAAAGGAGTGAATCCAGACAGGACATTCAATGTCCTTTCATACCAAAGAGGGATGTTAGTACCAAGTGACAAATTACATTACAAAGAGGTGTTGGGCTCTGGTCTCCATTGTCACTTCCTGCACCCAGGCCTTCTCTGAGACCTGCTAATTAACATTCTTGAGTATTTGCTACCACCAGCAAGGTGTAAAAATGGAGATGCAAATCCATGGGGCCTTGAAATGTTAAACAGGCTGCCCACAGCCAGGGGCTTTTGATGTACCCACAGCTGTTAGGTGTCAGCTACACATGATAGGGGAGGGAGGAGCTGGTAAACTGTGTCCTCCCAGAGTACATGACTATTTTTCGGCTGTGCAGTGAGCGTGGAAAATATGTGCAGGAATGGCCCCTCATACTTTCTGGATGTTGATCTCCCATCATTCATTCTTTTTAAGTAAACACATATCAGAAAGTCCAGGAGAGCGCACTCTCTCTGTGCGGCTGGTCAAATTCCTCACACCCATATTACATATTTTCAGCAAGCCCAACCCTTTTGCTGTGAGAACATTTGGAAATAACATAGTTTACCATGCAAAAGAGGCCCAGGGTGCAGAGGCCTACTGGGAAATCTCCAGAGTTCCCTATAGGCCAGTCCAACCCTGGCTGTGACAGAGGACGGAAGGGGTGGCTTTGTTTCAAGGACTTCAGATCCGAGTGTGCCATGAATATTATAGTGCCCTCGTATGAGCCGAAGAGTGAAAGGCTCAACAAAGCTTTCCATGATAAGGAATATGTTGGTAGATGAACATACGTTTTAAATAATATATTTTGCGGTTCATAATTACAATTGTAATCTGTCATGCTTTTGTATAGAGAAAGGGGGAGGTATGTTCCTTTGCTCCATACCCGAGAACGGAAAGGGTGGGCACCTGAATTTTGGAGGGGGCATGAGGCATTTCGGCCCTTGATGGAGAAGCCTCTTTGCGTGTCAAACTGCAAAGGCGTTAGTGGTCCGCACAGGGTGATTAATCCCTTTTACATCCCCTTCTTAACCATTATTGAAATTATTAGAAGAAAGAACATTAAATCTTAGTAACAATGCGGAAGTCCATGGGGAAAATAATAATCCAAATATAATGTAAGATAGTTTAGATCTATAACGATGCATAATTATCAGTTCTTTGCTTATCAACAACGCATGCTCTTATAAGCACTGGCGCCTTCTGTGTGCATTGTTAATGCTGTCAGCATCAGCCCGAGAGCCTTTGTACGCTGTGTTGCACACGGCCCTGCTGCGGCGAATACATCACAAAAACCACAGCTGCTGTCTTCGTATCATTGTTAATATCCTACTGGCCTAACGGCCTGGTGCTGACTTCTGTATCCCCCGCCGCCCCTCTCATAATTACTGTTATCATAGTAAGACATCTTGGCTGACAATCAAGTCATTCGAATACAGTACCTGTGGCGGCATAAATGTTGACACTCTTTTTTGCCAAGGTAGTCCATTTGTTGGGACACTTAAAGTCTGTTTACCTAATGTGCACCCGTTGGCGGTTATTATTCAGTGCGCAGGAATCTAGCAGGTGCTGCCCTCTGGTGACATCATTCTAGCATCCGGCATTTGGAGGGTCTCCAATCATTCAGCGACCATCTGTTGCTCAAATGCTAAACGATGACAAAGAAAGCACCGACAAGTCTGCGCTCTGAGCAGATTATCTCTGTGTGCCCTGCTGGTGTCCCTGTCACAGCGCCCCATTAGGCTGCATCCGAGTGCCAGCGGCTCTGCTAATAATCACAGACCGCAAGAGCCTCTTGGTGCTGCATGGGATCAAATGGCTCAGGTGAAAACGCAGGAGTCAATCAAGCAAACTAATACGAACGAAGGATTCCAACACTGACAGGTTTGCTGACATCCAGTCATCGCTGTTGAGACTCAGCCGCATAATAGGTGTGGAATTCGAAGGAGATAAAGCGTTCTATTGACAACAATCAACATGCTAAAAGATGACCTTATGTAACCTAGTTTAGGTATGTATCTGCAGGTTATTAATCCAGTGGCCGGCATAACAAAGCCCTTGGCTGCACATTGCCAAGCACAAACGTCGTGCATCGACACAGCATGGGGATTTTAACTCAATTACCTTACAAACAAACATTGGCAAAACCCTATTTTTTAAAGCTTCTGTATAGGCTTGAGATACGCATTTTCCAGTCACTGCTATAAAAGTACAACCTGGACATAAAATGGCAACAACTGCCAAACGCTGTTACTATCTGGCATAGTATGGGAGTAATGCTGAACTAATGCTTTTGCAAGAGTCCAAACTGTTTGGGTTGTCCAGCGCTTGTTTTCAATGGCAATTCAGTGCAAGGAATAGATACAGGGGCACATATATTGATTATATATTAAATGTCTGATGGCACACTTGGCTAAGACATTTGTAAAGCACAAGGAGCTAGTTATCGCTGGAATAAAGCCGTGGGTTTGAAGAAGACTGCTTAGAAATGCATTTGGCATTCCCTTAAAAGCACAGAGCTAGCTCAAAGAGATCCTGGGAGTGGGCTGTTTGTGGTAGGAAGGGGCATGTAGTGGGTGAGAATGGCCATAACCTCTAGTAGGGCCATGGGTCCTAAAAGGAGTGGGTAAAAAGCCAAACAACAACCATGGCTGTGTATCCCTCATCACATGCCACCTTCTCCTATTTGTTTCATGCTAATAGGAAGAAAAAGGAGAATGGAAACATAACACAAAGACACTGTGTGATAGCCCAATCATTGGCTAAGTGTTATGTCTTACCTATCCTGGTTCATTAGCTGTTTCCTAAGTATATGTGAGCCTGTGCCTGGAATGCTTGTATTATAGTGTTCCATCCAGAATGTTTTGGTGTGAGTGCCAAGGTTCTCCCTGTGCAGTTGGAAAATTAGCTGAACAGAGGGGGGACCGGTGGATGCTTCCCTCCCTTATGTACTTATCCTGCCTGTAACTTATTATCTGTGATTTATGTACCACGAACCCACTAAAGTCTCTTAACCCAACCTGGTCTCCTGGCTCATCATTTCAACCCCTCAACTTGCATCATAACACTAAGTCAATACTATATATCCTCCTATCTGCACTCCAAAATACCTTCAAAAACTCTTCTTGAAAATAACTGCTCCAGGACAATCGGCAAGCCTACCTGGAGCTTAAATTACTAAAACTCTTGTACATCATACTCGCAGCAGACAAATAGGACAATTGGACCCAAGGTGGAAGAAATCCGTTATTGACGAGGGAACCAAAGGAGCAACATATGTTTATTTCATGCATTTCAATGAGGGAGAGCAATGCCCTATTGTAATCATGATACATGCTGCTACCGTGATAATTACTTTGAAAATAAGTGTCATGTCCCGGTTCCGTCATCATTCTTTTCTTCACCATTGGAGGCAATATTGTGCTTTCGTTTCGAGTCCCTCCAACATGGCGGCCAATGCTCCATGCATCAGTCTAGTTCCGGCAGAGGAGGAGGAGGGTCACATGACTGCAACAGCCTCAGTGACAAGGGAACATTGTGTTTATATGCAGGAGGGATGCGCATTGCTACTGTGTTGTCAAGCATCGTAAATTAGCTATTCTAGCTGTCCTCTGCTTTTACCTACCTTTTCTATCCCTTCTAACGTTCTAGTGTTCCGCTATTCTTCATCCTTCATACAGGATACCTTTGCCCATGCTCACCTTTAGAACGCCCTATCCTCCGGTGCTCAAGTCCTTACCTCCCGACAACCAACATACATGCCAACATTCCGACGTATCTCGGAGGTAGTTTTCGGAGGAAGTTTTGAGAGGGAAAATCGGGAGAAGTAGGTTTCCCCATAGAAATGTATTGGCACTGGAATTATCTTAGGCGGGAGAAGGTGACAAAAAGCAATATTTCTCACTGAAAAGTCGGGAGTCTCCCACCTAATTCGGGAGGGTTGGCATCTCTCTCTCTCTCTCTCTCTCTAACTCTCTCTCTCTCTCTCTCTGCCTCTCTCTCTCTCTCTCTCTCTCTCTGCCTCTCCCTCTCCCTCTTCCTCTCCCCTTAGTTTCACCCTGTACCAGATAATGACCCGGAATCCTGCTGAGATTGCTGCTTGTTGCGAGGCAATCTTTGCGGAAAAAAAGAACAGGGTTTTCTCCCCCTTGAGGGTTTTCCTGAGATCTTTCTCTCCTTGCTTAAGAGATTGACAGGGATTTCAGAGAGATTCTTATGAGCCACGGTGAGCCTCTGAACTATCCCAGGTTAGTCGATTGTTCATGTTTCCGTTGCATATCGTTATATCATTGACAGATAGCAACGCCTAAAAGATTTCACCACAATGGAACAGATTCAGCAGCTTTAACGGCCATTCAAGATCTGACACAGGAGGTACAAACTTTAAAACAGGAAAATGTTACTCTACGGCAACAGATGCTAAGGCCACCCAGCGCAGGTGAATTACCATCTGGACGTTAATTGAGTGGTAAATATGACGGTAAGCCGCACAAGTTGAAAGAATTTTTAGAGGCTAGTACTATTCAGTTTTCTTTCAAGGTCGCCTACTTCCCTTCGGATAGGGACAAAGTTGGTCAAATGATTGCCAATCTTTCAGGTGCTGCCTTAGCCTGGGCTACGCCACGTGTCACGACTAACAACCCCATCTTGGATTTGTACCCAGCATTCATTAATTGCATTAAGGCTATGTCCGGAAGGCATGAGGTTAACACTTCTGCCCAGGGACAACTTTTGGATATAAAACAAGAAACATGGATTTGCTTTCCTATATTGCCAAATTTAAAGAGATGGCTGGAGATACGGCTTGGTCGGACAATGCCCTTATAACCTTATTCAGACGAGGACTCTCCGAGGAACTCAAAGATGAAGTGTCTCGTATTTCTTGAGCTCCTAATCTGGCTGAAATGATCTCCCTTTCCATACAACTTGATTATAGGTTACAGGAAAGAAGCCTAGAGTGCAAACGGAATAGACCTACAAGATCACAATTAGATCTGATCCGTACTCCTGCTAGACCTGTCAGTCAGGAAGAACTTATGAAATTAGGGTTGGCCTGAGGTCCCCTGACTCCTGAAGAAAGTAGTCACTGCAGAACAACGGATCTGTGTATGTACTGCGTGTCCAAGGATCATTTGGTTCATGACTCTCCGATCACTCCACCAAGAAGATCAGGAAAAAATGGTTTGCCAGGACTCAAATGCTATTCCTTTAGCGCAATTACTTCCACAGTCAAATAAATCAAACATGGTGGTCATTATGATAACTTTGAGGTGTGCCGACCTCGAAGTACAGAATGTCCCAGAACTCATTGATTGTGGGGCTGCAGGTTGTTTCATTGATGACATTTGGACCAGGTCTCATAATATCCCAAGGCGCATGAAAAGGATGGTAGTCCGGTGAAAGGAGTGGATGGTACTCCTTTGATATCTGGTCTCCTTCAAGAACACACCGAAGTCCACTATATGTTGGTATCCTCCCACAAGTAGGAGTTATCCTTTGATCTCATTAAGGCTACCCATCATTCCATCATACTAGAACTCCCGTGGTTATACAATCATAATACCTACTTTAACTGGCGAGCCATTACTTTATTTCTGGTTTCAAAGCACTGTGTAACTCACTGTTTGACTTCCGGAGAACCAACCAGACCCCTTGTCTCATTTTCCCCCACTGAAGTATCCTATACTAAACATATCAGCAAGGTCAGGACTCTTTCCATTCAGTACGAAAGGTTCCTAGGAATATTTTTGAAATGCAAGCCAAGATCCTACTGCAGCATAGGAGGTATGATTGTTCCATCCCCATATTACCTGATCAACCTGTGCCCTTCGGCCGGATCCATATGCTGTCTGAAAGGGAGAAAGAAGTACTAAAGGAGTATATTGAGAGCAGTTTGCAGAATTGGCTTATTAAGGAGTCATACTCGCCTGCAGGGGCTTCTCTGTTTTTTATTCCTAAAAAAGGATCAGATGAACTTCGCCCGTGCATCGACGATAGGGAGCTAAATAAGATTACCATTTGTGACAGATATCCCATGCCCTTGATACCGGAAATTCTGGAGGCTGTCAAAGGAGTGCAGATATACACCAGGTTGAATCTCCGGGGTGCTTATCACCTCATCCGCAGCAGTGCAGGTGATGAGTGGAATATGGAATTTTGAACACCCTTTGGCCATTTTGAATACAGAGTAATGCCTTTTGGCCTTTTCTATTCCCCTGCAATCTTCCAAAGATACATGGATCACATATTTTCGGATCTCTTACTTCATTCATTGATTATATAGACAACATACTTATCGTTTCCCGAACATTCTCTGAACATGTCAACCAAGTCCAGAGGGTATTGCAGAGATTGAAGGATAACCATCTTTCCTGTAAATTGGAGAAATGCGAATTTCATCAGCAGGACGCTTGGGTTAAATTTTGTCCTCTTGGGGAATCGCTATGAACCCTGGTAAAGTGTCTGCCATCCTGGATTGATCACCTCCCTGTTTGGTCAAGGAATTACAATCCTTCATCGGGTTTGCTAACTTTTATCAGAGGTTCATTGCAGATTTTCCAAGGTTATCCTGCCATTAAGCGCCCTGTTAAAGATAGGGGTAAGATTCACCTGGTCTTCGGCCGCTAGCCTAGCCTTCGATGCCCTAAAGACGGCCTTTACTACAGCTCGGATCTTGAAGACTCCTCATGAAAGGAAAGGTTTCATCCTGGAAACAGATGCTTCATCTCACGCCTTGGGCTCAGTACAGTTACAGAAATCTGAATCAGGAGAGGGATTACCAGTTACCTTTATGTCTAAAACCTTGTCCCTAGTGGAATCTCATCATACAGTTCTTGAAAATGAACTCATGGCTATCAAATTAGCTTTCCAGGAATGGTGGCACCTCCTTCTAGGATCCAAATATCCCATTGAGGTCTGGACGGATCACCAGAACCTGAAAATCTACAGTATACTGAGACTAGGAACAGCCAACAAGCACGCTGGATTCACTTTTTCTCACCTTATCATATCACATTCGTGATCATACCCGGGAAGATCAATGTATTAGCTGATGCACTATCCAGGAAGTCACCATCTAAAGCTTCAAGTTTCCAAACCAAATACATGTTCCCTAAAGCATGCTTTATTCTGGCTGGCTCTGATTTCCTGCAAACAGTGAGACATGACACCCGTGAACAGGCCGACACTTGTAGAGAAATTACCCCCATATTCGGTTTGATACCTGATGATGGTCTGCTATTTCATATTCAGCAGGTCTTTCTACCATGTCTTACTACACAGACAGAAGCTATGAAGATGTGGCATGATTCCAAGATTGCGGTACATCGGGTGTCAAAGGCACCTTGGCTTTGCTGCGAAGACATGTTTGGTGGCCAAACATGGAGAGCGATGTACGGGAGTACATTTCCAGTTGCGTCATCTGTCTAGAACCAAAGACTCCTCGTAGGGCACCTTGGAGTAAACTGGTCCCAGTATCTCTTCTGCGGAGGCCATGGCAGAAGATCTCCATGGACTTCATTTCACATCTCCCCAGTTCTAAGGGTCTCATGACTATCATGTGACCACTGACTTCTTTACTAAGATAGCTCACTTTGAAGCCATGTTTCAAATCCCAACTGCCAACAAGGTGGGCGACTGTTCATCAAACATATCTTCATTCGAATGGCCTTCTGGACACTATCATCTCAGACCGGGCCCTCAACACACATTCAGGTTTTGGAAACTAGTGTTTTCTGCATTAAACATGAAGAGATATTTGAGCAATCGGATACCACCGGCAAACCAATGGTCAGAATCAAAGGTTGAACCAGATGTTGTAAGGATATCTATGGCCGCACATGATGACTAGGCAACTCTCCTACCACTAGCAGAATTTGCATACAAGAACGCAGATCATGAATCCATTGGTACTAGTCCATTTTATTGTTCTTATGTCTATCATCCTGACTGTTTTCCTTCCCACTCTTGTTCTACTGCCAATTTCCCAGATGTTGTGGCTCTCTTGACCGATCTTCAACGGGTTCATAAACTAGCACTGACCTCCCTTCGGGCTGCCCAGGATCAGTGTAAACAGGCAGCTGACAAGCATCGAACTACGGTCCCTATTATGAAACCGGGGGACAAGGTATGGTTGTACACACAATTCCTTCCAAAGCATCAGGTTCCCTCCAAACTGTCACCTAGATTCTTCAGTCCTTTTATGACCCTGGATACGAGGGGTCCTGCTGCCTTTCTGTTACACTTACCACCTACTTAGTCACGGTTGCACTCTGTCTTTCATGTTTCACAGTTGAAGCCGGGTGCCTCTGACTGCTGTCATCAGAATGTCCTTGCGCGTCCCCCTCCAGTGTTCACCCCTACCAGCATGGAATATGAGGTGGAAGGAATTTGTGATTCAAGGTACTTTCGCCCACCTGCAGTACCTGATTGCTGATCGCTCGTAGGAACTGGCTTCTACTGTTCATGCCCCGCAGATATGAAGGCATGTCCCTCGCACACCACATTTTTGGAAGGTGGAGACACAACCCCCTGAAACAAAACACTATGGATAACAGATTATGCATCCGAATTACTCACCTGGAAGAGAGAAAAGATAACTAGGAGAAGAAAGAAAGAAAGAAGGAAAGAAGGAAAGAAAGAAAGAAAGAAAGAAAGAAAGAAAGAAAGAAAGAAAGAAAGAAAGAAAGAAAGAAAGAAAGAAAGAAAGAAAGAAAGAAAGAAAGAAAGAAAGAATTGCCAATGCTATTAGAGGGTCAGCATAGAGAGAAGGCCAAATCACAATTGCGCCGCTAGAAGGGAGTGGGATGATGAAGGGATACGCTACTGTAGTGGCAATAAACTAAAACAGACTGATTAGAATCTGCATTGCTAAATGTAATATATTTATTTTCAAGACTGCAAGGATACTGACAGAGACAAGCAGGATGTTTTTAAATATAACGTCAACTGGACTATGATGATTGATCAAAGACTTTACAGGTCAGGGAAAATTGTTTGGGCAATGCTTTGGGACACAGGGTAATGCAAAGCCGAAGCAGAGCTTTGGCGACTGCTCAACATACACAATCAATAAGATACCTCTATTTCCTGTGTCCATGTTACATGCAACAGTGCTGATCCCTCTACCCTCCGGCACATTGTGAAAGTGTGAAGCTGTTAGGCAAGAATGTATGCAGTACTGTGTGGTAGACTGCACCAGCCTTGTCCTCTTTGCAATAGTTAACCCAACCTTTGGTATAAGCATGCACTACACAAGTTGGTAGAGTGACTGAGCATCCAGGCTTATCTCAAGAGGGGCCAATGTGAGCTGTAGGGTTGTAACATAGACGTTCACAGTGACAAGAATCCAAATAAAATGTATACTCAAGTTTTCCTGATTGAACAATGATTTATTTATTTAACAGTCAATTTGAATAAGCCTTTTTTAGAAGGAAGCAAAAATGTAACACTTAAAATATACTTAAAAAATACACACTCTCAGTTTCAATAAATCAGTGAATACCCGTTTTGGCATGGCACACAGCCACTTCCTACACACTGAGGTGACTTAATAACTAGGACCCTGTTGAGATTGATATATCACTGGTACATTTAAAGCAATACTGAGTTTGGTGTTAAAAGGAAAAGGTGAGAGGGAAGAAACAATGGTTAACAAGGCAAGTACTTTTGAACCCCACAATGCAATGTAGATTAACCCTTTCCTACCTACACAAGTTAAGAATGTGTGACCTTTTGGAGGGACAGATCAAAACACAAAGTCAGAGGTTAGAAGAGTCTTCAGGGAGCTAGGACAGCCAATGTTACTTGTGCAAAGTCTAGGGGAGCTTGTGTTCTTCTTGAAGGTAAGTAAAAGGTCTTGCGCAATGTTATAGAGAGATTTGTTGACAAAGAAATCACTGTTGGGCCACAAGCTGGGAGGCTTGTGATGGGCAAAGCTGCAAGCAACTCTACAAGGAGCAGCCAAAGCAAGTCTCAACTGAGAGCTAGCAATGCTACACAACAAGAGGTAAGTACCTTTTAGTTTTACAGTACATTAGGTCTGAATAAATTGGTTCCAGCTGGCTTCTGTTCCTGTTGTAGTGTGCAGATCATGTTGTTCCTGGGCCTCAGTCATGGGGACAAGAGGGGGGATGTCTGGGGACTCCTACACTATGATTTGAAGGTCGGCAGCAGCAATGGGCAAACTTCAGATCAGCAGTTCATCGCGCATTCAGCTTCTCGCAAATAATACCACTGCGGTTCTCAGATACCTTGTGGCCTTTTCTTGCTTCTTGGGTCCTTGGTTAGTCCTGCTTCATGGGTGTCCGGAGGGTCTTCCTAGAGCTCAGGTCTGACTTGACACACTTGATTCTGGTGTTCCTCTCCCTGGCAATTGGTTACTGCAGGAGCAATGGAAGTACAGCCAGCTCCGGGAGGATTTCTAGATGAGTACGTCTTGGGGTCGATTGGTCCCACCAACCCAAGCGGAGAAGTCGTCCTTTACATGGCTTCTCTAGTCTAGGCGAATTCGGAGCATCAACACTGCAGCAGGGCTTCACCGGGCAAACCAATGGTCCAGGAGTTGCAGCAAGCATCTCTTCCAAGTTCTTCTTCGGATTCCTTCGTCGAGTGGTCGACTCTGCCTTCTGTCCAAAAGACCTCGCCTTTTATGCAGGTTTCTCCCATTTATTTGCAGCCTAGCTGTCAATCACACAGCAGGGTAGCTGTCCTCCAAAGACATCCAGCCAGCCAATCACCTTTGGGTGCATTCCTGTAACCAAGGAGACTAAGAACAGGGAGTTTCGGGCACCTCTGTTGCTTCCTTCCCTGCCAGACATGCTGTAGCCAGAGGCGGGTTTCACTGGTGAATCCCGGCAAAGACAAAACAAACAAAGGGACCAAACCTGGTTTGGTACGCAGAGTTAATCTCAAGAAGGACCTTTCCAACAAGAAGTATTGAGAAAAAAAAGACCGGAGCCATTTTGACAAAATGAGCACCAATGGGAGCTTTACTGCGGCTACAATTACAGCCCACGGTAGCCACACTCAATGATAGTAAAAAGTAAACCACAGCCACCAGCCATTAATTGTAGAAAGGTTAACATAAAAATGTTACATGAGAAACTATACAAAGGGGAAAAGGGGATACTAAGTAACCCCTCCAGCACCCTATTGTAAAATAGTGTGTGCTGGGTCTAGAAGTCACAAATGCAAGTAAAGTCAATTTCACTTTAGTGTTCTTGGAAACAGTAGGTTAACCAAGAGAAGGTATTTAAACCTTTGGGAAATCTGAAAGACTTCCCTCTGCCACTGTGTGTCACAATATACAAATGTGATGCCTATTGAGTTTGTCAGACTCCAAAACCAAAAGAAACACAGTGTTCAAATTACAGAAAAATACATGAGAGTTTGGGAAAAAGGTTTCACTCTCTCCAGGATAAAAATTAAAAGTCCTATAAAGTCCAGCAAAAGAGCTGGGGGTCTCTAAGGTAGAGGGAATTAGCACATTTCTGAGAATTCTCGCTAACACTCGCCCCCCCCCTCCCAGACTAAGGGACAGGAGGATTTAATCCACTCCTGGATGAATTTCCTTACTCTAATCGGTCATTCTTTCTGGAGAGACTATCAGCATTTTGGTGATTACACGCTGACCTGTGTTCTATGGTGAAATCAAACCTCTGATGGCTGATTGACCATCTTAACAATTTAGTATTCTCCCCCTTCATCTGCATTAACCATCTCAAGGGTTGGTGGTCTGTTTTAATTACAAAAGTAGATCCATACTAGTATGGTCTAAACTTCTTCATAGACCACACAATTGCAAAACATTCTCTTTCAATTGTTGCCCACCTTGTTTCACGGTCCTTCAGTTTCCTACTGATGAAGCAGATAGAGTGTCCCCTGCCTTTCTCATCCAGTTGACTCAGAACTGCACCTATTCCTGTATTTGAAGCATCAGTGTGTACAATAAAGGATTGGTTGTAGTCAGGAGATCCCAAGACTGGAGCTTGACAGAGGGTTTTCTTAAGCCCTCCAAATGCCTTGGTGCACTTCTCATTCGTCCTGACCTTCTTGGGGACTTTGGGTGAGGAGATAACATTCAAGGGAGAAGCTATGGTCCCATAGTTCTCAATTATGTTCCTATAGTAACCTGTGAGACCTAGAAAGGCTCTCACCTGGGTTTGAGTAGTAAGGGTGGTGCAGTCTTGTAAAGCTTGTACTTTGCTAGGCAATGGCCTTATTTCACCTCCTCCCACCCCATTTCTAGGGTACACCTCTTTACTCTGACAAATTTGACATTTGCTTGCCTTTATGGTCATATGGGCCTGCTCAAGCACCTGCAATACATATCCAAGGCGGTGAAGACGCTCTTCCCAAGTGGGGCTGAACACTGCAATGTCATCCAAGTATGCCATGCAGACATTTTCCATCCCATTCAGAACATGATTTACCAACCTTTGGAATGTAGCAGGTGCATTTATTAGTCCAAAAGGCATGACCTTAAACTGGTAGATATCTCCTGGGGTGGAAAATGCAGCTTTCTCCTCGGCATGGTCTGTCAGAACCATTTGCCAATAGCCTGATGTTAGGTCAAATGCACTGAGGAACTTGGCTGAACCAAGTTTGTCCACCAGCTCATCTGTTCTAGGTAAAGGTTGGGCATCAGTCGTGGTGACTGCATTAAGAGCTCTATAATCCACACAGAATCTCAACTCCTTGAATCCTGCCTTTGGACTCTCTGACACATTGTGAAAGTGCGAAGCAAACAAGAGACCCGGAGAAGAAGATGTGAAAATGGAGATATGAATGTGTCCCTTGCTTCACTTGTCCTACCCTCCTCTCGAAGTCATGAAAGGTGTACATCGTTCCTGGCCCCCTTCTCCCCATCACCGATGTATCACAGATGTGAGAAATACTATTCACTCAGACAGCCATTTAGACCCTATCCTGATGACGACATTGAAGAGATAAGTTTGCAGCCGATGAAACAAGTAGACTGACTGTGACCAAACCAGAGCTCATGAAGTCACCACTGAGACCATGACATCGATGCACTAGACATGAAGTACATATGCATTCCTGCATGAAGTTACACAGACACTTAGATTAAACTATGCCTAGACATGAAGAACATGCTTATGACCCACTTAGATAGCGGACGTATTCACTTTTGCTATGCAATAACCACAAGTCGCATAAGAATACATATAAACTGCTAGCTGACGCTGAACACAACTAAATGAGTGGCAATGTAAATCAAGATGGAAGCCACAGACACTTTGGAGTAAATAGAAGGCACAGAAAAGGCTCACAACCACAAAGAGAGGAGTGACACGCTGATTTTGCAGAAAAGCGCAAAGCCGCCTGCATACGCAGTCAGCGTACATATTTTTGCCAATGACACTGACGAAAAGCAAGTTTCACATTAGTAGAGGAGAAAGGACAACTGCATGTGTAAAAGCTAAACATTCTCATAATTGTGAGCAGGCAACCTAAGTTTGTGGTCCTGTACACAGGTGATTTGAACCGGAGACAGACCATTGTTCCCATCCAACTGAAGACAGACCATGTAAAAGTAATATCAAGTTGAAAGCTAAATGTTCAGTCTGAAGGCCAAGGGGATCAGAGATGGTAACCTTGTTGGGTACAGATAGATCCTTTTGGGCTGTTCGCACCACCTTGAATAGTTGCTCATGGGTTGGTAACCTTTCAAAGTGCCAAGGCTGAGAAGACCCTCACTGACCAATCCCTACCCTCCTTCCATGCTAGCTCACACGTTGTTGCAAGATCCAATAGTAATGCACTAACCTGACATGCCTGTAGTTGCAACATTTAAGAGGTGGTCACAGGAGGAGCCACCAGACAATGTTTATCCAATGAAACAACTAACCCCATAGATTTTCTATATGTAGCCTACTGTACTAACCAATCCCATCCCACCTTAGGTTTTTTGCAATGTATCATTTGTTTGTGACATCACTCTGCCTTAAAAGTCCTTGACATGCCTGTAATCAGTGAGAGAGCATTGGAAATCATGAGGTATTCATGTGTTAATCCCTGTTATAAGATATCTTAATAAACATTGAGTTTTGTCAAATATTTGGACATGTCAGTTTTTTTCAGTGCAGGAACTTTCCCCTGAGCCAGTTCCTCTTGCTTGCATTCAGGGAAATGAAAAGATCCCATTTTATTTCAGGTGGTAGTAGAGGGTGGTCGCTAAGGCCCCTGTAGAATACTGTTTTTTCCTGCTGTGTGCCCTTAGGGATGCATCGCAACATGCGAGGACCAGACTATCAACCATGTGTGGAAACTGAGTTGGTCATCAGGAGCCCCTTTGTTAAAATTCCTGCGTGCTCCCAGTGGGACCCCGAGGAGACCGGAAGGCAGAGTGACATATTGTGGGAGTGACGGTGTCTGAGGGCTTCAGCGCATCAATGGAGTCTAAGTATGAGTCGAACAATATGACAAATATTGGGGAGGGAATTGTCATGTTGAGATTTGTCTATTGTGTTATTTATGAGAGAATACCTGTTTCCAGGTATTAGCTTATGTTATGGATGACAAGATGAATCCCTGTGTCTAAGCGCTAGCCTAGGTTGCAGAAGCTGGTACCTTATTCAATTTTACAGAAAATATATTTTATGAAATGAATCCCCTGTGAATGAAAAGCAGGGTGATGGCTGTATTTGTGGGATATTTGTGATGTGTGTTGTGATGATTTTATTGGGGGGCTTTGAGAGTGCACTCAAAGTGTTTTTCATGCATAATGTTTGGGGAATAGGACATAACGCATTGACGCAAGAGTGATGGCCCACAGTGGGGCACAGAGTTGTTGCTGAATACAAATTTAAAAAGTAATTGTTCTGTAGCGTGGCGAGGTGGTGTTGAAGCTTTGGAAAACAGGAAGATTGTTGTACCATTGGGTTTGGCTCAAAGAACACCTGAAGGGTTTTTGGCATGGCCTTAAGGGCAGAGATTAGAGCATGGGTAATGTGTGGAACACACCCTTGTCAGTAATGGTGATCTGGAGAGGCTTGTGGAATAGAGTATTGGCTGTTTATTTAGGAGAAGTTGGTTTATTGTTGACAAGAATCCCCAAATTAATATTGCCATTGTTTGAAGTGTACAAAAATCCTGATTTGAGGTCACGTAAGTATTGACAGTCAGAGAGTGATGTGCCATCATGGGGGGTACTCCCCTTAAACATTTGTGCGAGTTCCTTCTGCAGTATCAGGACAAAATATGCAAGTATAGCATTGAAAGGACTCGCAGTAGAAAGGCCAAAATGGTGAGGCCATGGCCTCGGGAAAGCAGTCTTTCAAAATCTGTGCTGCAACACATGTCAACATATTTACATGCTGCATATAAGGGAAGAGGTTAAGCAACAAATTAGCCGTACTAGAATTATGGAAGATATTTGAGGACAGGGAAGAGGACCCACCCAAAAGGGAGTTGATGCTCTGTCAATATGATGTGGGGGATGAAACACACACAGGTCCTCCTCCTCAAACAGCTGGCCCAACGACACAAGGCCAGTGATTTTAGCCTTTGAAGGAATTGAAAGCAGCAGCAGGGTACCCTAACCCTGTGTATGCACCTCCTGCATATAGTGGTGAAGATGCACTTAGTGGCGATAAGCTAGCAAATAAGAAAACAGGGACTATGATTGATGAAAGAGCGCAGTGATCTGCAAGCAAAGCTGATGGGGCGACAAATTGAGTCAGGGATGTAAAGGGGACGATGAGGTGACAGTTCCACTGAATGAGTGGGTAGGAGGACAAATACTGCTCAAATTAGATGGAAGGAACATAACGGAGCATAGTGACCCAGAGGAGGTTAAGAAACAGAGGGAAAAGGAAGAAGAGGAAAGAGAAGGGGTAGAGCTAATGGGGGAAGTGAAGAGAAGAGAAAAGAGAGGAGGGAACAGAAACAGGAGAGGGAGGAATTAGAGAAAGTAGAATACAAGGAGAGAGAGGAAAAGGAAAAGAGGAGAACACTGAAAAAATTGAGAAGGCAGAAGAAAAGAAAAAGGCAGGTGCAATTGAGGAGGGAGAAGAGTTAAATGGAGATTGAGAGGTTTGTTAAAGAACAATGGCACAGAGAAGAGGAAGTGAGGGATATGGGGAAGGAGTGTGAAAGAGAGAAAAGTAGGAAGAGATGCCTTAGGGAGGTGGAGGATATAATGATGGGTTCTAGGCTTTCAGACAACAACAAGGAAGTGGGGATACGGAGAAGGATTAGGGCAGTATACAGAAGCAGGAGGGATACTGCTGCTGCCTGTAAGGCAAGAAGGAGCATAGCGGGATCCACGGTGAGGGGGGTTGGGAGGATGATTAACTGGCTAGAGCAGCAAGGAGACAGAAGGGTAAACATGTTGAGATGACTTAACTTTGAGGACGGAGGTGATGAAGACAGTGATGACAGTATAGGTACAATGGGGCCAAGACAAGAAACTAGGGGAGAGTGATGACAAAAAAGGGAGGAGGCCATGGGGCCCCTCTGAACGGGTAAACCCAGAGCGTGAGACACTGTGGGACGAAGAGGAGGTTATAGAAAGGGGAAAGCTAGCGCCTGAGGGGCACAACAAGCACTGTAAAAGTAGATTGCATAGCACGGACACAGTTACTCCATATGCGCAGAGGTTGCGGGTGTTACCAGGACAAAAGACAACTGGCAGACAGAAGCATTTACAGTACAAAAGATTTATGGAAATATGACAAAAGTGTGGGGCTGATGCAGCTTACACTGCTAGAAAGGGGGTTGCGGGCGACCACAATATATACCATGGCTACAGATGGACCAGGGTAATTTGAGGTGTAAGTTGCCATCATTGACTCCAGGAGTGGGGAAATGGATTTATGAATTAGAAATATTGACAGCAGGGACAAAACTAGCAGTGGGTGACATGAAGATCCTGCCATTCTTGGTGAGGTAGCTGAAGATGTTTGGAAATATTTTGGGTGAATTTTGATATATAATACACTAAAGTACATCTCATTACTGAAAATATATGTTGTAAGTTTGCCTAATGCCCTTTAGCCTCCAGCGCTATGTTTTCTATGTTAATGAAAGCACCAACAAGGATTAAGAAAGTACCATTGGCTGTGTCGGTGAGAGACTGTTTTGAATTCAGCTAAATATTTAGAATCAAGGACTCAAATATTCAGCATTTTTTCAGTGGACCCTTCAACATTTAAAAGAAAATTCAAAAAAGCTCTAGAGTGGTCTCTGGAAAAAAAAACACATATATATATAACATAAACTACGTTTTATAAAGGATTGAGATTTATTTTATACCATCGAAATGTGTCCATTAAATAAATTAGTACATTATGGATATTGAAAATGGGTCTGACAAATTTGATTTTTAAAAGGTGTGAGGCAAAAAGGAATTTGAGATTTGCATAGGACATATTAATGAACAGATATTATGGGCTCCGCTACAACATGGCGGGCGCCCTTGTTATCATTTTTGATTGTTCTCCAAAACAAACAATACCCACGAGTGAATACATAAAAGGTGGTGACTTTTTCTGAGGCTGCTTCTAGGCTCTGCAGTGTTTCTACAAGCCGTTATTGGATCTATATGCAGAAACGTGAGTAGAAATACTTTTTAACAAATGTAATGGGTACAATCACTTTGGACGCACTATGGGTAGTCTTGTATGTTTAACAAGCAGCTTGGAGCACACATGGAGTAACACACGGTTAAAATGTCCTGCAAAGCACCTTAGGGTGGCACTTAAACATGCAGCCTTCTGGTAATTGTTTTTTCTATCCGTTGCTATTAGACCACCACTAGATATCTGAGGTACCCTTATAGTCAATCAGACATGACTTGAAGTGCCCAACTAACAAACAATGGTGACTGTAAAAATAACATCAGCTACATATACTTAGGTGATTGAAATGAAACTAGGAGGAACGTTTTGTATTCATTTTAATAAGAAATGGAGGATATTTCCTAACACCAATCTGTCTGAACTTTCAAAAGAAAGAAAGAAAGAAAGAAAGAAAGAAAGAAAGAAAGAAAGAAAGAAAGAAAGAAAGAGCATCTTTTGCCAGATACGTGTATATGAATATGAGCATATTTTGAGGCTTTGATGTGGGAATACAATACAAAAAAAATATATATATGAATATCTGGCGCAATTATGTCTTTTGACTTTGGGAAAGGAGATAAGAAGACTAATTTAGGGCCTCATTACACGGTAGGCGCTAAAAAACAGGATTTACCGGCATGGCGCTATTAGCGTGTCCGCCCTCACAGGAGACCGCCAATAGCGCACCATTACGAGTAAGCGGACACGCGCATAGAGCCATGCCGGTAAATGACCCTAACGCCATGGCGCAAAAGCACCTTACCGTGCCCGCCCAAAGTGCTGATAGCACCTCCGCCCTCACTGTGCATGCTATTTGCGGTCACTGCTATTAGCGATGACCGCTATTAGCGATGACCGCTATTAGCGGTGACCGCTATTAGCATCGACCGTTAAATAGCGGAAGCGGAAATAGCGTCATCGCACCGGAACGGGAAAGAGCACGGCGGCCATCTTTAAAAACACAATCCATTGTCATCCTCTGCCCCCTGGACCATATTGGAGTAGTGAGCTGTGTGAAATCGACCGTGACACCTGCATCATGCCCAAGGCCCTGAAGAAAACATGTGACAGGCAGTGGAAGGAAAAGTACACCAACGAGGAACTGGTCATGTTGAAGCAGACCCTTGCAGAGCATGCAGAGGTCGTCTTTGCAAATGATATGCGCCGTGCCACCTTGCTCAAGAAGAAAGCCATCTGGGAGGAGGTGGCGGTCAAAGTCAGTGCCGTGGGCACCAGCACGTGCAATGTGCGTGAATGCAGGAAGAGGTGGGACAACCTCAGGCTGCGGGTGAGGGGCATCCTGGCGGAGAACCACCGCATTGCCACTGCTGGCGGAGATGGCTCCCCAATACGCCTGAAGGAATGGGAGGAGAGATGCGCCAACATGATAGCCACCGAGAGCATTGAGGGAGTGGGCAGCATGGAGGTCGGCGTGGCTACCACTTCTGATGCAGGTGAGTGTACACATGACAGGATGCGGTGTGAATGCACAGTCACCCCCATATGTGAGCCCAGACCCCACTCATGCATGGACACACATCCACACATGCACCCATCCATCACCATGTCAGTGTCAGACCCAAACACACACACATGCACACATCACCAGAGACAAGTCCCAAACTCAAACATGCATGGATGAGGCACTGAACTGGCACATCACCTGCATCCATAACTGCTAAGTCCCAATGTCCACAACTGCATGAACCCTGTGATTTACATTGAGTATATTGAAACGCAACCAATGCCATCCCCCTTCTTGTCCCTGACAGGCTCACATACAGATGGGGAGGATGCTGCTGATGCATCAAAGGCACCACCTACATCAAAGAGGCCAAGGGCACAGGAGCCGGAGGAAACCCCTGCAACATCGAGGGGCAAGGGTGGAAGGCCACACCTGAAGAGTGGCAGCCTACGTCACAGTGCCACTGCCAGGGCAGCAGTAGCTGCACCACCAACTGTGGGCCCACCACCGGAGGCAAACCCACTGGCAACAATGCCAGACACCCAGGGCCCACCATCAGCTGCGGCAAGCTCTGCTGGTGAGGCAGCCGCCACTGGCCCCCAGTCCGATCCAGAGGACACCCTACTCCAGCAAATGGAGATGCACACCCCAAGCCCCCCAGGAAGCCCAGAGCCCATGGCATCCCAGACCCCTGGTTCTGATGGGACTTACGAGGACACCAACCCTGCAATAATGTCACCCATGCTACCATCACCAGTTGCATTGGAGCCATCTGTGGGCACGGCATCCAATGCACTGTCACCCGGCACTGATCAGCAATTCACCACCATCCTGCAGCGCCAACAGGAGCTGACCGTGCTGGTTGGGCAGCATGTCGCTGAGGCAGCAAATCTCACCGAGAAGATAGTCCAGACGGCGAGGCACTCCACTGAGCGCATGGACGCCAACACGGACAGGATATGCAATGAAATTGCAAGTCTTAGGGAGGTGCTTGTCCGCATGGCAGACACAATGGACCGCCACTTTCACCCACAAGGCCAGTCTGCCCCATCCTCGACTTCCGGGTCGACTCAAACAAGCCCCCTCAGGCGCTCGATGAGAACCACCAGGCGCACGTCTGGCAACCCTCAAGACCCTTCCAAGGACAATTGCAATTAGGGGGCTAATGGGGATACCCCGGTGTGCATTGGCCATGGCAGAAATGGCAGAGACATGAGGGACTAATGTGGGGGGTGGTGGGAAGGGTGTTATGGGTCTGTTGGGGGGGAAGGGTGTTATGGGTCTGTTGGGGGGGGAAGGGTGTTATGGGTCTGTTGGGGGGGTGCTATGGGTCTGTTGGGGGGGAAGGGTGTTGGGATGTTGTGGGGGGGTGGGAAGGGTGTTATGGGTCTGTTGGGGGGGAAGGGTGGTGGGATGTTTTTGGGCTTGCACTACTACACCTTCATGTCACTCAATACACTGGTTTCTGAACAAAACACAGGCTTGGACATCTTCATTGTGTGTGTGTACTTTATTGGCAACAGGGTCCATTGCGTGCTTCAAAACATACACCAGTGCATTACCCCCCATATCCATGTGACAGTACGGAAACATGTTCCTCAGAATATTTGGTGGATCAGATGTCGTCTCACAGCACGTCCCTCCTGGCCATCCCCTCTTGCAACACCTGCATCCCCTTCACCTCCGTCCTTCACCATCATCATCCTCATCAGGTACTTCTATTTCTACGTCAGGGGGCAGTGGCACATTCCATCTGATACACATATTGTGCAGCATGACACATGCCATGGTGATCTTGGACACCTTCTCATGTCCATACAGGAGAGCACCACCAGACCTGCTAATGCACCTGAAACGTGACTTCAATAGTCCAAAAGTCTGCTCGATCACGATGCGGGTACGGGTATGTGCACGATTGTATTCCTCCTCGTGCCTGTTCTGTGGGTTCCGTACAGGTGTGAGGAGCCAGGGCTTCAGGGGATAGCCCGCATCACCTGTATGGGGGAATGAACGGGGTCCTGTTACTGTTCACCTCAAAATCGGCCTGTTCACATCACACAAATTGACATTGCATTGTGATTCAGGTACTAAATTGACAGCATTCATGCAGATGGTCTGTGTGACAGCAACGTGCAAGGGGGAGGTCGACCCTGCAAGTAGAAATGCCACATTCATGCCTCCAACAGTAATTGACATGTCATGGGTGAGGCCAGGTCTTAGGTGTCCCTGGCCCATACAAATTAGGTAACACACTGCTAGTGCACTGACATCCTGACACCGATGTTGCCATGCTGTGAAGCATCACTTCAGTGGTGCCATAGGTGTGTGGTTCAGTGCTATGTCTAGGGGTGATCCCTTTGCATGCATTCAAGGGCGCGTTGCTGGATTGATGTTGTGCTGCACTGATTCTGTATTACGGTCTTGACACCATGTTGCAGGTTTGTGTAATATGTGGCGTGGCATGATGTGCAATGTGGATGGATGTGTGATATTTTGCAACCTGCATTGTTCTCAATGTTCTGCACCTTCGAATTGCATGTGGGTTCCTCTCAAGTACATCGTGGCCTTCCCTGAAGGACATTGGCGTACATCTGTATGTCCATTTCCCCTCCCTACGGACGCCAGTCAACACCCAGTTGGAGTATGTATCTCTCCCCCCCATTCAAACCCAGTTGGAGTATGTATCTCTCCCCCCCCCCATTCACACCCAGTTGGAGCATGTATCTCTCCCCCCCATTCCCCCCATTCACACCCAGTTGGAGCATGTATCTCTCCCCCCCATTCCCCCCATTCACACCCAGTTGGAGCATGTATCTCCCCCCCATTCCCCCCATTCACACCCAGTTGGAGTATGTATCTCTCCCCCCTCCCATTCCCCCCATTCACACCCAGTTGGAGTATGTATCCCCCCCCCCCCAAATCACGCAGCCATGTGCTTGCCCTGCTACTCACCAAGTAGCCACGAACGTTGTCCGGTGTGTCGCTCCATGTAGCGTGGGATAGTTGAGTTCCGCAGAACCATGGAATCATGTGTTGATCCTGGGAATCTGGCACAGCAATGTGTGATTATCTTGTTGGCGTCACATACCATTTGGACATTGATAGAGTGGAATTGCTTCCTGTTTCGGTACACTACTTCATTATGATGTGGGACCACCAATTCCACATGGGTACAGTCGATGGCCCCGATGCAACTTGGAATGCCTGCCAGTGAATAGAAGCCAACTTTTGTGTTTGCAATCTCCTGGGCAGTCTGTGGCATGGATATGTGTTCAGGTGCATGCTTCAGGAGTGCATCGAGTACCTGGTTCAGCGTGCGTGAGAATACTGGTTGTAAGATGCCATGCATCTGTCCCACTGTATGCTGATAGGTGCCTGTGGCCAGGAAGTGGAGCACACTCACCACCTTCAGTAGCGGGGGGATGGCAGTTCTGATGTCTATGAGGCTCACAATGTCGTCATGGATCATGTCCACGATGCTGGTGATGGTAGCCCTGTCCAGACGGTACAGGGTGTGTATCTGCTCAGGGGTCAGGTTGAATGGACTGGCTCTGATCCTGGGTATTGGTGGGTGCCTCTGTGGTATGATTAGGTGGCGCTGTGGTGCCTGCTGTGCCTGTCTTGCCCTCCTCCTCCTCCTCCTCCTGCGTCTCCTTTGTGCTGCCTGTTGTTGTAGCAGCTGCGCTGCAATGAGGTCCTCCAGGCCATGTAATGCTGCCAGTATTGGAACCATCTTGGTGTGGGGAGGGGTGTGGGAAGGGGTGTGGTGTTCTCCTTTTGAGCTGCCACAGTCTCCATTGCCTTCACCTGTGCTGATTTGGTGCACCTGTGGCAGGTGGGAACACTGCTCATTTCCCTTAACGGGTGGTCCGCGATGCCGGTATTTGCACCATGGCGGTAAAGGGTTTGGGGGGATTTACCATGCCGCTATTAGCATGTGCACTGGCCTTGTGATGCTGTGCTAATAGCGGCATGGCGTAATTAACGGGATGGAGGGTCGCGCGCACGCGGACTGCCCGCTACTAGTGGCACCGTAATTAGCGGTGCCGCTAATAACGGTGTGCCGGGTCGTGATCCACATGGGGATTTAACGTTACCGGTAATAGATTACCGGTAACGTTAAATCCCTACCGCCATCCGTGTAATGAGGCCCTCTGGACAACTAATACAATGCACCACATACATCCAGATGAATTGCGAGAAGAACAATTTACGTAAAGCTTACTTATAACTTACACCTGATTGACTCATAGATCATTATAACAAAGTAGTAATGTAAGCTTATGTTCTTTAAGGAGAATTTTTGAAGTTGACAGGGATTTAATCACCAAAATAAAATTTAGAAAGAAAAGTACCTTAAATATGCAGAAATAATAAAGAGGTTAATGTTGAGCTATGCTCGTTTTTCTGTACTAGAAATTAAACAATTCCTCCAGAAATCATGTTTTAAGAGGTTGTTCTTCTTTTTGTCATTTTCAGTTCTCTACATCTAAAAAGTGTTTTGTAAATCAACAATAAACCACACCTATTACAAGATTTCCTATGTCCTGATGAAGGCCCTGTTGGCGATCAGATGAGAATGTCTAGGACAGGCGTATAGCATATTAGGGGCCGAAACACAATGTGTCGACCTATAGTCTGACCAAATAGTCATACGAGTCAGTTGTCCTTTCTGTTTCATTTGGTTATTCCCACAACATACCACATCTCTGTACAAATACATTACTGCATAACACCCAGACTGAATATTAATTTACAGATACAGGGATCTGAGCAATTGTCTTAAGTACATGAAAGGTCTAATGTGTGCTTCGTTATCTAGGTTGCAAAATTACCAGAACTGTGTTGTTATTGTTATGGAATAAAAAAAAAGTAATGTTTTAACTATTGTATAGTAACCCCACATTATGATGAGGTTTTTTGAAGCATGTCTTGGTGCCTCCAAGGATTTTGGCAATGGGACAGCACCCATGTTTCTTTTGTAATATGAACTGTTTTTTATTAAAGGACTGAAATATGAAACTGTTCTTTTAACAGATTTCTGGCAGAAGTGCAGTGGATGTTTTCAACCATAGCACATAGCATAGATTAAGGTTATTAATATATGTGTTAAGGAAGGAGCGGTCTGTATCCTTTTTTGTATTTTATATTGTTCCTTCCCCTCACAATATAGGCCCCCAACATCAAAAAAGGTGTGAAGTACCCATTGTATATTCTAAGCAGTAACTATAGGTGACAAAACGTTCTATTTTCTTGTAGATCCTGGGGTGGCCAGGTCATGTGTTACGGAGGGGAGATACCCCATTTCAGGCATTGCCATGAACACTCAAGGTTCAATGGGCCCACAGATTGGGTTCTGTTTACTGACAAATTGGCGATCTCCATTGGAGAACATGACCTCACAATGCCACTGATATATTCTCATCAGACACCAGTTAACAATGGGAAGGGACATATCGAGTAAACGTAACATGACCATTTCAATCCCTGAAAAAGGGATTGTGTGTTCTTCCCCAGGAATTCACTATATGAATGCACAGAATATATTCACGCATTTTGCAGCTAGACTGTACAGATGGGGGTGCCCCTGGACCCACAGCTATTGCAGTATGGGGTGGAAGTGCTGCTAGCATGAGTTCCAGAGATACAAGCCAGCTGCTTTGTTTGCCAAACAAGGTTTTATTTAGACCAGAAGTTCCCTTAGGTAAGGAAGAAGGACAGAGGATCCCAATAGAATTGGAAACCGTTATAGTAGGGGACGAGATAGTAGTTGTGCACAGAGCTGATGATACAGGAAGAGATTAGAGAGCAGTAATTGCAGAAGGTGGAGGACACAGACTGACTGACTTAACAGACAAAGAACTGTTCTGGGACGACTATTCAGAAATTGAGACAGTGTTTTTATGAGAATTATGTACTGGGTAAGAATCCATTACATTGAAGTCCCACAGAGGATGGCCCTGATGAAAAAGGTGCCACCGTAAATTTTTGTAGAACACCTAGCACAAGTACCAAGCAGATTATGGACCAACAGCTGTTGTGAAATCCTCGCTGATCACACAATTTGTTCTCATTCAATTTGTAGATTTATTTACATTAAAGAAGTCCCCAGGTGGGTTAGACCTTCCCCGGCAGGCTCGCTTTGTGTATGATTCTGGAACACATCATTCCAGAATCATACGCAGAATGTGAGTGCGTAAATGTAACAAGCATACATTATAACATCTCCCCCTCTACCTTCTTCAGAAAGTGAAAGTAAAGATTAAAGTGAGAGGGGCGGAAATATGGGTAAAAGGGAATAGCAGCTTGAGTGAATGGTGAACAAACAGAACAAAACTTGACAATTTGTCAATTGACAAATAAAGGGCGTGAGGACCGACCCACACTAAACAGAAAGTTCAATAACTTGAAATAACACCTAGGATATGACTATCCCAAACATTTTGCAAAGGATATGGTTAAATGTCAGAACACTTCTTAATCCAGTTAGTTCTCAATGGGTTCCTGACACCATGGAAATCTCTAGTAGTAAATAAAATCATCCTTGAAATTTCGCACAATTCTTCTGTTCCTTGATGACATAGGATTGCTTCCCAACATGTCACCAGAAAACTCTTGGACCACCTCTTCCTCCATGGGATCCCCTTTTTCTGCTGGTCTGATGTCATCACAAGACCACTTCTTGCCATCCTCTAAAAGTACAGATTTGCCTGAACATTTCACAACTCTTTGGGGAGGCCGATACTTGGATTTACCTTTCATCACCTTCCTTGGTTCTTTTACTCTAATCCAGTCCCATCTCTCAATTTTGTTCTCTAACACATGCTTCTTAGCATCATAATATTTCTTATATTCAGCTTGCTTTTTTCTTACTCTCTTCACAATTTACTCCAAATTGATTCTTCTATTCTTCTTCGATACAAGCCAAGCAGGTCTAAGTCTTTGGTTCTTGCTCTGTTACTGAATGTGGAGTGACCCAATACGTATTCAATGCCTACTTGATTGTTTCTTTCAAAGGCAAACTGTTGGCAACTGCTAACTGGATGATACCTTTTATCAAACCATTCATCCTTTCAACCAACCCATTGGCCATGGGATGATATAACGCTGTTGTTTTATGAGTGATGGTTCTCTCCTTCAAGAAGTTTTGTACTTCTGAAGACATGACTTGAACTCCATTGTCTGATATCAATTCTTGTGGGTCACCTTCTCTGTTGGAAATTTCCTCTAAAAACTTCACCACTGTACATGCCGCAACAGAGCCATCCACCACTGCCCACTCTACACATTTCGACGTGTAGTCTACTAACACCATGAAGTAGATTTTTTGAGGCTCTAGAATCTCATCCAGGCCTTTTATGTCAATGGCTAATTTAGACCAAACAGAACCCTGTACCTCCACTGGTTGCAAAGGCATGGTTTGTGTTCTTTTCCCTTTATCACTTACTGCACAGGGAGTGTTCCTTAACTAATGCTTCTAACTCATTCCACATATTGGGCCACCAGTATGCTTCTCTCACTCTTCTCTTAGTGTGGCTTCTGCCCACATGTCCTTCGTGAGCAATTCCCATTATCCTCTCCCTCAACATTGATGGTGGGATTATGCGGTCACCTCTGTAAACACACGTGTTGTCACTGGAAATCTTGTCTTTTATTTTCTCCCATGACTTAATGCACAGATCAACATCTCACCAATTGCTTTAATGGCCTTTCTTAGGTATTCTTGTTCTTCATCATCCTTCATGGCCGTGATCCACTCTTCTTTAGAAATGCCCGGATTTATGTGTGCGATAATACATTCTGCACCTTGTTCTTCTGTTAGCTCATCATTATTTGGGTGATTGTCATTATCAGAATCCCACGGCAGTCTAGAAAAAATTCTGCAACTACATTAGTTAGTCTTATCCGGTGTATGTTTCACCTTAATATTATATTGCATAATATCGAATGTCCACCTCCTTATTCGTGGTGAAGTCAAATGTGTTTTTTTTTATTCAACACATGAATGAGTGGCTTATGGTTGGTTTTCAGATCAACAGGAATGCCCCAAATGAGTCCTCTGAAATGTTCCAAAATCCATTTGACTCCCAATGCTTCTCTCTCAATGGTTGAATATTTTTTTTTTCGGCTTCCCTCAAGATTCTGGATGCGATGGCAATCGGGACCACTGTCACTTCTTGCGCCTGCTCAAAGACACCCCCAAAACCGATGTTGCTGGTAACCACTGAGATCATGGTCTTCGCATTGCGGTCAACCATTTTGAGGGTTGGGGCTTTGTTCATAAGTTTCTTTATTTGGTCAAACTCCATTCTACATCCATCTGACCATCTAAATCTCATTCCCTTGCACATCAAATCTCTCACGTGCCTTGTCTTTTTGGAGTAGTGATCAATGAACTTTGAGTAATATTCAGTTAAGCCCAAAAAACTCTGAAGTTGATCCTTGTTAGTGGGCTTGGAATGTTCAAAATTGGATTCACTAAAGCTTCTTTGGGTTTTATCCCATTAGCATTTATGCAATGGCTCAGGTGTGTTACTGCACTTCTTTTTATCTTACACTTGTCTATCTTGAGGGTAAGGACTTTTTCTTGAATAACTTGCAGAAATCCCAACAGCTTCGCATTATGATCATCTTCAGACATCGCAGATATGAGTACGTCACCTGTGAATAAATGTACTCCTTGGAGGCCACTCAACAGCTGATGCATCAACCTTTCAAAGTTGGCAGCTGTCGATGCCAGCCCAAATGGCATCCTCTTATACCTGAATGCACCTAACGGGGTGATGAAAGACATTAGATGTCTTGATTCTTCGTCTAGTGCCACCTGGTGGTAAGTTGAAGATAGGTCTAGTGTTGTGAAAATCTTTGCTAGTTTCATCATAACGAGCATTTCTCCTGTATTTGGCAATGGGTGTCGGTCTACCCATCTGTTACCATTAAGGTCTCTCAGGTCCACACACATCCTAATTTCTCCATCTGGTTTTTGAACAATGACACTCGGGGACAACCATTCTGAGCTATCAATTGGTTCTATTATGTCTTGTTCGCATAATCTCGTCAGCTCCCTCTGTAAAGCCTATCTTGTGCCTATGGGTATATTTCTCACCTTGTGAACTACAGGTTTGGCACCCCTCTTCAGTACAATCAGATGCTTTAAACCTTTTAAAGTGCCAATGGTATTATTGAATACTCTTGGAAAACATTTTGCTAAATTTTCAGGAGTGTCGCAACTCTTCCGTGATGGTCAGGATGGGTATGTCTTCACCTGGATGTACACTAATTTGCAAGGAGGCTTGTTCCCACCATCCTACAATGGAGAACCTATTTTCAGCTACATATAATTTGCAGTACGTTTTTCTTCCTTTGAAATTGAAATGCACCCATGTATACCCAATGATGTTAATGGGCGTCTTGCTGTAGCGGTTGCTCTCACCCTTGTTATATGCAAATCGTCCATCTTTCCTTTCAGGTCCTTGAGGAATGTTTGCACATCCACCATAGTGTAAGGAGAGCCAATGTCAACCATCACCTGTAGTGACACTCCATTTATCAACATGGGCACCCATGGGATTACCACCCCTTCAGTTGGCACGAACGCTAGGATTTGTACTTTGTCTTCCATTCCATCTGTGACTGAAAGTAAGCTATTAGGACCATCAATTTCTTCTAGAGCCTTTATACTGGCCATGTTGCCTCTTCCAAAATGATAATTGTCTCTTTGCAATCCACTGTTGAACTGCGAGTTTGCTCTGCCCTTACTTCTGACATTGCGCTACACTTTGCCGAAATGACCAATATGTCTACATCTGTAGGACTCTACCTATAATGACAGACAATCCTTCTCAATGTTCAAATGTATGTACCAACCACATTTGTATCATCTACCTTGCATCCTGTTTGTGGTTTCTCTTTCCTTTTTTGCGTTCATGCCAAAATCAGCTCTGGCCATTTTCTTTACCATGGCAATCAATGCTTCCTCGTTTTTTTCATAGTTTGTATTTCTCTCATGCATTTTTCCCCCAATTCCATTGAACTGGCTATTTTGATGCCCTGTTCCAGGGTGAGGTCTTTCGCTTGCCATAACCGTTGTTCGATGCGTGCATCTGCAACATGTAGGACCAACTGGTGCCTGAAATATTCATCAGCTATGGCAGTGAATTTACACGTTGATATGAGGCCTCTTAGTGCAGCAATGTAGGTGTCAACACTCTCTCCTTTGTTTTGTGGTCTGGAGAAACATCTTTATTGTTTGGATTTATTTCCAAAGTGTCTAGATAGTTTTGCCATTACAGTCTCATACTTCCTATTACTGCTGGCTGTGGAGGCTGAATCTCCTGAATCCTCTTCAGCATTTGGTAATTCAGGCAATGATCTGAATATTCTCAAATCTTATGTACCCACACAATTTAGTAGTGTGGCCTCCTTAAGATCGTCGCTGTACTTCGACCCTCATATAGCTCTTAGATACGCTAGGAAGCTGTCTTGCCACTGTTCCCATGTGCACACTGGGTTGCCTTGGTGTGCCAAAAATTGCACAGGGACTGCAATGTTCTACATGATGCTCCTGTGCAAGTTCCCCTGTGGAGGGACAGTTACTGCAGAAGGGCTTGTTCACTACTCCATGTCATCCGTGTATAGTGGCTGTGCTGATCGCATTTTTTTGTTTTTAAAAAAAAATGTCCTTGATGGTCGTTGATTTTGGATGCCTTGTTATGCCGCTACTGTGTGGCAACTGTATACAGTTTGCAATCATAATGATTTGTGAAAAGGTGCACTGTACTTGAATTAGATATAATTCACTTTTCGTTTCATTTTGTTCCGTAATGCATTTCCCGAGTTGGCACGGCAACTCACATTTGTTTTCCAAAATGGCGGCATGTAATTTACAGTTTTTAGGGTCCTTTTTTCTAATATTCTCTCCGTTGGCCACTCGTGCACAAGTTCATATGATGCGGTTTGGTTTCAGCGTCCGCACACGTGGGCAAGATCAATACTTTGAATAATTATACTAGCTTTCCTTTCACTAGTTCTCAGGCACTTACTGCAAGGTTCCGTCCTCATCCGTATTGCTCAGCTTGACTGGAGAACCGTCTGTCAGGTTGTTTATTGGCCCAGAGACCTTCCTTCTATTCATATCTCAGCTGGGGACTTCTTGAATGACAAGCAATCCTCATCACCATTAATGTCTTGAAATCATCGCTCGTCACGCAATTTGTTCTCATTCAGTTTGTGGATTTATTTACATTAAAGAAGTCCCCAGGTGGGTGCGACCTTCCCCGGCAGGCTCGCTTCATGTATGATTTTGGAACACATCATTCCAGAATCATACACATAATGCGGGTGCGTACATGGAACAAGTATACATCATAACAACAGGAAATGTGATTTTGGCCTGTTGAAAGAAGTAGCAGCAGTTAAAAGTAAGTTCAAGCCAGGGGCAATTCAGACAAGGGTAAAGCAATACCCTCTATCTAGGGAGGCAGATAAAGGCATTTTTTAGACAATCCCTGTGCTAGTGCGGCAGTGAATTTTAGTGCCATCAAACTCTCAATGTAACACAGCTGTGTAACTGGTGAAGAAGGTGACAAGGGGATCATGGCATTTTATTCAGGTTTAGCGCCCTTTGAAAAATATTGTTGAAGCAGAGTTTCCTTAGGTTCCCAGCCCAACAACAATATTATGCAGTGTTTCATCAGAAGCCACTAATTTCACAGTGATAGACTTGAATAATGCTTTCTTCTCTATCCCACTTCGGAGAGAGTTAGAGGATTGAACTTTGTTTCTATATAGAAATAAAAAGTAGAAACACACAAGACTGCCAAAGAGGTACTGTGAATAATCTTTTATATTGAATAGGGCCTTTGAAATGGACCTGGGGAATGGACATTTAGACAGCACAGTGATTCAGTAAGTTGAAGACATCTTAATATGTAGCAGGTCAGAGGAGAAGTGTCAGAATACTTGGTACAGCTGTTGGCAGTTTTGGCAGAAAAGGGTTACAAGGTGGTGTGAGACAGACAAGGTTCCTGGATTGATGGAATGTCTGAGTGGCCCTAACTCTAGACGGATGGTTCCCATAACTGAGGTTTCTAATGCCCATTGTTGTCGAATAGTCAAAAATAAAAGTCAATCTGTGTCTAAACCTATGCTTGCCCTCATGCTGTACAGAAATGTGATAGGAAGTCTTTTGAAAAGGAAAAATAGTGGTTCAACAAAAATGGCAAACCCATAGTTGGTTTCAGCTGGTCTTCTCACCAGCTGCAATTTTGTCAATGTCACAAAGATGGATTCACTCACCAGGGCTGTTTGTAAGACCTTTTCCACAGGGTCCTTACAGTGAATCCAAATACCTTCAATGTCTTTGAGTTCCTTTGGGTTCCATTCCCCAAGCTTCAACTTGTTCACTTTATCTTCCTTAATAGGCCTCTCAGGGTTCCATTCCCCAAGCTAAGGCCTCTTTCCAGCTTTCAATACAAAACACGCAAAGTTTACTTTTCCCAATAGGCCTATCAGAGTTCCCTTCCACAAGCTCAGGCTCCTCTAGTCCCATAACCCAATTCAGCGTGTCAGGATGTGCCAGTTTCTTATGTACAGTCATTCTTGCATACCATTCTCTCATGGAGTAGAATAATAGGATTTCCTCTTTTGTACTTTTTATCTTCAGGTGCTTCCTGCACCCTTTTGCGTGCACACTTGCACTGTCCTTTATTCCTTCCCTTTGATGTGCCCCTTGCACGCTTATTGTATTCCTCTGTGCACTTTTGCACCTGTTTCTTTCTTTCAAGGTCACTAGCACCCTTTTTATACTGTCATTTCCTCTCATTAGCTCACACCTTTTCCATGGGCTTCTGGCCCTCTTTTCATTCATGTCACTTCATTGTCAAATTTCATTTCATTTATATTCTCATACTCGGTTGTCTCCTAAGTTTTGCGCTTACAATGTTACTTATATCTTATTGTTGAAGACTTCCCGTCAGCTTCAATTGAGCGCTCACACAAACGTGGTCCTCTTTCTTGCATAATTTCTAGTGTTTCTTTGTATCACGTTCTTCACAACCCGGCTGTGTAATGCTTTCAGACTCACCGGGCTGACTTCCACGCTGCAGCTCCAGAACGGTTCTTTGTTCCGATGTCAGGGTCTGAGCCTCGGACACTTCTGTGCTGTTTCACAGTCCCAGGGAAACAAGCACTTACATACACAGGTGCGGCAGGGGACCAACACGCCTCTCGGCTCCCATACTTGGACCCTCCTTAGCTAACTGGTGACATGGCTCCCTCAACACACTTCTGCTCTTTTGCACCACAGTTTCTGAGCGTCTCGGCATCCCAGTCTCTGGCATCCGGTCCTGGGCAACTTTGGTGTCTCGTTTTACCTTTCAACTCACTCTCCGGCTTGCTCTCCTACTCGATCATACATCTGTCTCAGACCACACCTTTTATAGCAAGAAGACCAGTCAAGTGGAGTCAGGTGCGAATGGTTACGGTTAAATGCCTGACCCTTTCTGACTCTATTAGTGGGACAACTTGAGTTCTTTCTATGGTACATTTCCTTTATTTTCCCCATGTTATACATATGGGTAATCGTTACTGATCTTAGTTGCCTCTTTCTCGTCTCAGTACTTGTTAGAAATGGAGAGGTGGAGATGAGGTGAGATTGGAAATACCCCATAAAGGATGAGGGAGAGTAGATTGGGGTGTATTTTGAACTGGAGAAATGCCATGTCTCACCCTTGGGTATTCTCATCCCAATCTCTCGTGACCCTCCACTCAGGTGATCCTCCCTCGCTTGTCCACCCCCAGGGTTGAGATCAGGGCAAAATTACATTATTGCCAGCAGGAGGTTTTATACATTGGTCAGTTAATATCCCAAGAGGGTAGAAAGGTGACGTCTGAAAGAGCAAAGGCAATTATGAGAACGCTGCCGCAAAGACAGTGTGGGAGATGCAGCAATACCCTAGGTCTTTGTAATTATTGCAGGGCCTGGGTGTTTGACTACAATAAATACACTAGACCTCTTTTAAACGTGCTTAAGAAGGTTAAGAGGGGGCTGGAAAACTAACATGGACAGGGGAGATGACAGGGGCATTCGATTAACTAAAAGGAGCAAAACGCACACATCCATTTCTGGGAATTCACTATTACAGTGAAGAATTGTTCTTGTTCTTGCACACAAATGGAGTAGTGATGACAGACTGTCATGATGCCTACCCCCGGAGCACCAGGCCAGGCCCAGCACCCCCGGGAGCAGGCATCACGCCCCCGGGTAAAAGCCCAGCGGCCCTTTATAGGGGCTCTTTGGACTCTGTCCTGGCGCCGTTGGCGCCAGGCTCATGTTGGACATCAGTCCTGGCGCCGTAGGCGCCAGGCTCATAAGGGGAAGTGCTTAGTGCACTTACCTGAAGCAGACCATGCTGCACACTCACCTGATGCAGACCATGCTGCATGAAGAACCAAGCCAAATGAGGCTTAGGAGGGACTATTTTTCTGAAGGAACTATTTTGTTACTTGGGTGGGGCTGTGGAAGAATACTCACCTGGAACTTCTTCCAAGGCTATTTAAGCCACGCCCGGACAGCCACACGTGCTTCGCGTTGTTCTGCATCCCAGCAGCTGAACGCTCACCGTGTCTGCTCCTGCACCTGGACTGCAGCCACGCCCGCCTCGAACCTGGAACACCTGTAAGGAAAGAAGAGAAGAGAAAGGTGAAAACCAAGAACTTATTCAACCTTCTTACCTGCATCGGGAATCTTCACGCCAGCATTCCTGAAGGAAGACTTCCATTTAAAAGCACTGCGTTGCTCGCTGCAGCGTGCGCTTCACTCACCTGTTCCCGAGACGCCGTCTGCTCCATCGCGGCTCTCAGCACCGGTCGCCACATCTCTGCACCCAGGAGAGAGAAGAAGAGACAAAAGGTGAGCAAGGGAACACAAGAGGAAAGCCGAATTTTCAGCCATATTACTTACCGGCTTTTCTTGGTGAACCATTCCACATCTCGGGTCGGCGCCGTATATTTGGCAGGTACCGCACCCCGGCCCCTATGGGGAAAGGACAAAAGACATTACTGGGGAATTATAAAGACATTTAGAGGGGTCGCCCTCATCACTAACTCACCTGATTTTACCACCGGCAATTTAACCCCTCAACGCATCGCCTTTGTTCTGCACCTGAAATAAAGGACAGATCACAGGTTAGGAAAAACAACATAAAAGGAGGCTCACACTTGAACTTTTGCATCTTCATACTTACGGCATATCGCTCAGAAAAGTCAAGTGGATTTGCCAGCGCCATTCTGAAAACCAGTGAAGTAACTGGACGAACGCGCGCCCCTGCACCAGAAGCAGGATGGAGAGTTCATCCTTCCAAACCATAAGGTGAGCTTAAACCGGGGGTTTTGGAGGAAGTTAGAGAAGAACGAAGGGGGAAAAGGGGGGAGCAAGCACACTATTCAGCAGACAGTTAATCCCCTTTCTCATCTGCAGAAGGATATTCCTAAGGGCCAGACAAGCAAGATTTGGGGGTCCTGTTCAATCGGTGGTTTGAATTCTGCGCATCACGCTTGAAGAGGCCACAGCAACCCAGATCAGCACCTGTGTGGGAGCCAGATGAGCGTTACACAGACGTGCTCACACAGAAAACTACCTTGGGGCACAAACCGATAGCTTACTACAGTGGGCATTTATCCAGAGATGAGATGCCATTAACCTTGTGAACAAGCATTGGCTGCGGCTACCTTTGCAGTATAGAGATCAGCAAGTATCACAATGGGCTGTAGTACCACTCTTTACTGGAGCATGCCCTTTTTTCCATTCTTAAAAAGCCCAAGAGCACATTGACCACAGAGAGTGCATCTGGATATGAGGTGATTATCTCAAATCCAGCAATGAAAGTGGTGAGATGTAAGGTTGTAAACCCAGTGACATCCATAACAGAACCCGTAGAAGAGGTGGACTATGTACACGACTGTACCAAATACATAAAATATTATGACACACAGCATTGTTCGCATTGCAGAATCAGCCAGCATCTGACCACTATTTAACTCCTCATGAGGTGGTGACAGTTGATGCATGCACTTCTCACTTGCTCCACCCACTAAGCCTGATGGACGCCAAAAATGCTGCTATTGTTCTTGGTAATTAAATGTATCAATATCTCGCTTTGATGATGGCTTCTGCTTCATTTATCTCTCAACAGCTGAAGTTGCTGCAGGAGAGATCAAAGAAGAATGAGGAAGATGACACATCAATAGAACCCCACAACTTACTCAAAGCCCCTCTTCTTTACCCAGGGGATCAGGTGTTGTGATTAATTATAATACAGTGTGACACAAGCCACATTTTGAGGGACCCTTCACAGTAGAGCAAGCAACCAATAAGGCTGTTAAATTGGTAGGAAATAATGCTTGGAATTATTTGGGAGATGTCAAGCCTGCCAAAGTGAGACGCCCTGGCCCAGCACGTAGACGGTGTACCACAAGAAGAAGAAGAAGAAGAAGTGGAACAGCGACAGATTCAGACACGTTCAAGTACCAGAGGGATACAGGAGCATACAGAAAGCTTGATTAGGCACAATGGGCCTCCTTACGAGCATGGCTGTATTTCTCTCATGCATTTTTCCCCCAATTCCATTGAACTGGCTATTTCGATGCCCTGTTCCAGGGTGAGGTCTTTCGCTTGCCATAACCGTTGTTCGATGCGTGGATCTGCAACATGTAGGACCAACTAGTGCCTGAAATATTCATCAGCTATGGCAGAGAATTTACACGTTGATATGAGGCCTCTTAGTGCAGCAATGTAGGTGTCAACACTCTCTCCTTTGTTTTGTCGTCTGCAGAAACATCTTTATTGTTCCAGCACAATGTTGGTTTTATTTCCGAAGTGTCTAGATAGTTTTGCCATTACAGTCTCATACTTCCTATTACTGCTGGCTGTGGAGGCTGAATCTCCCGAACCCTCTTCAGCATTTGGTAATTCAGGCAATTATCTGAATATTCTCAAAGTTTCTGTACCCACACAATTTAGTAGTGTGGCCTCCTTAAGATCGTCGTTGTACTTCGACCCTCCTATAGCTCTTAGATACACTAGGAAGCTGTCTTGCCATTGTTCCCATGTGCACACTGGGTTGCCTGGGTGTGCCAAAAATTGCACAGGGACTGCAATGTTCTGCATGATGCTCCTGTGCAAGTTCCCCTGTGGAGGGACAGTTACTGCAGAAGGGCTTGTTCACTACTCCATGTCATCCGTGTATAGTGACTGTGCTGATCGCATTTTTTTGTTTTAAAAAAAAAATGTCCTTGATGGTCGTCGATTTTGGATGCCTTGTTATGCCGCTACTGTGTGGCAACTGTATACAGTTTGCAATCGTAATGATTTGTGAAAAGGTGCACTGTACTTGAATTAGATATAATTCACTTTTCGTTTCATTTCACTCCGTAATGCATTTCCCGAGTTGGCATGGCAACTCACATTTATTTTCCAAAATTGCGGCATGTAATTTACAGTTTTTAGGGTCTTTTTTTCTAATCTTCTCTCTGTTGGCCACTCGTGCACAAGTTCATATGATGCAGTTTGGTTTCAGCATCTGCACACGTAGGCAAGATCAATACTTTGAATAATTATACCAGTTTTCCTTTCACTAGTTGTCAGGCACTTACTGCGAGGTACCGTCCTCATGTGTGGCAGGCACGGCTACCGCCATGCTCGCTACCAGCACTGCCTCCCACGATTGGGCAATAACCGGCCCATTACAAGAGGAGAGGGCCCGTAATTGCCCATTAGCGGGTGGCGGTATTGCCAGGCTTGCGATCCCCATTCTGTCCCATAGTGCAGAATGGGGGTGGGGAGCATGGATGCGCCGGCACTGTTGATAACGGTGCCGGTGCAATTACGAGTTATGCTCGTGGGTGCCGCACAGCCCGGGCTGACAGGAACCCACAAGCAGAACTCGAAATGCAGCGGGACGGTATGAACAGTGCCGGTGTCTTACCGGCACCATTTATAACATCACCGCCAGGGTCGCAAAGAGGCCCAATGTCTTTTCTTACACTAGGTTATGAACGCACACTCATGTGAAATGAGTCTCAACTAGCAATTGTATACTTGTATGACAAAAGAAAAAGGACTTTATGAACTCATAGAGATTGAGAACCAATGGTACCAGAAAAACATTTTGTTTATGCTTACCTTAATCTTAATTATGTCACACACAGTTATCCAATTTTGACAGGAAGTAACATGCGTATCGTTTCCCGGTTTTGTAACCCTAACACTCCATTTATGTTTTAAAGTTTCTTTATTACTGCATTAGCACACTATTACGGCAGAAGAAACTGACTGCCTCAACAATGGTAATTTCGAAGGTTGTGAGTTTTAAAAAGCGCTTGTTTAGAGTTCATGGACAGTGGCAAGAGTATGCATGGACACTGCAGCAAGAGATATTGTATTGCCATTTTTTGCATTCTGTTGTCTCTAACTCTTTACCCTCTTCGCGCTGCAGATAGCTGTGTTGTATTACACACACACTGAAGCATACGTTAACAAAACCCCTATTCCCAATACCTGAGATGATCACCAGCACTCCCAGAGAAGTAAAAACTATTAAGCAAAGTGTGGACACGGACTTTGAGCATGTAAATGCTTACTTAGCAGTTTCGGCCCACGTCACCTATAACATGTTGTACCAGCACATGACCAAGGTGGGTAGAGAGACCACAACGGAGAGCTGCTATGTGTTCTCTCTTATCCCCTATGCCATGAGCACCTCCAGAACATTCATCGCCACAGAAATTCCAGCAGCTAGGTCACAATGCCTTATGCACCTAGCACTCTGCACCACAAGGGTCCAATTTCAAGGAAGATGGATCACACTGCGATGGATGTCACAAAAAAACATTCCCTTATGAGGACATCTATATCAAGACTCAAGCAATAATGGACTACTATTGGAGTTCAGATAAAATTATACAGTATATACTGAATGCTCCGAACAAAGGGAAAGCTACAATAGTAACACAAAAGGAGTTGGAGTGCCTACTACCACAATTTCAGTGATTGTACTTTTAGACAGGACTCACTTTAAAGTACTCCAACACCTTCAAGTAGGCAAGACACTCTACATCTGAATATCTCTCTTAAAAAGGGGCAATCTCTTTGCCTCTCTTGTCTCTCTGCCAAAATAACAACCTCGCTTTCCCTTTAAGACTTACTTCTCTCTCTTCTGCAGTCTCTGGCAATACAGGTTGTGTCCACTTCAAAACAGTCTTTATAAGCAGCCGGTTTCCCTTTCCCAACTTTATCTTCAACTTTCAACCAGCTATCAGTCCAAATGATTACCCAGAAACCTCAGTGCCACTCTTTTAGCTTCAGGTAATGCTTGCACACATGTATTTTAGGCTGGTTGAAATGTTATTAGATTTGCAGTAATAGTTTGATTGCTTTTAACTCTGAGAAAGGCCGATTTCACTCTTAATATGGGGAGACTCTTAGGTTGGGCAATGTTTACTTTCTTCTTCAATACACTTTAACTTCTTTTTATGTGACAGGTATACCACTTTAAAGTAAAGGATAGAGTTCAGTCTTCATTTAGGAATCACAATTAGGTACATGTGACCACTATTTGATGTAGTTTTCACAAGTTAAAGGTTTCAACAATTCTTTTATCAAGATTAGGTATTCGGTAATGGTCTCCGCCAGGAGAGTTGCTAGGTCTGGAATAGACCCGGGGCTACGCTGATGTCGGAACTGTTGGGACTGGGGGCTAGCAAGTCTTTTGGCTGTAGCTCCTGACATTCTATCCGGGGCTACAACCAAAAGATCAGGGGCTATAGCCCCCTTAGCCCCCCCCTAGCAACGCCCCTGGTCTCCGCAACAGTCGCTCTTCTTAATTTGTGACACAAAACCACTCCTTCAGATAGTTAGTCTTTTTAGGGTTTGACAATGGGATTAAGCAGTGTTCGCTCTACTTGTGAGTAAAAGGACAGTCCTAAATCTGCAAGGCCTACTTTTCCATTGTTCAAGTATTGCAACTTCAATGAACAGCTTCAGATCACTCTAAACCATACACAAGTGAATATGGAAATGGATAATGTTGCCAGCGATGTACCTGCAAGCTATGAGAAAGCCAGACTTCACTCACCGGCTTCTTTAACAATTGCTCTGCCGGTCGCACCGCTTCCACGACTTCTGCCACAACTTCTACTACTTCTGGCTTCTTAGTGACCCACACCCTTCCTCTCTGAAGGTGTCTCTGGCCGGCCACACATTTCTGGAGCCCCTCTCACTCCTGAGACTCATGGCTTGACAACTGTCCTCGCTTCAGTCTCCAGCATCTTCTCTGCACGGCATCCACTGCAATCAGGATCACATGGGGAAAGACAGCTCTTGCATGCCTTCAGCTGTGTAGCCTATGCACTTCAGAGTTTGGGGGAACAAGATCCTCTCAGAACAAGCAGCAGAAGTGTGCTGTATCCATGTTCTGACGTCCCTCTTGTTTTCCCACTTCTGCTAGCCTCGTGCCTTCTTCTTTCTGTGACAAATGCCAAAGCTTGCACTCCAATCAGAGTTCCAGCTCCTTCAAATTGCCTGCACCTGGGGGGCTTTTTATGCCCCCCAGGTTCTTTCAGGTGTGGGCTGTTAGGCTTAATTGCCTGAGTACTGCTACAGCATGCCTCTTTAACCCTCTTCCTCATCCCAGTACTCATGATATGATATGATATAACCATTTATAATGCGCCTGTACACATGTGTTTCTAGGTGCAACAAGACAAGGAAGGGGAAGACAAAGGGGACCAAAACAAACAATCTTACTAGGCCTTGTGTCATTCAGATTGTGCTAGTGCAAGTGGACGGGAAAGGAGAAGTGCCAGGGGGAGGGAAAGGGAGCGTGCAAGCAAAGCTCAAGTAAGTGCCACCAGGGAGGCTGGTTCTAAGTATTTGCAATGAGGCAGGGGACTGTAGGGTTGCAGATACAGTCCCTAGTGCATGGTAGGCCCGGAGGCAGTGCATGGGGCTACTGGTTGTGAACGTGCCTGCTCCCCATAAGGTTCAGAGGGAGGCCAGGTAACCAGTTAGTGTAGCAGACAAGGACATCAGCCGGAGAGAGAGAGAGAGAGAGAAAGCAGAATTGAAAAGGAAGGTCTTGAGTTGCTTCAGGAACCTGAGGTGGTCCTGTTCAAGTTGGAGAGAGACAGCGAGGCTGTTCCAGAGGCAGACAACAGCCGAGGAGAGTGATCTACCCCAAATCTCTGTCTGGAGAAGTGTCGGACCCTCAGAGAGTTAGAGGTGGATGAGCAGAAGGCACGAGAAGGAAAGTGCTTAGAAAGAGTGAATTGGATGTAGTGTGGTCCCCAGCTCCAGAAAGCCTTGTGGACAATGCAGAGGGTCTTGAACCTGATCCTTGCAGCCACTGGGAGCCAGTGGAGAGATTTCAGGGCTGGAGAGGTACGATTCCTGGGCTTGAGGTGAAGGACAAGTATTGCAGTCTTGTTCTGAATTAGTTGCAGAGGGCGCACTTGTAGTCCCCTTCAACAAAGTTAGTTTTTCTAACTTCTACAATTTGGCAAACAGCCAACAACAGTGTTGGATTACGGGGAAAGTTAAACATGGGGGTTTCCCCGTCTTCCTGGTCTGTGTCCCCCCCCAAGTGATCTTCCCACTGTTCACCACCCTCATTTTTTGGATCAGGAAGTGTCTGCCCTTCCCTGGCCACATGAGGGGTTCCCAGATCAGTTTTCTAAGAGGAATCATCACTAATTCATTGCAGTGCACCCATCACAATAGGTATCTGAGAGCATACATTGCAGCTCTCATTTCACCTCTTCCTACACTCTTCGTGCATGTGATTACACCACATGTTGTCAGACTCGGGTTTATGCACAACGCCCAAAGTGTCAAAAAATACCCCTTTATTCTGTTTGTACTCTATCTCTTACTCATTTTCCCTCCTGGTTGGTGTTATTTCCAAAGATGTATCTATGTCATTCCCATACTCCCCTTTATGTGCCCCAACCATATAAAATAACCACACAAAAACACTAGTCCTACTACAAACAATATAAAATGTAGATAACATTTTTTTATTTTACAACATCTGTAGTGTTGAGCCTGCAAAGGGAGAGGAAAAGTAGACAGTCATGCAAAACAATGTGAATTCTTCATCATAGTAAGGTTGAGCGACTGCACGATGATAGGGAGATGTGCTACACAGTATATTTTATTATTACTCAATAATTTGTGTATCTACAGGGGAGGGTGGAGCGTTGCCGGGAGCATTTTCAATGTCAAATAAGTGAACCCAGTATTGCAACTCGTTCACCCAAACCAGAAAAAAGAGGGTAGCGAATATGATGGTGAAAGTGCCTTTGAGCTTCCTGTCATTCCAGCAGCTGACAAAATTACGAATGTTGATCTGGTCCCCTGGGTACAGCTGTCACGGAGGTATGTTCAGTTCACCCATGTCTTCTCTTTAAGTAACAATTTGGTGAGATAAAACTTTTGTGCATCTGGCTAACTCATGCACATACCCCTGAAACGACTCCTCCAGAACTCCTGCTTCCCTATGAGCAACTGAATCTGTGCATGTAAGTCTAAGAGGTATGTGCTTCCTGCTCCTTGTCACCATCTTGTGCATCCTTCTCCTTATCTTTTTCTGTTGTCTCAGCGCTATTGTCTGGGGTTCCTCAGGGGATTGCTCTTTCACCCACCCTGTTCAATATTTACATCCAACCTCTGGTGGCTCTTATCCGCTCCCATGGCTTCAGATGCTACTCTTATGCTGATGATACTCAAATTATAGTTCCGCTGGACCATCTCCATGCTGTCCAGGCCACTCAGCTGAGGGAGTGCCTGCAGGCCATGGGGAGCTAGTTGAGCGTCAATTGGCTTAAAATGAATGGGGATAAGTCAGTCTGTGAGGTGATGCTCAACATCAGAATATAGTAGGTAATATTTCTGGGGACACCGTGAGAGGTAGAAGAGAATGTGTCTCTATCCTAACAACTCAAGTACTCACAGCTAATGACCCTGATCCTCTATGTCCAAGATAGAGTTGAGAATCTTCAATACCCACTTCCTGAAATTCGCAAGTGCTCAAAGGAATGACACACTGTTGAAGGATGCCTTTGTGCATGTCATCCCTGAGACCCATGGTGAGACCTACAGACACCCTATGTTGTTCAACCGCACAGATTGTTGGTCCCTCCCCAGAACAGTTTGAAAGATGATGGCAAGCCTAAATAACTACTGGTTTCGATCCCTTTTCAGTGAGAGTTCATGGAGTTTACCTTTATAATTTAATTGCAAATGTAATACTCGGGTTCTTAAGAGGTTTTCAATACTGAAATATATTTGGCTGCCCTTTATGTAGATGACATATGGGAATATTCTGTATCCTCTGAAAACAACTCAGAACAGATTCCTAAGAGCAATCTTAGGTGTCCCTAAATGCACTCCGATATGTGCAATTAGGTTAGATTTAGGAATCCCTTTGTTAACTTCCCTTGTCGCTGATGCCCCCTTAGATATTTGGCAAAAATATCAGCAGATGGGTTTATATATTGTAATGTTAAAAATGCAATCTCTGAATTCAGTAAAGGGGGAAGACTAAACCATTCTCCCTGCTGTACTCACATTTTAATTCTATATGCTCAGTGGAATTAACAATTCCTGCCAAATTGTTCAATGAGGGACCACTACCTGATAGCATAATAGCTGTGTACCGTAGTTAGTGTGGGGGCAAGTTTGTAAATATAAACCATTTGTAGTTATGACTGTATACAACATTGTGGAAGCCCCCCTACTGAGAATGAACAGTTCAAATAACCTGTTCTACGGTGGGATTTCCCGCTCAGGGAGGTCATTGTACCTTTCACAGAGGAGAAATATCCATTTGCATAGTAGTCTGTTCCCACCCACCCAGGCAGTCCAGCACCAACATGCTAGGCAATTCTCCTCTGAAAAAGAGTACCAGCAGCAACCCCAGACATATGTTTCTGCCATGCTTGGCCTCCTCAGTGGGGAGAAGTTGTGCCTCTCGAAGCACAGTGAGCAAGGTATCCAAGTTTGGTTTACCCTGTGTAACCTAGGGTTCAAGACCCTTTGCATCATCCACAAGACTGTCTTGGTCCTGGACCTGTCCACATCCAGCTTTCTTTCCCTAAATATTTCCCTGCTAGAGTTCTTCGCTCCTCTAGCTCCAACTCTCTGCAGGTCAGATGCTTCTTCAAGCAGAGAGTGGGAGGTAGATCCCTTTCCATGGCAGGAGCCTCCCTCTGGAATGTCCTCCCTGCCTCCGTCAGACTGGTCCAGATCTTCTTAAATTCTGGAAACTCCTCAAGACAATCCTTTTCTCCTCCTCGTTCCTTCTCCCCCTACCATGTTGATGTTCCCCTGCTGCTGTGACTTGTGCCTGGTCCCTTATGACTCTCCTGTGGCCAGGCCACCTTGACCAGTCCTCCCCACTAGCATTCATAACCAGCACCTGCCTGCATGCCCGCTTCCTGGACTAGCCTGATTCTTCTCCACCCTGTCTTCAAACATCTCCCTTCCTGCTTTCCCTACACTTTCCCTCCGTGGCCCTCTAGCACTTGCTCATTGCCCTGGGCACCCTACTCCTGCACTTCTCCCCCTAGCTCCAACCCTCTGTCCCCTCCCCAGCCCTGTGCCCCATTTTCCACGCTCCCTTGCACTTTCTGTCTCCGCACTTGCACAGTAAGAATGGCACAAGGTAAAGTACGACTGTTACTGTTTGTGGTTTTTTATCCTATGTCAACCTCCTTTTGTTTTCTTGTGTACCTGGAAACACTGGTGTATAGGCACCATACAAATGACCAATACAAAAATAAACCAGCAGCAGTACCAACAGCAACCCCAGACACTTGTTTCATCCTTGTTTGGCCTACTCTCCTGACACAGTTGTATCCATGAGTGCACTGTGGGATGGTGCTCAAATCCTGTTTGTAAATGTCTATTGGTATCCAGCTATGATTTCCCAATTTCAGTTGTTTGCCCAGAACACAGAATTACTGAATGCATGGTTCAGTACAACACAATCAAACCATTTCATAATTGCTGGTGACCTTTATTGTAGTTGTATGGATGACTGGAGGCAAGTTAATAAAACAGAACGTATGGTCAAAAGAGGGTCTGCATGGAATTATTTGATGCATGTGTGGGGTGTATGTAGAGGAAATGATAATATACCTGGAGACATACCACGTTCTGCAAAGTGGAGAAGTGGTTGCAGTTCTAACACTATTGACGACATATATCTGTCATACAACCTCTTTATAAAAGTAGGTATTCTGCATATCACGATTAATTGACCAAAAATGTTTAGTTTCAACTATTAATTTATTTAAGCACTGTTCTATCCCAGTGAGTACTTTGAGCCAAATATCGAATTCGAATACTGAAATAAAAGGGTCGTCCAATCTTTATGTAAAATTCAATGCTTGCCTGTCATCTAGGTTGAAAACAGGTAACATAAAGCTCAACATTGGTAATAATAACAAGGTAATCAGGGAGGTTATGCGAGGACTAGCGTTGAGAGACAGAAAAGTATAGCTAACATTCAAATCATCCCAAGGTGACACCCTTTTGACCAAAGGATTCAAAATAGGAGAGATAAATTGAAAGCAAGAAAAAAGATCTTTGGAGACAATTGGGGTAAATCACATGCAGAGTTTAGCAGAGGAAAATGCAAATTGAACCCACAATATAAAAACTGGATGAAACTTTACACGATGAAGTTAAATTAAAAGAATAATTAAAATATGATCCTTACCTTGATTACAAACAACACCAAAAACATGTGGTCACTAATCATTGGTCTGAGCCACACTCAATCCGAAGTTCAATTGAATCCCATCTCAGAAGATACTTGGCGTTTGTTCTATCAAGAAATATTTAATAGCAAATGAAGAATCATCAGACTATTTGACAAAGTGATTCTACCATGCTGGAAAAAGCTATTTTCTCCTGATGAGATTGCATACCTAATTATCAATTGTTTAGCTGCGGGATCCGATGGCCTAAGTAATCTCTCCTTAAAAGCTAATCCCAAGCTATGGTCTTTAATTCTGTGTAAACTATGGTTTCATCGTAAATCTAGTTCAACCACAACGCTTTCCAACTCAGTCGGCCTATTATATATGACCTGCTTTGATTCTAACTCAGCATCGATAATGTGGTCCAGATCTTGTTGTGGAAAAAATTGCATATGTGGTGTAACAAACGGGATTACAGAATATTTTGGTTGCTCTCCATGAGGATACAACAGTCCAGGTGTAGCTCAACAAGCCTGGCAATATCACCAGGGCGATATGCACATCGCTAGGATTGAGGGAGGGATGTGTATTAGCACCATGTCTTTTCAACTTATTTCTAGCCAACATGTTTATATCCTTAGAGAACACTCAATCCTTCCTTCCAGAACTGGCAATTTAACCATAAGATCAGTAGCTTTTGCAGACAAAATAACGATGTTTGTTCCAACGAGCCCTATGGCAGCATTAGAACTCTTCATTAATGATAATTGCCTATGAATTAATACCACCAAAGCATCTTCGATGCAATGAAATAGGGACAAGAAGCACTGTAATTGTAAATGGTTTCTAAATAGCACCATTACAGGCATATCTGGCCATACTTTTTAATTGGGCTTTCCACTATATTAAAAAAGGAAGCCAAAGTTAATTTTGGCAAGACTGCAGGGAAAGCTAATTCATCTGGCTGCCCAGATGCATAAGATCTATGGTAGATTCTGTGCATTTACGCTAAATCCTCTGATAAAATACTATAAGGGGATTCAAAGACTAAAATGGCTGGTTAAGCTTGGTGCTCTGGTAGATTCAAGGTCCATGGACAGATGGCGAGGAGACAGCGAGCTGAGAAAGGAATTCCGCAGGGTGCCAAGACACTCCCCGACTGCAGGGAACGAGCTGTACACCAGGAAGAGATGCAGCACCCTGGAGGCCCATACCATCGGGGCGAGCAGAGAGAGGACTTCTAAAATGGCGATGCTGACCAGGGAAGGTGCAGGAGGGCTGTGGTGAGCTGTGACAGTGGGCCGTCGGAGATGCGTGGTGGAGATCACTGCCAATGCCATGTGTGTCTTTGGTGTACTGATCATTGCGGAGGCTGGGTGGAACAAGAGCCCTGTCGTTGGACAGGGATCGCTGCCCTCCCTGAATGCACCAATAGTGGACTAGGCACATCAGAGATCAGATGGAGCAAGGGCCAGATGTGGTGCCGGACCCACTGAAGTACTGTTAAGGAGCGGGAGGCAGACAGCAAGACACCCAGCGCCTGTTGACTGTGCAGCTTGGGAGAGAGGACAGGCCCTGGGAGGCACGAAGAGCAGTGAGCAACACAGTGGAAAAAAGGAACTCAGAGTCTCCATCCTATGAGGGGAGGAGACTGCAAGGGGACAAGAGATCAGGGGCAGACTCAATACAGGCAGCGGAGGTCTGGAGAGGTATACACACAGGCATCTCGCACTGCCTGGGTCACATGGCCTGCAGAGGAGTAGGCTGCTAGCCAAAGCGTCCATGCCAGGCCACATGAAGATAGACTATGGGGTGGGCTCTGTACTATCTCGCACAGGTGATGTGAGCCTCTCAGGGATCACACCGGTGTGTGCTTTGCAGCATACCTGCGCCCTGGAGCATACCAGAGTCACCTCATGCTGTGAAAACAGGGAATGAAACAGCCAAAGGGGAAAGCTCCCTCTCCACTGGAGAACATCTGGTGCATGGAATGGGCAGAGGTGATGCCTGCTCTGTCGCAGGCTAAAGACATGGGGGAGGGGCACAAACCCCAGATGCTGTGCAAGAAGGACCAAAAGGTGCCCGTCAAGGTGAGGAAGGACAAGCTATCTCAAAGCACAATTTCCTGAGCTGTATGAGTTCCCTGAAGGAAGTCATAGGGAAATATTTCACAGAAGAACACCAATCAATAACTCTCACAATCACTGCATCCTTGACAGAAATAAATAACGTTTTGCAGGCTAGCTTGGCAAGAGTAGATGCGAACAAAGCAGAAACCCAGGACCATAAGGGGCATGCCAATTTGACTAAACAAGCCTTAAATAAATCAGCGAGACGACGGTCATGATCCTAGGAAGGATTGAAGATCTGTGAGAAGCAAATGTCAGGTATAGATGGTCCTTCCCTTTTGGCCTCATGTTTACCTGGAACAAGAAACACAGAGTGACAATGATGGCAGAGCCATTCGCTTTCCTGGGAATGCAACACGATAAGGGCCCGACCAAAGAGTGGGGGCCAAGCTTAAGGATGGACAAGGATGGCGAGCAATGAAGAAGCGTTGCTGAAGGAGCTTTGGGATTAACTGATTGAACTAGGCAAGGTGGTCAGGCCTCCTTGACTGAATTTTGATGAGAGGAGATTCGGTGATGGAGAGTCGAGTGGTGTTGATGCCCAAATGCCTGAGGAGTGGTCGGCCCCTGAGGACTCTTGGTTAAGAGATTAAGACTGCACAACTGAGGCTTTAGCGCACCACTGATCTGGCCGAGGGTTTGGTGGAGGAAGAGTGAGAGAAACAGTCTGGGGTGCCCTATATCGCTGGTGAGAGTGCCCGGACAGCTGTCTAGACTTTGACATGTGGATAAGTCTGGGGGCATGATCTGGGAGTGGGAGTCCACTGCTGTACTACTGTTAGGGGGGCATGCATTTCATGCCCTACTTATTAATGGCCAGTGGCAGTTTGGCCAGGTCAATGTCTGAAGGGGTTATGGGAGTGGAGGGGAAAGAACAGGGTTAAGGGGATAGTGGGGGGGGGTGGGAAACAGGAGTGGGAAGGGGGTTCAACCTGGGGAGGAGGGGAGAAGCAACATATATCGCAGGGCTAATGCATGCGCATACATAAGGCATTGTAGATACCATGACCCACATTCCCAGGAACACTCAGTCTGGGGCAGGAGGCAAAGTACATGCAAGGCCGGGCCTAGGGAGGGCCACAATTATGCGTGACATTCAGTGTAATCCCGATAAGCATACGGGGGCTCAATTCCCCACATAAGAGATTGAAGCTGTTGCAGGGATCCAGGAGATGCATTTACTGAAGGGGGATGTGCATAGAATGGAATCTAGGCTTTTCCCTTTTCAATTTTTTGCTTCAGGGCCAAAGAAGGCAAAAGGCATGGTTATCATGGTTGGATCAGAGGTACCTTTACAACTATCGGGCAGAAGAGCTGATAAAGTAGGCAGATGCTTAAGCCTGAAAGTCTGAAAGGCGAGATGCAGAACCAACCCATAAACATTCCCTCCATCTACTGTCCTAACATGAGACAAAATTCGTTTTTTATATCGTTTCTCCCCACCCTCCAAGCAGTGGCAGATGGGCCCATCATCCTGTTGGTTGACTTCAGCTTAGTTTTCCAAAATGGGGTGGATAGATCCAGTCAGGTTAGGTCATCCTAATGGAAATAGCCTTGAGGGCCATATGGGGAGAGGAACACCTGAGGGCAGGCGACAACGCATATTACTCCCACCTTTACGATGCACATTCTCAGCTAGATCATATTCTGGTGGATGGAGGGCTTGCACGAGTAGGGGGAGGACAGAAATAGGCCCCCACTATTATATCTGACCATGCCCCGACCATGTGCTCACTTGATATCCTTGACCAGGAAACCCAGCCTAGATCTTTCAAGCAGGCACCACATGTGATCCAGGATATGATATACTTAAGGGAACTTTGGAAGGAGGTAGAGAATTATTTCAGGGAAAATGTGACGGGGCACTTGCCCGGCCAGCTGGTTTGGGTCACTTTAAAAGCCACCATAAGAGGCTTTCTTATTGGGACGGTAGTAAATATCAAGCGAATGAAAGGGAGAGAAGAATACAAGCTTTGGGAGGAAACCCGGGACCTAGAATAAGATCATAAAGCTAAAGGGTCAAGGAAAGTGCTTAGGAACTTACAAGAGACGAGGAAGCAACTGGCCACCAGGCAATCTAACCGAACTTAACACCCCACCCACAGAACGGGAACATATTTGATTACATGGTCCAAGCTGCTTGAGCACCAATTGAAAGCAAGGCAGACTAATGATAGAGTTTGGGTACTGAGGGCTGATGGAGAGACAAACACTAAAGGGACGCGGAGAAGCTGCCAGGCTCTTTTTTGAACAAATGTGCGCTACCGAAGGGAGGGAGCTAGATTCCTCTGGAGGGTTTGTCTTCATGTACTCTCAGAAGAGAATAGAATGGAGCTGGACTGGGCAGTCATGAAAGAGGAAGTCATACAGCCAGTAGGAGCTTAGAAGTAGGGGGAGGTCGATTGGGCCTGATGGCTTCATCGTGATATTTTACAAAAAGCTTATGAAGGTTCAATTGCATCCCATAGTTGACACATTCCGCACATGTATTTCCTAGGGATGGCTTTAGCCCTCAATGAGCGAGGCAGTAATAGCTGTTCTACCTAAGCAAGGTTAAGATGAAGAGTGCTGCGCCTCGTATCGACCGATTACGCTCCTAAACGTTGATGTAAAGATATATGGCACCATTTGCGAGAGACAGATCAAATAAATCATACCGAAATTGGTACATAGTGACCAGAGTGGCTTTGTGGCAGTGTGCAAAGGGTGCTGAACCTCATAGATATATCTCGAAAATTGAAGATCCCCTCCATCTTGATATCCTTGCATACTGCAAAAAAATGTTGATAGGGTGGAGTGGGGCTTCCTGCGGGAGGTGCTGGGCAAAATGGGTCTTGGCTCACAGATGATCAGTGCCATCATGCCGTTATACAAGGCTCCCATGTTGAAAATCCATTCTAATGGCTTTCTCGCAGAGACCATCAGTCTCTGTAAGAGGGAATGGAGAGGGGTGCCTGCTCTCGCCACTGTTGTTCCTGATGGCAGTGGAGCTGCTGGCACAAGGTGTGCGGGATGACCAGAAAATATTGGAGTCTGTCATACGGGGAGCGAGCACAAGATATTGCTCTTTGCTGATGACATTCTCCTCATGCGGTCAAAACCGGAGACCACTTTCCCAGCCATAGAGTGAGTCCAGGAGGACTTCAGGGGAGCATCAGCATTCAAAGTTAACATTTAATATCGGAAATACTCAACATAAACGTGCCAAGGGAACACCACCTGGAAGTAAGGGACACCTGCAGCTTGCAGGATGATGGGTGCAGCTGAAGGTCCAAAACTGGAGAACTGTACAAAACTCATATCCCAGAGATGACAACTAATGTAAGGGAGGACCTCAAATCCTGGAGGCATCTTGCAAGCTCCTGGAGCGGGCGGCTCAGCTCTGTAAATATGAAGGTGCTGCCCATGCTCCATAATATCCTCCAAACTCTCCCTATTCATATCCTAGACCAACTCCTCGAGAGCCTCCAAAGAAACATAATGAAATGTATGCAGCAGGGTAGGAAACCAAGAATGGCGCGTTATGTGATGTACCATCCATGGAGGGGAGGTGGAGGGGCAAGGGTAGCCCAGACCTAATCTGCTACTACCAGGCTGCCCAGCTATGGATTCTAAATGAATGGATATGTCCCTCAGTCAAGAAGGCATGGAAAACATTTGAGGAGGATGTAGTCGGTCAGCTACTGAGGAGAGTTATTTGGCTCCCCCAAAGCTAATAGCCTAGTTTGGTAGGCCACTAGTGGTGAGAGAGCTGCCAGCCATAGCAGCGACAATGTCAGTGTGGAATAAAGTAGTGTTGGAGAGAGGGCTCACTACATTCCGGAGCCCACAACCCGGATTCAGGGGAATCCCAAATTTACCCCGGCATACGATAGCATCCGTTTCTGGAAGTGGGAGGATAAGGGTCGAATTTGCGGGGCATCTAGCGAGAGGGGCCAGTATAATGACATTCCCATACTGCTAAGACTCTATCGGGGTAGATGAAAATGAGCGATTCAGATATTGGATACTGAGACACTGCGCCTCATTACAACCCTGGCGTTAAGGGGTTAACGGCGCCGTAAAAGGCTGTGGCGCCGTCAAACCCTTAACGCCAGATTCACACTTTAACGCCTGCTTTTTGCAGGCGTTAAAGTCCAACCCGCTAAGAGACCTTGGTGCTAATTACGGCACCGTAATTTACGGTGCCGTAATTAGCGCCTTCCCCATTCCCATTGAGCCCTATGGCCCAAAAATGTGAATGGGGAAGGGGCCATGATGAATGGGAATTTACCGCCCCGCCAACCTTGGAATGGGGCGGTAAATCCGCCATCCACCATGGCGGAATCCGGCATGGACCATGGTGCTAAGAGCACCATGGTCCAACGCCAGGGTTGTAATGAGGCCCACTGGCTGAACAGCAGTGTGGTGTGTGAAGCTGCTCGTGACTTCGCTACATTTGAGACCCTGATGTTCTTGGCGACCTCCTCCAAGGGTCTGATTTCGAAAATCTATAATTTTCTTCACACTCAAGATAAGGCGAGGGAAGGTGTGCACATTAGAGTCTGGCATAGGGACCTTACATCCTAAAGAGTGGCAGTGCATCTGGAGGAGGATCCACTACACTACACTATGCGCTCAGCACAGGGAGATGCTATACAGATGGTATCAGACCCCAGTTCAGTGAGTAAATACATCAAAGAGGAAATAGGGCTCTGCTGGAGGTTTGAGTCTATTTGACCTAAAACATTTGACCTAATCACTTTTGATCAAATTTATTTGACCTTTGTTTGGTCTAAAAGGTGGGGGGAGATCCCCCGCAACTCCCCCCACCTAACCCCTTAACCAAATCTATATCCTTACCAACCCCCATATATATTTTTCATTCAATTTGACCGAAAAAAGGTAAAAAAAAAATGCAATCAAATGTTTTAGGTCAAGTGTTTTTAGGTCAAATATGCGAATACCTTGCTGGAGGGGCTGCAGGGGGCCAGGCACATGTCTGTACACATTGTGACAATGCCCGAAGCTGATACCCCACTAAGAGATGGTTTGCAAACAATTTAGCAACATCTATCGCACACCAATGGCGAAAGGTCCACTGCTGGCTCTGCTGGGGACGCAGTTGGGAGACACAAGGCCTCCTCCAGGGTCGGGCGATTTAATGGTTAAAGCCCTTCTGGCCACGAGGCTAGCCATAGCTAGCTCAGTGATGAAGAACTGCAATCGCCCCTCATGAGGCAGATTGGTACAATAAGATTTCGGAGATTTCGATGAACGAAAAGATCTCACAGGCAGCAAGGGGTGACATAGCAAAGTACACTACAGCATGGAGGCCTCTGTTGGTGCATGTTAGGAACCGCAACAAGGATTACACTTGTTCTAGCAGGTTAAGTTTACTGGAGCTACTGGACATCTGAGGGGTGTCCATATGTGGGGATCCTGTAAAGTGCTGTCAAGGGGAAGTGGGCTGGGTGTTCCACCTGTAGGACCCAACTGAAAGGATGGGAGATCGAAGGGTTACATGAACTGTGGACACATGTTTAGATATGTGTGAAGCGTTATGGGAGTGCCTCATCAGAGGGGGTGGAGAGGACACAGAAGGGGAGGCGGGAAGGGGGGAGTTGAGGTGGGGGGGAGACGCGTGGGAGGAGGAAGCGGACACCATGGGGAAATGGTTTCACTTATTATTGTACATTGAAATTTAATATGGTTGTGTTAGTCGAACGATGCCGAAGCTTTGTCAGTGTATTGTTGAACATAAAATGCCAATTAAAAGGGGGTATAAAAAAATGATAACTATAAGGGGAACATTATCTCTGCCTTGCTTCCTGATTCATGGAATTATTTGCGCCGAAAAACGGGAATTTGTGCGCCATTCTGCTCGCATATCCCTGTTTAACAAATGGGGATTTGCGGGCAGAATGGCACACAAATCCTCATTTTTTGGCGCAAATAATTCCATGAATCCATTGGAGTACTCCTTAGATGGTCGGGAGTGCCATTTATGGAAGCGATCCCTCTCCCGGCCAATCACCTTTGTCAGAATGGAACTCGGCATTCAAACTTTAGATTCCATTGTTCTATACAAGAAATTGCTGTTATTCCACAAGACATGTAGGGCCTGATTCACAGAAGCGTGTTATAATGGTGCAATTCCATAGGAAAACACTCTGTGAATCAGGCCCTTTATCCACACAAAAAAAAAAATACATCATTGCAGGACAAAGGCTGATATGGGGGAAATTTCTTCTCTGTGAAAAGGACAGTGAGCTTAAGACTTGGTAGAGTCTCTCCCAGGGGTTATTCACCCAAGAACAGGTCATTGGGCTGTGTTCGTGCTGGTAGAGAGATTCCCAGACCCCCCTTTGTTTGCATACATTAACTTTGGGTTTCACCCTAAGTTAACAGGGCAATCCAGACGTGGACCCCTTGCTCACTGTTCCTAGAGAGGCAACAGTTTCACCTCACTGATGATGCCCAACAAGGCTGAAACACGTGTATGGGGTTACTGATGGTACTCTTGTTCAGAGGAGAATTGCCTAGCATTTCGGCGCTGGACTGCCCCTGGGCAGGACAAAGGCTGATATGCAGGGAAATTTCTTCTCTGTGAAAAGGACAGTGAGCTAAAGACTTGGTAGAGTCTCTCCCAGGGGTTATTCACCCAAGAACAGGTCATTGGGCTGTGTTCGTGCTGGTAGAGAGATTCCCAGACCCCCCTTTGTTTGCATACATTAACTTTGGGTTTCACCCTAAGTTAACAGGGCAATCCAGACGTGGACCCCTTGCTCACTGTTCCTAGAGAGGCAACAGTTTCACCTCACTGATGATGCCCAACAAGGCTGAAACACGTGTATGGGGTTACTGATGGTACTCTTGTTCAGAGGAGAATTGCCTAGCATTTCGGCGCTGGATTGCCCCTGGGCAGGACAAAGGCTGATATGCGGGGAAATTTCTTCTCTGTGAAAAGGACAGTGAGCTAAAGACTTGGTAGCGTCTCTCCCAGGGGTTATTCACCCAAGAACAGGTCATTGGGCTGTGTTCGTGCTGGTAGAGAGATTCCCAGACCCCCCTTTGTTTCCATCATTGCAGGAAGATCTGAAAATGGTTTGCCTAGCTGGTACTTTTGCCATTCCTACCAGAATGTACACAGTGTGTCCGGCAACACAAATATAGGCTCCAATTGTGATGAGTTAATATCCAATCCCAACAGTATAAAATGTAAAAGGAAATCATGGGACTGTTGTAATCAGAATGAACTAATTAGGAAATATATAACATACGATCAATATACACATACAATTAATCGAATAAACACTGTGCCCGGTTATTCTAAGTATTTTCCCTGACCGTGGGATAAGAATGGGCAATGCTGCAGGGCATCCCAAAAGTGAGGCAGGGTAACTGCTGTTACCATCAGCAGCCTGGGAGAGGGGCAGCCCCAACCTTATCTCAGCCTGCTCCTCTCCTTCCCCCAGCTCCAGAGACACGCAGTCTTCGGCAGCACAAAGGCAAGGAAGGGTGAGGTGTGAACAGTCACCCCACCCATCCTCCAAATAGCAAGGTGCTAAGCACCATAAGGAAACCAACAGTCAGGCAGGGTCCAAGTTCAAAGACCTGCCCCCATCAGGGGCCCGAGAGTCGGCTATCCGGCCGGGGGCTGTGACAACAGCAGACCCCACTACCTGCATAACAAAAACCCAGGGCCTCCCAGGGTCTTATAAGTAAGAGCAGCATGCTCTGAGTAAACACAATCTGTTTGTGGACCCTGAACGGGGACCCAAACAAACAGGAGGTTCACTATTTACTCAGTGTCTTCCAACCTTTTTGCTTCTTTACCACAGAACCCTCCCACCCTACAAAAGAAGGGAGAAGAACAAAAAGAAGCACAGGGCACTGTACGGTGCCCACAACAAGTCGCGGGACACAAGAAGGCGGGCACGGGTCAGAGGGGGTAACCTCAGGACCCGGTTCTCAAAAGTATGATACTATTATGATATGTGATATTGTGTATTGCCATAACCATATCTGTACAATAAAATCCTACGGCCTTTTATTGCCAACACTTAATGCAATTTGTGAGCCAATTATGATGGGTGAGGGTTTGGGGGTCGGACAACACCAATGCATGCATATGGGTTCAGCAGTTATGACGAATCTTAGATTTCGGCCGAACATCCAGTTACACTGGACGCAATGGGGCCTTGAATGGGGATTTTGTCCAATGGAGTCTGCCGTCTCTGCAAGTGCAATAAAGAGCCGTGCAAACAGCTTACCCTTGAATGCCCTGAGACCACGCAGGCTAGGCACCGGTGGTTTCAGCGATGTGCATCCGGACTCCCTGCGAAGCCATCAGAAGCACTGTGGTGTCTTCTCCGTGCAGGCGCGTGCAGATCCGCAATCATTGCTCTTGTGGGCTTTTTCAAAGCGCTATATCTCATGTTAGGTGAGCCTTTTATACAGTGATTTTAGATTACAATGTTATGTTTGTGTAGATATTTAGTAACAGAAGTCATGATAGTTGGTAGATACATTGTTGTAAAGGCGCTTTTCATTATTGGCTATATATGTGTTTATACAACTCTCCTGTTTCTCTCTCTTTCTTTTGTTGATACAAAATATGTGTACGGATTTGTAAACCAAATCACAGTAAACAAATATATTTAAAAAAGAAAGAAAACCAAAAAGAATAGCCAGGCTGATTTCAGACTCCCTTCTCGTGTCTGTATGCATGGACTTCCCTTTCTGCGGTTCTCATGTGCACTAAGAATAAATGTGTTTTTACAGCTGTTGTTTTCCTTTGAAAGAACGTTATCCAATGAAAACGTTTGCAAATATGAGTTTTACTTTTTACTGAATGCCTTTTAGCAAGTAATGCATTTTGTAAATGGTGCTATGCCCTCAGCACTTAAGCACAGCTGTATTTCTGGTAACTAATTCACATATATGCAATTTTTAGATGCAAAGCGAATTCAAGGGACATTCCATCCACTTAATAATTTGTCCAATCAAAAATGACTGTGCGGCCAGGGAAAGCAGAAAGAAAGGCCACCATGTAATTTTGCATAGCTCTGAAGTTACAACTTCGCAAAGTTGCGTGAGCAGAAAAATACATTCCACACCCCTACTATTTGGGCATCAATTCTGTATGTTGCTCCCTTCGCCTGTGATATATTGTATGAAGTGAGAACACATTGCTTAACACAAAAGATCAAACAGACTGACAGAGGATTAACAGAGATTATAAGTAGTAAATAAGCAGGGCAACTTTGTTTACCACCTCTTAAATAAAATGAATACCACTGAGAAACCTCATGATCTCCCAGCACCCAATGATCCACTTATGTCCCCGATCGCCTTATGCTGACTGTTTTGTGCTGGCCTAATCATACACATTGTGTTCCTTTGATCAGTGTTCCCATTGCACGGTTAGAATCTCTCCGGCCTGACTAGACCCAGCTGTAATGCTCTGATGCACACCTTCAGACTCTCCACACCTGATGCTGGTTAACTTCTCACCACCCCAAAAAAGATACCGGGCCCTTTGCTTCTGAAAGGGTGTTGTCTCCTCGTACTCTGTGCTCTGGATCCTATTTGCGAAACAGCCCACTAGTGTTTTTCTGTCTGACCCCATTCTTGAGCTCTCTGCATCTCAAAACCTACAAGGCCATGTTGTGTCTCCTTGGTTTGCTTGATTTCAGCACTCATCATTTCCTGTGCTATATCAGCCGACCAGTCCTGACACACCCACATCCAGCAACGGTGGGACCATTAACACCTTCTGCGAACAAATGTTCACTAGAAAGAAGGAACACTACCTTGGAGGTGAGGTCTTGACCAAAAAAGTGTACACGCCCACTGGTGCAGAGTTCACAAGGGCTGCTGTCACTATTTGGCCACCTGTTCTGAACTCTCCTCCTAACTCATTGCACTTTTCGGATTCGGTACCTGTGGTGTTCCCCCTACCATTTCCCTCGGCTCCACCTGAACATTTTCTTGGAGATCCCAAGAAATGCTGCACATTTCTGTGTCACCCCACAACATTTCCTGACGTTACCAATATTGGGGACTTTATGTTTCGCAGTTATAAGAACTGTGGTACCATAGGCTAATCCCTGTCTTCAATCCAACAACCCCATGCTTTATGGCTTTAGATGCATTCCATCATAATGGCCATTGTTCACGGGTATGCAGTCATTATATCGAAAAATCTGTTCTGTTCTGATCTGTTCTGAGTGTTATCTTGCACGCTCTGCTCGGCCACATCGAGATCCTCTGTATCCCATTCCTGGAAATATTACAGATTCCATGTATTCCTTTGCTACCTGTGCACCTAACCTAATACAATAGCCTTGTCTTGACTATAATATGTATGCTACTAGTTATCCTTCTGCTAATTTACTACAGGCCCGTCTTCATGCTACAGTGGTCCATCATCCTATCCCAGAGATTGCTAAAGTAACATCAAATATGACCTCATCTTCCATACGAGGAATCAAACCATCTAAATTCTTGCCCTCCCTCAACATTAAGTCACACTACCTTAACATCAAACCAATGACATTTCTACGTGAACTAAGTCTAACCTCCAAGGCCTCCAATGTCAACCCTGACAGCTTCTCGGAAGCAGCCGCAACCTTAACTCCTTCACAAAGGATTAAGCATTATGCTAGGAAACCCACATCAAACCAACCTTGAAATATCAGGGACAGAAATGCCAGGCTCGGCGCTAGACTTAACATAAACCTCTGCCCAAAGCCTAATCCTCAACACAAATACTGCACGCCTAAAATGACCAACAACTTAACCTCAAAGTCTACCATAAATAAAAATTTTAACCAAGGAAACGCTGAACTCAACCCCTCGGAAGCGAGCAGCGACCAGCTAAAAAGCACTTTAATTAACGCCAGATCGTTGGTGGCCCATGTGACAGATATAGCAGATTTAATCAATTTAGGAGACCTTGACCTCCTTGCTGTAACAGAGACTTGGTTACACGAGGCTGCAGGATCTTCCCTCCTATTAGCCATACGTGACAGATACACCATTGTGAGTGCTGATAGAGTCACCTCGAAAGGGGGCGACATTGCTTTCATCGCAAAAGCAAGCCTTGGGCTCAGAGTAACCACTTTGCTTGCCTTTAAGTCCTGCAAATGACTTACAGTCAAACTCTCAACGTCTAAGACTAGTACCCTAACCATTCACCTAATCTATAGACCTCCAAGCCCTATTGGATTTTTTGAAGAAGATATCATGTCCCTACTCTCAGAGAACACTAAACCTATGTCGCAAATTTTGCTGCTAGGTGATTTCAATCTGGGCCATCATGACCCGAACGACCTACAGTCTAAGGCATTATCTAATGCCTTAACTGAATTGGGCTTCACACAAAGGGCCTCATTAGGACCCATGCGGTAAGGGGTTTACGGCGGCGTAAACAGCGCCGACCCTTACCGCCTGATTCCGAGGTCCCTTAGCGCCATGGAGGTTTTAACACCTGCTTTTAGCAGGTGTTAAAATCCATGGCGCTAAGGGACCTTGTTGTTAATTACGCCACCATAATTTACGGTGGCGTAATTAACGCCTTCCCCACTCCCATTATGCCCTATGGGGCAAAAATGGGAATGGGGAAGGGTAAATGGGTTAATGGGGACTTACCGCCCCACTCACCTCGGAATGGGGCGGTAAGTCCGGCAACCACCATGGCGTAAACATAGTTTACGCCATGGTGGTAAAGGTACGACCCAGGCGGTAACTTACCGCCTGGGTCGTAATGAGGCCCAAAGAGTCAATCAACCTACCCATCTGAGAGGCGGAATACTAGATTGGGTAGCTGACCTTAACTCTGAAACCTCCATCTCATCCATCCTACCCCTAACTTGGACTGATCACCATCTTATCTCCTTCACCTCTCAGACTAAACAAACAGACTCTACAATCAGGCAGCTAGCTCCGCCCCTCCTCACGAGGAGCAAAGAAGACATAACTATGGATAAACTCATGTCATTTCTAATACCGTCCCTGAACGCCTCTCCCGAATCAGCCGACCCAGCAGAGCTGGTCGAATTGTACAACTCTGCCATGAATCAAGCCCTAGACGCCATTGCGCCTCTTAAACTGCGAAAAAGTAAACCAAAAGACCATCTCAACACTTGGTTCACCCCCCCCAGTTAAAAAGCATGGGTGCAGAAAAAAGAAAACTAGAAGTGTTTTGGAGAAATCTCCCTTCTAAAGAAAACAAACACAACTTAACCGAGTTAATGAACAAATATAAAGTCGAAATCTTACTAACCAAAAGAGAATCATACAATAACAGGATCAACAAAGCCAGTTCTAGCACCAAAGAACTCTTTGTGATCTTAAGGGAATTATAATCCCCTATAGCCCAGGAAGATACCTGTATCAAGGATAAGGTATGGTGTACCAACATACAAAATGCCTTGTCAAGTAAAATTGCCACCCTCCAAAACAAAATCGCTGCCAAAAGACTCAATTTACCCAAACCAGACTTAGCCCAAGAATCTGAAAAACCCTGCATAAAATGCACCCCTGAATTCAAATGTTCACAAGTCACAACTGCAGGGGTGGAAAAAAATCATTGCATCCCTCAAGCCTTCAAGATGCTAAGGCACATCTGCCCTGCCCAAATAATTAAAGAGGCCGGTAGAGACCTCTCTCCATTCATCACTAAATTAATAAATGCATCATTCCGCACCTGCTATGTCCCAACAAACCTCAAGGATGCTTGGGTCCTACCCTTGCTAAAGAAAGCCTCACTAGACTCTACCATCCTTACTAATTACAGGCCCATTACCACTGTCCCATTTCTCCTCATAATTTTAGATAAGGCAGCATACTTCCAGATGCAGCATTATCTGGAATCAAACAATTACCTAGGACTAAGACAATCAGGCTTCAGACCACTGCATGGTACTGAAACCGCACTGATTGACTTGAAAATGCAAATAGACTCACTTAAGGATAATAGGAAATGTGCCTTGCTCCTCTTATTAGACTTATCAGCTGCCTTCAATTTGGTAGACCATACCATTCTTTGCAAGCACTTGTCATCAGTGGCCAATTTCTCTCAAGAAGCCGCAGACTGGATTCAATCCTTTCTTAACAACAGGACAATGAGGGTTTTCTCTCAATCGGCACCCGCTGACCCATCACCGATTACATGTGGTGTCCCTCAGGGCTCATGCATGTCCCCTACCATGTAAAACATATTCACTAAGCCTTTATTTGACAAACAGGACCATCAGGGGATCACATACACTAACTATGTAAATGATACCCAGATACCCCTACCCCTCTCAGGTGACTATGACCTAGACCTAGCTCTGCTGAACACAATATACCAAGTCATTCAGGCATGGATGGCGGCCCACGGACTATGCCTGAATGACGACAAGACCGAAATCCTAATCCTAGGTGCTCGGTCTCACCTCAAGAAACTTGATACACAGTACACTGCATTCATCATCGATTGTATCACCATCAAAGTGGCTAAAGAGACTAAAGGGGTCATTATGAGTTTGGAGGTACCTCCAAAGTCGTGTCCGGGTCCAGGTTCTCTGAATGGGGACTTACCTGGTCATTCCAACCTTGGAGGACCCGGTAAATCCCCATTCAAAAAACCCTTCCCCATTCCCATTCGAGCCCCCATAGGGCTCAATGGGAATGGGGAGGGAGCTAATTACAGGCCCGCTATTAGCTCCCTGGTCCCTTAGCGGCTCCCGCTAAGGACGGCTGGTTGTACCAGCCCGCCTTAGTGGGACCGGCTAAGGGACCTCGGAATGCGGCGGTAAGTGGTTAACAGCACCGGCATCCTTACCGGTGCCGTTAACCCCTTACCGCCACACTCGTAATGAGGCCCTAAAACATTAGGCTTCTACTTAGACTCTACCTTGAATATGGAAAAGCAAGTGAATGCCACATCTTTCGCGACAGCATACATATGTATTTTGATTCACACTTGCAAACCTTACCTCTCCACCAATCGCTGCACCACCTTAGCGAGAGTCCTAATATTGTCGAAACTCTACTACTGCAATGCCCTCTATGCAGGAGCTAGTAAACAGACCACTAACAAATTACAGATATTACAAAATAACACGTTCAGATGCGCACTATGCATTCCCAAGAGAGAGCACATTTCTACGGCAAGAAGAGAAACCAAATGGCTCTCTATTAAAGACAGGATTTTAGTCAAAATAGTGTCAGTCACCCATAAATGTCTAAACAATGATGCCCCACAGTACCTCCAAGACAAAATCATTAGAAAATCCACATCTCGCCCTACGGGAGCTGCCCAATCTTGCTGTATTTTAGTGCCCAGATTTAATATGAAAAGGGCAGGGGGGGAACAGCTTCCCAGTCCAAGCAGCCCAATATTGGAATGCATTACCATTGCACCTCCGAACAGACCAAACATTCCTAAGCTTCAGGAAAAATACAAAAACTTGGCTGGTCTCAAAAGACGTTTGAATACAATTTCATCGTCCTTTCAATTTCTTTTTGGGCCATATTGTACTGCGCTTTTAACTGCAATCTGTATGTATTGTTAATAATGATCTTGCTTGTAATTACATGTACTGTATAAAAAATGCATAATTTTGTCAGGCCCAGATACCCTCGGATGAGGAGTGCATTTTAAATAAATAAACAAACAACAAAAAAACAAATGAAAAAATAACGAATTCCAAAATAACTGATATTGAAAAAAACTAAAAATGGGGTAGTGAGAGTGAATAGTGGTTTTGGCGGTAGGGGGAAAGTATTGTTATTTTTTTTAAAAGGGGCTTTTGGGGGGAACCCCCCAAATACAACAACAAATGAATTAGCTATTTTGGAATTAGTTATTTTGTATTCATTATTTTTCATTAGTTATTATTTCATTAGTTATAATTACATGTAACCATATTCAGGTATTTGAGATGCCATAAGGCTTAAGGTACATACCTTACCTACAGAAAGAAAGACCTTGGGCCTCATTACGAGGTATGCCGGTAGCCATGCCGCTATTGGCGGTGGGGCTGCCGGCAAAACCGCATCCGTGTCCGTGTCCTCGGAATGAGGACTTACCGGACCATTCCGAGTTCGGATGGCCCGGTAATTCCTCACTCGAGGACACGGACACGGTTCATCCCCATTCCCATTTCAGCCCCCATAGGGCTGAATGGGAATGGGAGAGGGAGTAAACAACGGGCCATTACGAGATGGCCCGTTGTTTGCTCCCTCTTCCCCTAGCGGGACCCGGTATGCACGCCTGGTTTTCCCAGGCGTGCTTAACGTGTCCCGCGAGGGAACCTCGTAATGTGGCGGAACGGGTTGAACGGCGCCGCAGCCTTTTACGGCGCCGTTTAACCCATTCCGCCAGGGTCGTAATGAGGCCCCTTGTCTCTTATTAGCCTGTTTTACCAGCTGGACACATAAACCAATTGGCACCAAAACAAGACTATCTACACACAGAGACCCTTTAGGAATTCTGGACCATCTACTATGCTCTTATGTGTTAACACAAAATGAGAAGATATCCTCAAAACGTGCTTATATCTTGCACAGGCTACCAAATAGCTCACATATTCCTCCAACCAAACTCCTGTCATGATTCTGGGAATCTCAAGGGCCCGGAGAAGCACCTGGACCAAGAAACTGGCTGTTTGGCGCAGACATAGGCTTATGGATGCCTTTGGCCCTCCCAAGATGGCCTCCAGGCTAAACCCAACAGTGAGATTCTACATGGCCCCTAGAGGGCCACCGGGTTGGTTTTCATGGTGGTCTAGTGGTTCTGGGTGGGCCCAGGGCTATATTAACCCCACCCTGGGCCACACCCAGTGCTTAGCGTTTTCTTCGGCTGCCAGCGTGATGCTTGACTGTCACGGTCCTGTTTCGTTCTGCACGTCGGATCAAGATTCGAACTCCCGATCAGCACTAGGTGTCAAGGCATTGCATTTACAGATCTGCACTACGTGGAAAAAACAGAGTCTTCACTACGCGGGTCAAGATTTTACCTGAATGTGGATCGTGGGACTCTTCTGACTTCTTCAGCAACGCCCGCTCTGCAACGCCTGCTGGTTTCCTTCGCACCTGAAAAAAAAAGACAAAAAGACATATGGTAAGTGGCGTCTTGTCAATAACCCCACCCGCCACCCTCGGAATACCTTACCTGAATCAGCAGCAGTGCCCGTCTTCATCTACGCCAACCTCTTCCATCGGCATACTAATCCTAGGGAGAGAGCACAGTATTGAACTAAGCAGCGCAGTAGCAGGCACTAGGACATTGTCTATAATTTAGAACAATAACAATACAGGCGGCTAATAAGGGGGTCGCAGCAGGCCTGGGTGCCTATCTCACCAGTGGAGCAACTGGTGTTAGGGAGAATTCTCTTATAAGGCTAATTTCCAAAACCTAGTGAGTCCCCCAGCAGCTTTGCTGGATTTTTGGGGTTTGTTTTTTTCTCCTGCTAAGAGTGAGACTCTTTTCCTCCCACTCTTAGGCATGATTTGAGATATGTCTTTGACTTATTGTGTGCTTATGGGCTATGGGGTCTTTTACTCCATAGAGTATCATCTGTTTTAGTGTATGTGTTACAAGGCACCCTCAGTGCGGTAACACAGGGGTGTCATAGTGACCCCCAAACATAGACGCCATACCCTGGGACGGACTACTGTCTCCCAGGGCATGTAAAGTCACCATTGACTTTACTAGTCCAAAATTGTGAACAGAACCAGTACAAACCATCATATTGTGGAAGTACTGGAAGGGGTTAATTAGATTGCCCCTGGGTCTGTTTCCAAGGGGGCACTGTCCAGTCCCTCCTTGTCGAGTTTCTGACTGGTGGCAGTGGTTACCACGCAAAATATTCCACTCGAATATTTCCTATGGGATTTTCCCATTTTAAACGCACCACTTTAAAGATACTGCCAGTTTATTTATTTAATATAAAATCACCGGTTGGGTCTTTTCGCCAGAACTGTTCTCCAAAATGGTGTTCAACCAAGGTCGGGCCCTTTGTTCCACTTTTTGGCGGGATTCTCCACAGAAGCCCTCCAACTGGTGCCACTCTGTCTGGGTTCCACAGGATGTGTGGGTGGGGGAATTGGCACCCTGGACTGCATTGCCTTAGCAACTCAAGTCGCACTCTGTTCTGATTGGCCCAGTGGTGAGCCGCCAGGCTTACCACTTAGCATGTATGAGTGACAGCTAGGCTGTTGAATGGGGGGTTTTCTGCATAAAAGCAGGTCTTTTGGGACTGGAACTTCAGAAGTCGCCACATGACTTAAGAAATCCAAAGAGAGGAGAAGCTGAACCATCTGCAACGATGACACCACCGGTGTAGCCGTGCTGTAACAACCTCACCACTTTCCCGGCAAACAAGAGAAGATCTTCTGCTGTAAGAGTCTTCTCCCTTTGAGCTGGTGTGGACAACCAGTTCGCCATTCACCTTCCAGGACGTCCCTTGGTCGAAACGCCCGTGCCAAGCACCCCGGCGGCCGGATAGCCAAGCTTCACCACTGTGACCGCGAATAAAAAGGAACACACCTTTTAACCGAACAAACTCCGTGGCTGGTCTGTTCCCTGGGCAGTGCAACGACTCCAAGTTTCCTACTCGACAAGATCTTCTCCTTCCCTTGTCGAAACCATGAACTGCACCCGCTGCCAGGAACAACTGCCACCGCTGGAGCTTCCTCACTCTTTAAGGTACTGTGTTCCGCCTGGCCTCCCTTTCTGCGGATTGCTGAGGGTGACCCTTAAATCCTTGGCTTTCCAACTGGGTTGGCCCCCTGACCTTCTAACTTTATCTTTTGCAACAAACCAATCTCCTTTGAACATTTCTGCAAAGACTTGAGTGCTTTTTAAACTGTGTGATCTTGGGCACATTTCGCCTTGCTCCATTTAAAGTGGGCCGGGCCTATTAACTTTGGCTCTACAGTAGACTCTGCCTTCACTAACTTGCTATGGTCTTAGAAAAGTGTTGGGAACTGTTTTATTTTCATGACCTGCCTTTTTCTCTCCCTTTAACTTAATTATTGGAGTGCCATCTAAGTTACGCGCTCACATCTGTTTTTACAAATAGTGGTGTTTTAACCTAGACTTGTCTAATAATTATTAACGGAGGTGTGTATACTTTATCTGACTGTGTTTGAACTTGCTTTAGTGCTTAGTGTATTTCCTAAAGTGTGTTTTAAATAAATAATTATATACTTTTGATACCAAGCTCTGGTCAGTCTTTGCTTGCTCTTCTGTGTTTTTAGCCCTATTGTGTATCCTCTGTATACTGCCCTACTTATCTTGAGAGAAGTCTGACTGCTCAGCCACAGCTACCAGGTAAATCTGGGTGGTGCAGACTGCTACCAATTGGGTTTACTGCTTACTCCTGTAGTCTTAATCTTCTTGCAGTGTTCCCCAAGGGAACTGCACAGGATTCTGCCTAACAACTGGAACCGCCATGCCCCAGTGAAGGAACTGGTGGGGAGCGTACCAGGGAAAACTACAAGCTCAGTGAAAGGAACTGAGCAGGACTAATACCAGCCCAGTGATGAAACCGGGCTGTAAAGAGACTAAGAGGCTAGGTGCAACACGCCTCGGAGGTGCAACATAAGAGTGATCCAGATCCCGTACCTCCAGATCACTCCTGCCCCTCTGACCACTGGGTGAGTTCACCTGCAGCGAGCAGAGCAGAGGGAGCGTTTTGGGCATCAACCGAAGGCGTTCACAGACCGGACCAGAGTTCGCCGATAGACCGGACCAGGCACTCCTGCAGGGCCCCAGAGGTAAGCGTTACAACTCCCTGGCCCTTCTTGGGGACCTATCCCCAGGGAGAGCTAATGTGGCTTCTGTCTAGGGTGTGGGGATAGGAAAGATGCTGGCCCTAGGTCTAAGATATCACCCGGTTAGGCAGGAATTGGTATATATCAATAAAAACGCAGAAGAAATTACGGGGAAGCTAAGCATGGAAAGGAGTATATAAACTTTAATGCTCGATTCTCATCCGTTTCCTAAAAACACTATAATCACTGATTACACTGCTGGGTGTCCCACTAATTCCTGGGCATTACCAGTGGAAATAGTCAGCTGGTTTCAGTGGGTTATGAGATTGCTTCTCTCCCACTTTCTTCAGGACCCATCAAATATTCACAATTTTTCAAAGGTGATGGTCAGTCATTGTTTTTTGTCTAGAGCAGCTCAATTTGCTGCCACATTCCCCATAGTGTTTGGGTTTAGTGGTGTAGCTGCATATAGAGCGGGAATATAAAAGCATGCAAAAGAAGAACTGACATTGCATTCTCTACCCCATTAATTTGTCAATATTTTCTTGTTCAATACATCACTTTAACTCACCAAGTGGATATTGACATCTACTTCACATGTAACATACAAATACCTCTATTTCAAATGCTCGGTTAAAGGCAATCCTGAGGCATTTGCTCATTCTAAACCCTATAGCTAAAGATTTACATTCGGTTGGAAAAAGGAGCTCACATATGCCCACCATTTATATACAGTCTCTCTGTAAACTCACTAATCAGATCATGGTACTCCTTTCTTGTCTTGTACAATGATGTCCAACAACGATGTCTTCTCTGTATTCAGTACGAACACCATGGGGGGTCATTACGACTTTGGAGGCAGCCATGGTGCTATTAGCACCATGGCTGCCTCCAAAGTTGTTTCCTGGTCCGGGTTCTCAGAATGGGGACTTACCGGGTCATCCCAACCTTGGAGGACCCGGTTAGTTCCCATTCTGAAAACCTTTCCCCATTCCCATTCGAGCCCCCATAGGGCTCAAAGGAAATGGGGAAGGAGCTAATAACGGGCCCACAAATAGCGGGCCTCTTATTAGCTCGCTGGTCCCTTAGCGGCTCCCGCTAAGGGTGGCTGGTAAAACCAGCCGGCCTTAGTGGGACCCGCTATGGGACCTCGGAATGCGGCGGTAAGGGGTTAACTGCACTGACATCCTTACCGGTGCCGTTAACCCCTTACTGCCGGCCTCGTAATGAGAATAGCCTGCATGTTTAACCATCCAGCTCCACAATTCGATGTAACTGCAAAGTCACTTTTTGAGTCCACACAATTATTATTATTGTTTAGCAGGTTCAGAGGGTGGCCAAAGCCTGCCAGCTACTTGTCTCATTAAGACCCATGGAACCTGTTTTTAGACAGAAAATCCACAGTTGTTCTCTTCTGAAGAAGAGTGATGAAACATCACCTCCCCTTCTAGGAACTTTCTCAAGTATCGTCCATGTGAATTCCTTATGTGTATGTTGACAATTTACATAATGTTCCACTATGGGTGCCAGCATCAATAAAGGGGGGAGGGAAGACACATTTCTGTTACCAGGGTGATGCCCTTAATCTATATAAATTTTAACACAAAAAATTTAGCACGACACATCTGTATAATGATTTTGTTATCGCCAGTTTCGATCCAGAATATGAAGGTAAAACCTCAGTGGTAAGGACCAAAGGACAAAGGAGTACAAGGCTGTGGCAGAGGACAGAAAGGATAGAGCGAAGGTCTACCTATCGCTGCCTATCCCGGAGATGTCCACTAGGTCACGATGACGTGCCGCCTATCTAACAGAGACAGAACAAGAGGTAAACTATCAACTTCTAGGTGTACAAGATACATTCAGCCTTGTTTGGTCCTCAACCACACTCTTCCACTATGTGTATGCATTTGGAAGAGACAAGTACAATTAATACAGCACACCCGGGGTCAAGTCACCAGACATCAAATAGGGTGTTTCCTTCTTTAATAACCTACAGATTGTCTTGCTGGCCCTGGGGGGCTCGAGATTTTTTAAAAGAGACAAAAAGGGGAAAGGGGAGAACAATCAAAGAGAAGACACTGCTAACCCACTCGCCATCTTATGGTATAGTGATTTTATGGAGTAGAGAAAGGGTTTGCCAATAAAAGGTTGCTCAAACTACATGGTAGGCCTGGCTGATGCCTCTCAAGTGTTGCAACCACCGTTGACCAGTTTCAGTGGCATGGGTGTTGATCAGGCCACAATAATCAGGACAGTCTTCAGTTTCAAGATACTAGTCTAGTCATCAATACCATAACCAGGCTGTGAGAACATCAAATAACCACTATGGGTGCCATTAGTTGTTTAGTTCTGATACAAGACCTGTGTTCACAATTCTTGTCTTGACTGGACAAGAGGTCATCCCTACATACCTCAATCCACATGGACATGTACAAAAAAGGTAGAAGGCTCCCCTCTATAGAAAGAACATGGCATGATAACCTGTTCTGTGTTTTTTTCACACTTTGAGAGTCTGCAGCCATCGGTTTTTGCTCACTGTACTTTTCACAAGGGAGGAATATCCATTTGCATATCAGTCATTTGTCTTTTGCGCGGATATCCACCTTTGTCGATTCGTGGAATCAAATGCGCAGTACTTTTCCTGGACTTGCCTGGATTTCACGCTTGTCTGGCACATCGCTGCGAGCGCATGAACGCCTTCCGCAAGAATCCAATCAGAGTGTGGGCCGGGCCTACAAAGCTAGCAAAATAGGGGGCAGAGCATGCAGAATGAACAATTACATTAAAACAATGTGGGCGTGTTGAGGGACAGTCCACAGTCAAGCAATCGCACGCCCATATCACAGCAAATAAACACGTATCCATGGATTCGAACTCTGAACGTCGGGTCTTGACAATGTTCACGCAAATCCTGGTACTCTCCCACCACCTGATACCAGGTGTAAATGTCAATGTGCATCTATAAAGCAGGCAAAACGCACCAAACGAAACAATGAATCCAGCATTTGTCGGATTCGATCATGCACCTACATCACAGGAGGAGGAGGATTACCAGCCACAAATTTTCAGCCCACGTACCACCCTCTTCGGGATGCCGGATGACCAGATCTATGGCAGGTACAGTCCCCACCACATATCATCTTAGACCTGGTCATGGAGTGGGAAGGTGGGCTAACATCCCCTGCCATTTGCCCCCAGACCCATAGCCCCCTAGAAGAAGTGCTCACTGCCTTACATTTCATGGCAACTGGATCCTTCCAGTGGACCACTGCCATATTAGATGGCACCTCCCAGGCCACACAGTCCCGCTGTCTACATCAGGTGCTTGCCTGTGTAACTGCATAACTTTCTGTGAGCTGCCACATTTATATACCAAGAACACCTGCAGAAAGACAAATAGTCATGCAGGACTTTTATCCTGTGATGCACTTCCCATGCATGCTTGGTGAATACATGTTGCGCTACGTAACCCCAGAGCAACAAAGCACATATACCGCAACCACAAACTTTGGCACTCAATCAATGTTCAGGTTGTGTGCGATACCAAGGGCATCATAACTGAAGTGTATGCCAACTATCCAGGAAGCAGACACAACAGTTATATATTCCGGACGTCACCACTACACCGGATCCTGCTAGCTGGCATGTTTGGGAACGCATGACTCATTGGTGAGTATGAAAGGACACGCACATGCATGCACATTGCACACTTACCAGTAGACACTGGCAACAAATTATTATGACAATTATGTATACATTTACATGGGACACATTCTTGATGACGCCCATACAGAATCCGACACCACCACCTGAGGTAAGGTACAATACTGCCCATAAAGCGACTAGGGGCATAGTGGATCACACATTTGGAATGCTTAAATCACGTTTCCTATCCCTTTACCACTCTGGTGGTGTCATGCTATACGCACCACCAGTTGTGTGCAGGATCATTGTGGCAGCATGTGTCCTGCACAATGTCACCAAACGGTGTGGTGTCCCAATGGACATGTTGGTGGTCCACCACCCAATCCCACAGGCATGACCTTTACGCGTGGCTGGCCAAAGGGCACGTGGAGAGGCTGCGCTTGGAGAGGCTGCACGTACCCAGCTGGTGCAATCCTACTTTACCTAAAATCCTTCCCCTGTGGAGTGCACACGATCAAGCCACTTCCCAGATGCCATTCAATGATGACCATGGGCCAATCCTCTGGGCACACAAACACACCCTGAGAATGTGCCCCTGGGAGTGCAAAATTGTGTGTGCCCATTAGACATAAACCAACATGCACAAAGTGTGGCCAAATGAAAGAAACGTAAGTGGGAGTATACCACTACCGCCATAGTAAGCATGGAGTGAAACCACTCCTGAGGCACAAAACATCACTAATGTCCAAGAATTTATCACCCAGAATGTGTTGCCACAGAAAAATTCATCAACTTGCCAACTATCAATTATGAGCAGCTAGGCATTCATGGGGCCTCATTACACGGATGGCGGAGAACCATGGCGCTATTAGAACCATGGCGTAATTCCCCCTTCCACCATTGCCCTTCCCCATTCCCATTTTTGCCCTATAGGGCATAATGGGAATGGGGAAGGTGCTAATTACGGTAGCGCAAATTGCAGTACCGTAATTAGCTCCCTGGGTCCCTTTGCGGGTTGGGTTTTAACGCCTGCAAAAAGCAGGCGTTAATTTCCCCAACCCGCAAAGGGACCTCGTAGTAAGGCGGTAAAGATTTACCGGTACCGGTAAAATACCGGTACCGGTAAATCCTTACCGCCATCCGTGTAATGAGGCCCATGGACTCCAAAGGTATAATTTACACTAATCCCCATAAGGCCAAAACAATGCACTGAACAGGACACAATGTGAGAAAAAGTGATTAACACACCCAAATTGACACAGTGACAGATGCAACAGGTAACATAGACATTTCATAGCAAAATCAACAGTGAGTCATGCCCATAAGGAGCATGGCATTGCACCATTCACAAACACAGTCACAGCAACTGCAAATAGCTGTGTACAAGTAGTACACCAAAACAACACATCACAATAGACTATCTACCGGACAACTGTCACATTGACAACAACTGTACTGCATGCAGACACCGAAACTCACACATGAGACCACAAATAGTAAGGCACAGTACTATCTAGAAGCCAATTAACCCATGCAAGGAAAGCCCTGCAACCACAATGCATGTTATACAACAAAAACACGTACAGTGGCCAACAATTCCCTGACCGCAACAATGCACACAATACTCAGTGACATCAAAGTGGTCATTTTCAATACTAACAACCAAAGAGCAACAAAAGTGCACTGCAAGAGATAATGCTTTTCTTACCTGTTTCCTGTGCATGCATACGACTGCAAGTATCCTCTCAATCCCATCAGTCATCACATTATGACGAATGGATCTGCAGAGAAAGACAAATCAATGTGATCACAGCCAACACATCCATGCACCCAAACACAGAGCAATACGTCCCTCCCTTAGTGACATGCAAAAAATGCAAAGATCTCACATGCCGACCATCAACATGTGTCCTGGCGCACATGCAGACAGATCTGCTTACTGCATGCAAATCCAACACACAAAACACATATAATGACAAACACCCACCCACAACCCACACACTGCATGAACCCCCAAGTGCCATGCGGTGAATGTCGATGTCACACCTACCCCATTATCACTCTGATGGCACATACTCAACACACGCATCTGCTAACAGTCAGCATGACAATGATCGTACCCCCAAAAAGAACATCACTGATATCAATAAAAGACTTGATCACCCTGACAGTATTTCCCATGCCATTACATGGTATGGCATGATCAGCGTAGCATAAGGACAGTGCACTGAACACTGGCATAGGAGCCGATGATGCGAAGCCCAAGAACGTGTGAACCCAAATATTCACCAATTGCACTGATGAGAGGATCTTGCAGAAGGCAGCACTTCACAGAGGCAGATGTCAAACCGAAAGGCTGGGAACCGAGGTAACTGGCATGAAACACACAAGCAGATATGACAAAGCAATGAGAAACAGAGACAAAAGTAAAAAGCAAAATAAACGGAGCCTGCAACTCAAAAGTGCAAGGTATTGCAGACTTCACTGCGACTCAATTGCATTGGGTCAAATGTGCATTGAATCGAAGGTAGTGTTGACATGCACCCAGCAACTTTCAACATGCTGCTGTAATCCAAAGAATACACCATGCATGGCACATGCATGACAAATAACTAACCCTGCTCAATGTGTTGTGCCTGGTGTCTGTGGAGAACATAGCATGTCAAACATACATGTACACCAATATTGTCATGTGTGGATCATTCTTAGGACTTCAAAACAAGAATGGTGAACCCTGACCAAGAAATGCTAAATAGTGTCTTCTTCCATGTACATGAATAAATATTAGTGAATCATTGTATGTGATGCCATGTGTTAGGCAAGTGCAAGGAAACACACACCACCACCACCAACACATGTCATAGCCCACAAACAGCTGCCCCTGCCACCCTCCTATGAGTGTGAAAACAGCATGCAGATACATGACCATAAGAACACCACGTGACACATGCACCCACAAACTTTGACCCGCGCCCCGCAAAACAGGTTAAACAAAAGTTAATGCACACAGTACCAGACTCCCTGCTAAACACCATACCACAAGTGACACCCTGAGTTGCCATCACATACCTGCACAGCATCCCACCGGGAAACACATCCTCAATTTGTAAAGACATGCATTGCAACAACTTAAAAACAGTGGAGATACATGACAACCATTTATAGAATTAGAAAACAGGCATAGATCACTCAGTGTAGAACGACCACAGGGTGCAAGAGGGAGACATGACACAGATTGATAATTGCCTAGGAGAGAGAGGGAGAGACAAGTGAAAATCATAGCAAGGAGTACGCTGTCTGGAGTGGAGACAGGGATGGGCATGCCCAACATCACTGTGGGTGAGCGCACATAGAAGGTGACCTAGGAAGGATGATAGTGAAATCAATACCCCCAGACGTACCATCATGGCATAAGATCATGCAAGGCACATAGAAGGAAAATATGCACATGTAAAGGCCATGAAGTACAAAACTGATGGGCGGTGAAGGACAGACTGGCATGACTTCCATTACATTAGGGGAAACAAATGACATATTACATGGGCAACCGAGATGAGGACAGGGCTGCACTATTTGCTCCTAGAGGTAGCACAGCAAATCCTTTTAAAAATAACTACACTTCCGTGGAAACACTGAAACAAACATTTATAAAACTAGAGAGGCTCTCCAAAAAGGAGATTAACAAATACTGGGAACAAGCTACCTTGACAAACTATCTGGAAAATGACATCATTCCACAGAGTCTAAGAATACTAATATTCCCTAATTTTGATAAAGATGCGGATGCCGATTTGGCAGAGAAATGGGAGAATAACTTAAGTTCCAGCTCCATGAATATGTTAGAACTCTTAATTTTACATGCGACCAGAGAACATAAGAAGATCATTGAACAAATAGAGACAGTGAAAGAAGAAATCAAACAAATGTCCAATGCAGAAACGACTAAACAAATAAACTATGAAAAAATGAATGACATTTTGAGAGAGTACCAGGATGAGATTAAAATGAGGAAATTCCGAAAATATTTTCAAGATGATAAAGATTATAGACTGGACAGAATCTACACCTTCAATCCAAATATGACAATACCGGCCCTAGATCCAAACCCAGTTCCTCACACAAAACACCAGCCAGTTCAGATGGTGTACCTAATGAAAGTAACATTGTCAATGAGGATAACACTGAGAATGCAAATTCAGGGGGGATTGGTTTTTTAGAAGAAATTCGTCATCGCAAGAAAGGGGATCAAAGATCATACAATCTCAAACAAGTCAGATTTCAAAATACACCCACTGTCCTTGCACCAATAGCAAACACCACACAAGAGGCAGGCGGGGGGGGCAATGCAAGTGGAAGCGGCAGTTCAGACGAGGACACTGGACGCTCAGGGATTTTGACCAAATCCAATACAAAGAAACGCTTAGCACAACAACACCATCAAGTTTAGTTGTCAATCTGTCTGATCGAAATTTAACAGCTTCTGAGATATCAGTACTCACTAAGGGACTTTCTTTTGCTCCTGACAAAGGCAGAAACTTTGTAGATTTTCAAATTGATTTATTCAAGTTTGCACGTAAATTGAAATTCAAACATTTTTTTGCTACAGAAGTATGCTCTTTTGTCTCTCAACCAGTTCAAAATCCTCTTAGCTCATTCACTCTATCAGACTTGAAAAACATTGAGACCTCACTACATTACAACTAGACACCAATGCAGACAAAGATGCAATTTGTGCAGATTTAGAAATTAAACCTAGGCATTTGACCATTAAAGAATTCAAACCTCATTCTAAGTTTACACCACAAAACACACCAGATAGTGTAATAGAAATCTTTCATAAAGCCAAGATCAAAGATATCCATGCCTTTATAGACAAACCTATCAGGAAGAACAATTACAGACACAATCTTACCTATGAAGAACATATTGCTTTAACAAATTTGTCTAACGACTCAACAATAACTATAACAGAGGCAGATAAGGAGGGTAATGTTGTGGTACTTAACACTTCAGACTACATACAAATGGGCAATAATCATCTTGCTACCCCTAAGTGTTACCAACTTTTAAAAGGTAATCCCACTAAGAAGATAGTGGCTGATTTGCAAGATCTAATAGCAAAATTGTACAATTTAGGTTATCTAACGGATGAAGAAAAGAAATGTTTGTTAATTACTGATCCTACCATGCCTTCGGTCTATTTTTTGCCGAAAATCCATAAAGCGTACCAGCAATTGCCTGAAGTGTGGCCCATAATGAGCGGTATAGGATGGGCAACTGAGGGCCTTTCCCAATAACTTGACAAAGCTCTTAAACCATTTGTGATAACCATGAGATCATACATTAGGGACAGTACTCAAGTTTTACAATTCCTGAAGTCCACGAAATGGGAACCAGATTTCTTATTAGCAACTTTGGATGTGTCAGCATTATATACAAGCATTGACCATGATCTCGCTATAAATACTTTAGAGTACACTTTTCGCAACAAGTCAGCATCTTACTGGAAGCATGTACTAATGTTGAAAGAGGTTCTAATTTTCACTTTACGGAACAATGCATTTCTATTTAATGATCAGTATTTTCTACAAGTGTCAGGAATCAGGGCTGGCACAGGAATGGAGTGCTAAAATACGCCTATTAAGACAATGGAGATGGTAAGGACTTGGAAACTAAAGTTCCTAGCATCCTTAGAGCTGTTCTGTAGTTCTGCACGTGTGCGCACTGCCTGCTGTCTTAAATCAAGAACAGCTTATTAGCAGGCAAACAACGTGCAGGTTTTTGCTTATTTTGGAATTTGCAGTCGGAGGCAGGCGGCTGCGTGCAGAGAGGAGCAAGGTATGCAGGAACTCTGAAACTCTACATGACCGCGGTCCGGAGCAGGAGAGCGCGAGGTTGCTGACAAGAATCACTGCATTCCGCTCGTTGTCTGGGAAGTCCCGCGGGGCTCCCCAGACCAAAGATAAGTACTGGAGAAAGCACTGTGTTATCGGCAAATATTGAATGGTGTTAGAAGGGAATTACTGCTGGGCATTTATTGTCTGGGAAGTCCCAAGGGGCTCCCAGACCGAAGTTAAGTAGCGTAGAACATTCCGTTCATGTACTGCTGGGGAAATTCTGTGTGTGTCAAGTTAACTCTTACATTACATGCTGAATACGGCATATTTCGTAACTGGGGAAAGCCTCCTAGCATATGTCTGAGCAAAGGAATATCCACGCACAAAGAACGCTATATGACATATGGAAATGGCGTTCATTTTCACTAGTGCAGTGAACTAGTAGGAAAGTAGCATTTATGTATGTATGTTGCATTTGCTGCCCGAAGGGCCATGTGTACTGTCTAACCACGATGGGAATTTTCCCTTATGTGTGTCTACATCATATTGCTTGCTTATGTGTTTTCTGGTGAACCAGCAGGGTGTGGTACATGTATTAAGGTGTGCTATATCATTAGTACAAGTGGTATCACTGTTGGTTACATGTTAGATAGAGTAGGGTCCTTCCCTGGTGCTTCCCCTGTCCCATCCAATTTAAGAGTTCCTTAGCCTCTGTCCGGTGTTCCTAATTCCCCCCTCCTATCCACAACCTCTTCCTAACCCCTCTTCCCCCCATTGGCTGCCACGTGGCGACCTGTTTTTTTATATCAGGCGCCTGTGCCAACCACGGTGGGAGGGTCGAGTTAATTCGGCTTCCGTGGTTCAGGGGAGAGTGTCGATCTCTCTTCCTTTCCAGTCAAGTGTGATTGTGACATAAAGCAAGAGGTGTAGTGATGGGGGCCAAATTTGTACCTTCAACAGCTAATCTGTTCATGTCACAATTTGAAGATAAACACATCTATCAACAAACATGCTACAAGGACAACCTAATACAATGGAAAATATTTATTGACGATATTATAATCATATGGAAAGGTACACTTGATTCTTTTGATGCAGTTAAACAATATAACAGAACCAGAACCGTGTATTGCTACACAGCAAGCCCAAATGCACTCCTACAGAACCAAAATTCCCATTACAAATGACTAATTTTCATAAAAAATGTTTGCCCGAAGGGCGGACATACAAATTCTATCGTAACTTAATCTTTTCTCAAATTAAGTCAATTAGCTGTTAGATATGTAACATTCAAGACAAAATATCACAATTCAATGTCAGACATGTAGGTAAACAAGAACTTAAATCGTAGAGATAGTTCTTGAATTTTAATCATTCAAGTGAAAAAATCATTCAAGTGAAAAAATCAGATTTGCAATGTGTCCCATATCTACAGATAGAACATTTTTTGTCAATGTTATATAAAGAACAGGAAACATTTTCAACGAAGGAAATGTCTTACAACAACAGGCATTGTGCAAATCAATTTCAAGTATTAACAAATTGTCACTTCATCAATCAATCAATCAATCAATCGATTGACATATATTTCCAGAGAAGTCCCTTTTGAACATCAAAAGATAACCAATGCGTTTCGGTTCATAGAACCATCTTCAGAGTTAGGGCTTCACTGTTCCTATTTGCAATTGTTTTCTTACAATGGACCCTACAGGGTAATGGAATAAACATCTATTTAGTGAGTACTCTAGGCCTCTATGATCAAATTAAATAACCAAAGGTGGATACTAAGAAGGAGCTACTAACCTCTCCAAACTCATAGTGTGGGTCCAGTGAATGACCTAACAGTCATACGGGGAACGAAAGGGGGGAGTGTCAGGACCAAGGGCATCAACTCCAACAGTCCTGTAAATATTAAACTCAATGATAAAATAGATGGAATTGACCAATCTACTTACCCAGCCTTCTGGCAAAACTCCTAAAAGACTGGGCTTCGATTGAATGGGGTCAGGTGAAGCTCTGGAACAAACTAAATGCCCCGTTTGTAATTACATGCATAAACTATGCATTTCAAAGACAATCCCGCAGGTGCCTCATTGCCTAATGCGATGTACATAAAATGCTGGGGAAAATGAAAAGGCAGAGTTCTTTATCAGGAACCGACTAGACCACTAAGAATTGAAGATGGTCTAGAGTTAATGAGGCATGGATAGAGATAAGTTCTAAAACCCAGTCATAAAACTAAGTAGTAAAACTAATGAAAGTGGTCGTTCTGTAAAAATGAGTAAAATGAGAATGTAATCATTATTGAGACCGTTGCCTCTCAGGCGAGATAGCACACACACTCACACCGAGCTGTGTGTCCAATTTACCAAGGGACGCAAGCTCTCCTGCTCGATCTGACCACAGCGGAATGCGCGGTTCAAGTGAGCATAGCATTATGCGTCGTCCTGGCAACCCCGCGCATGCGTGTGGGGTGCCAGGACGACGGCCATCTTGGTGTGGGCACGGCCCAATGCTTTGTTGTCACGGCAACGGGGTAAATGTGCCACCAGGAGCCCTTGTCAACAGAAGTAATACGTGTCTTTAGGCCACTTAATAACATGTAGTCCAGCATCAAGGTGAAGTACTCGTGGATGCCAAAATCAGGAATGGCTGATGTGCTCAAGGATTACAATACTGATCTATGCAAGATTGCAGATCGGGTAAGAGAAACGGGTCATGAGAGCCATCATAGTTACGAAAGGACAACCTAGGACGCGCATAGGGGTTCTACCGCAGCTCCAAAGAAACCGCAGGATGCCCCCATGACGCGGCGAGTGAATACGGTCAACAATCAGGCTCACAAGTCCTACAGATTGCGTGCAGTGTCAAGACAATTCGTACGGCTGAAAAAATGCAGACAAGGGCACGCATGGCGGCACAACCACGGCTGAAAAGAATCCACGGGGTGCCCCCATGGCGTGTCATGTGTACAATTAATACGGCTGAAAAAATTCAGTCAAGGGCACGCATGGGGGCACAACTGCGGCTCCAATGAATCCGCGGAGTGCCCCCATGGCGTGTCATATGTACAGGGGCAATAAGTCTCCTGGGAATAAATAGTGTTAGAATAATTGTCATGATGCCTACCTCCAAGGAGCCAGGTCCGACCCAGCAACCCCAGAGGCAGGCATCATTTCCCCCAGGGAAGTGCCAGCGGGCCCAAGCTGGGGCCCTTTGGACACAGTCCTGGCGCCTTAGGCGCCAGGCTCATGTTGGACCCCTGTTCTGGCGCCTTAGGCGCCAGGCTCATAAAGCTATACATGTGTTCAAGTGTTTTAAGGTGCACTTACCTGATGCAGACCATGCTGCTACATCCAGGCCCTCTTGAGGCCTGAATGGAACTACTTTACCTGTGGAACTACTTTCCCCTGGGTGTGGTCGGGGAAGGATACATACCTGATCGGTGGAAGGATACATACCTGGAACTTCTTCCAAAGCTATTCAAACCACGCCCGATCAGCAGCTCACGCTTCGCGTTGTTCTGCTCCTCGCAGTTGGACGCTCACCGTGTCAGCTCCTGCATCTGGACTTCAGCCACGCCTGTCAGCATCCTGGGTCACCTGCTAAGAGAGAATTGGAGAGAAAGAAGACCTTACCTGCTAAAGCTGTATCACAGAGACTTCACACCGACGATCCTGAAAGGGAAGACATCATTTTAAAAGCATTTCGCTTCGATCGCTGCAGCGCTGCATTTCACTCACCTTTCCTGGGCACCTCCATCTTCAGCAGCGATCATCCGGTTCCGCAGCTACTTCCCAGAGCCTAGAGAGAAAAAGACAAGAACACAAGGTGAGAGAAGGAAGGGAATAGGAAAAGCTCAGTTTCCTTCTAAGACTTACCTGTTGGGTCATTCCCATTTCATTTCGGGTCCTGCCGCTTCCTGGCATTCCGGACCCCGGCCCCTATGGGGAAAAAAGACAAAGACATTGAATCAGCAAATGCAAAGACATTACCCGAACGCTCATCCAGAACTTACCTGTCATTTACTGGAACTGCACGTTTCACTTTGGGTCGGCGCCATATCTCTGGCATTCCGAACCCCGGCCCCTAAGGGGAAAAAGACATAAGCGTTAGCGCTTGCTGCAATAAGACAATGAACATTATTATTAAGCTTGAACTTTTGAACTTGCTACAGAACTCTTACAGCGCCTTACCTGAATAGTCAAGCTTATTTGAACTCCCATCGAACCTCAATCCAGTGAAGTAACTGGGTTTCAACGTGCCCCTGCATCAGAAGCAGGATGGAGAACTCATCCTTCCAGACCCTAAGGTGAGACTTCACGGGGAATCGAGGAAGGGTATCGTGGAGGGTTGGAAGGGAGTGGGAGGCTTGAGCATTATTCCGTCAGTAGGTAATACTCCCTTTTCACACACAGGGGAATATTCCTGCGAGCCAGTGAGTCCATCTTCAGAGTCCTGCGCTTCACCATAGAAGAAGCATCAGCACTCGAAGCCAGACCTGCGCCTCCGTGGGAATCAGGTGAGCGTGACAGAACGCGAAGCCTACCCACAATTTCCCACCCGGGCGCTATGGAGACTTCCGAGACAGATCAGCTGGCCCAGTTTTTGGGGGAATTACGGGCAGAAGTGCACTCAGCCCGCCAGGAGACTAACGCTCTCAAAAGAGAACTGATCCTATCCAAGGAAAGAACATATGACCTGGCCAAAAGGTTATTGCAGGCCCAGGCAGGGCACACTCCTTTACCTAATTCCGGAGATACTTCCACATCAATGGGTTTGAATAACCCGGTACAAATCAATCTACCTGGACACATGCCTTTGGCCCCGCCTGAACGTTTTGCGGGGGATCCCAAGAAATATGCCGTCTTTATGAACCAATGTCGTTTACACTTTCTATGCAGACCCGGGGCCTTCCCTAACGACCAGACCAAGGTAGCCTTTATACTATCTTACCTCAGTGGCAGTGCTGCCGATTGGTCTATTCCATTGGTAAATCAGGATGATCCCATTCTCCAGAATTTTCAGGGTTTCCAGGCCAGCATGGAAAGATTGTTTGCTCGACACTCTCAAGGACAGGCCCTGATAATGAACTGCTATCCTTACGACAAGGTAATCAGGATCTTCTGTCCTACGTTGCCACCTTTAATAGACTGGTTGTGGAAACTGGATGGCCAGAAAACAAAAGGATCACATTGTTTCATAGAGGCCTGTGCGGAGAGCTTAAGGATGTTCTAGCTCAGATAGTAGATCCACCCCAGGTCTGCGCAGACTACATAGACTTGGTGGTTCAACTTGATCACAGACTTCAGAATAGAAAAGCAGATCGGTTCAAGTACGAAACCCAAGTACCGATCAAAACCCACGCTAACTCCAAGAGTACCGACGTATCCGAACCTATGCAAATCGGCGGTGTTAAAGGACCATTAACACAGAAGGAACGAGAGAGAAGGCGGCAAATGCAACTTTGCCTGTATTGCGGGACTTCCGGTCACTTTCTTCGAAATTGTCCGGTTAAACCACCTAAGAAGGTGGTTGGAGCCACTGATAACAATTTATTGTCACCTGATTCGGGAAACGACCTAGCCCGACAAGCGTAGGGGTCCGCTTGCCGAGCTTGAAAACAAACTCTTTGACCTCGCATTTTGTCATGCCAATGGTGCTCGTGGACCCAAAACAGCCTCAGCTGTTGCATGCTATAAAAGCATACATCGACAGTGGAGCTATTGGAAATTACATAGACCGTGAATTGGCTTCCGGGATTAAGCTCCCTCTCCGCCCAAAAGTAACCCAAGATGTCATTACTACAGTAGATGGAACCGAAATAGCCTCAGGGCCTGTAACGCATTCCACTGTTGAAATGACACTGGTGGGTCAGGATGGACATCGGGAAGCAATCGTGTTTGATGTGATCAAGGCCCCACAATTTCAAGTAATTCTTGGAATTCCTTGGTTAGAAACACATAATCCCAGAATTGACTGGCGAGCAAAGAAGATAAGTTTTCCTGATTGTGAACCAACTTGTTACCCAAGAAATCCAGTTATGGGTCTAGCCTCAGCAACTTCCACCCCTGTACAGCTACCGTCAGAATACCAAGAATTCCAAGACGTTTTTCAGAAGGAACAGGCTAACACGTTACCTCCTCATCGGTCTTATGATTGCCAAATCGATCTGGTACCCAATGCTCAACTACCTTGTAGTAGGATTTATGCTCTTACGGAACCTGAGAACCTACATTTGCGTCAGTATTTAGATCAGTACCTAGCCAATGGTTTTATTCGCCCGTCCAAGTCTCCTGTCTCCTCAGCTCTGTTCTTCGTGCCGAAAAAAGAGGGCGACCTTAGAACATGTATAGACTATCGCGCCCTAAATCAAATAACGATTAAGAATTGTTATCCTCTGCCCCTGATCCCTGAGCTTATCGACCAGGTGAAAGACGCTTGTGTGTACACCAAGTTAGATCTCCGAGGAGCTTATCACCTGGTGCGTATAAAAGAAGGTGACGAATGGAAGACTGCATTCCGCACCAAATTTGGGCTCTTCGAATATCAGGTGATGCCCTTCGGTTTGTGCAATGCACCTGCCGCCTTTCTGTATTTTATGAATGATGTTCTTCGGGAACTTATCGACGTCTGTGTCATTGTTTATATTGACGACATCCTGGTGTACTCCTCTTCAGAATCCGATCACAGAAAACATGTTAGGGCAGTTCTTGAGAAATTGCGCCAGCACAGACTATTTGCAAAGCTCGAAAAATGCGTTTTTCATACCACAGAAGTGGAGTTTCTCTGATTCATCCTGACACCTCAAGGAGTCCGAATGGACTCGCGAAAGGTGGACGCCATCCTCAAATGGCCATCTCCTAGCTCGGTGAAGGGAGTTCAGAGCATGCTCGGCTTCGCCAATTTCTATCGAAGATTCATCCCGGAATTTTCCCGAACAGTCCAACCCATCACAGCTCTCCTAAAGAAAAACAAACGCTTTGAATGGACTCTTGAGGCCGAACAAGCCTTTCAGGACCTGAAAACCAAATTCACCTCTGCACCTATATTGAAGCACCCGCACCCAGTTCTCCCTTACATTGTGGAAACCGACGCATCCAGTTCGGCCATGGGAGCTGTCCTGTCGCAAAGAGACCCAGAAACTAACCAACTACACCCTGTGGCCTTTTGGTCCAGGAAATGTTCTCCTCCTGAAATCAACTACGCAATTACCGACAAAGAGTTACTGGCTATTAAATCTGCTTTCAAGGCTTGGCGTCACTACCTTCTCGGGGCAAGACACACCATCACTGTAATTACGGACCACAGAAATTTACAGTATTTAAAGACGGCCAAGGCTCAATCTTCACGACAACTCCGATGGGCTCTATTCTTTGCGGAATTTGATTTTGTAATTACCTATCGCCCTGGCTGCAAGAATGGTAAAGCGGACGCCTTATCCCGGATTGGCATGGAAGAACCCAATTCGAGTTTAGAACCCGTGCCAATCATACCTGAACAAAGAATCTTAGGCCTAACTTCATTGCAAACTATTGAGGACATCCAAACGCAAGTAAAACAACTTCTAGACTCTTCAGCCTTACTGGAATGGAGTCAAAAGGGTCCTCATTACACCGTTAAGGATGACTTACCCTACTTCCAGGAGCGGTTGTTTCTGCCTAGTAAAGAATTGCAAGAACTTGTTATTGCCCATCATCATGAATCATTAATGGAAGGACACCCTGGTATCGCTAAAACAGAGGAAAAAATCAAACGCCACTTCTGGTGGCCTTCTTGGAGAAAAGACATAAAGTCTTTTGTATTGTCTTGCGGAATTTGCGCCCAAAACAAGGGTCAAAAGAAAAGGCCAGCCGGCCTACTTCAACCCTTGGATATTCCACCGGCACCATGGCACACCTTGTCAATGGACTTTATAACTGACCTGCCTCCTTGTGCTGGTTACAACACTATCCTTGTAATTGTGGATCTATTCTCCAAAATGGCCCACTTTATCCCTTTAAAAGGTTTGCCTTCAGCTTCCACCTTGGCCAAGGAATTTCTGGAGAATATAGTTCGCATACATGGTTTCCCTTCCATATTAGTCTCGGATCGTGGAAGTCAATTTATCTCCCATTTTTGGAAGAAGTGTTGCCAACTAGCACAAATAGATGTGCGGCTATCCACCAGCCACCACCCCCAGACCGACGGACAAACCGAGAGAACCAATCAGACTCTCGAGCAATATCTTCGGTGCATGTTACACCAATCCGAGTTAAATTGGAAAGACATCCTTTGGATCGCAGAATATGCATACAACAATTCAGTGCATTCTGGAACCGGACAAACTCCTTTTTATACTTTGTATGGTCACCATCCTCGGACCTCTGATCTAGATCCACCTCTGACCCTGGAAATGCCCGCAGTATATCATCTGCATTGCACAATAACCCGAGCCTTCAAAGAAGCTGCAACTCATTTACAGCAAGCCAAGAAAAAGTATAAAGAAAACGCTGATTTGCACCGAAGTAAAACTCCTCCTTACCAAGTAGGAGATCAGGTATGGCTAGCAACGAAACATTTACCCCTCAAGGGCCCGCGAACCTTCAATCCCAGATTCATAGGACCTTATCCCATCAAGGCTATAATCAATCCCGTGGCCTTTAAACTGGATTTACCGTCTAACATGCATATTCATCCAGTTTTTCATGCATCACTTTTGAAGCCAGTACAACCAGGGACCCGACTGTCCAAGCCTCCAGACCCAGTTCAAATTGAAGGGGAATTAGAATTCAAAGTTAAAGACATTTTAGACTCCAAGGTGTTAAAGTCCAAACTCTTCTATCTTGTTGACTGGAAGGGATATGGACCTCAGGAGAGATCGTGGGAGCCTAGTAACCATGTTCACGCACCTCGATTAATACAAAGGTTCCACCGGAGATTTCCGAACAAGCCAAAACCCCCGGAGGGAACAACCTTGGGAGGGGCCTTGAGGGGGGGTACTGTCATGATGCCTACCTCCAAGGAGCCAGGTCCGACCCAGCAACCCCAGAGGCAGGCATCATTTCCCCCAGGGAAGTGCCAGCGGGCCCAATCTGGGGCCCTTTGGACACAGTCCTGGCGCCTTAGGCGCCAGGCTCATGTTGGACCCCTGTCCTGGCGTCTTAGGCGCCAGGCTCATAAAGCTAGACATGTGTTCAAGTGTTTTAAGGTGCACTTACCTGATGCAGACCATGCTGCTACATCCAGGCCCTCTTGAGGCCTGAATGGAACTACTTTACCTGTGGAACTACTTTCCCCTGGGTGTGGTCGGGGAAGGATACATACCTGATCGGTGGAAGGATACATACCTGGAACTTCTTCCAAAGCTATTTAAACCACACCCGATCAGCAACTCACGCTTCGCGTTGTTCTGCTCCTCGCAGCTGGACGCTCACCGTGTCAGCTCCTGCATCTGGACTTCAGCCACGCCTGTCAGCATCCTGGGTCACCTGCTAAGAGAGAATTGGAGAGAAAGAAGACCTTACCTGCTAAAGCTGTATCACGGAGACTTCACACCGACGATCCTGAAAGGGAAGACATCATTTTAAAAGCATTTTGCTTCGATCGCTGCAGCGCTGCATTTCACTCACCTTTCCTGGGCACCTCCATCTTCAGCAGCGATCATCCGGATCCGCAGCTACTTCCCAGAGCCTAGAGAGAAAAAGACAAGAACACAAGGTGAGAGAAGGAAGGGAATAGGAAAAGCTCAGTTTCCTTCTAAGACTTACCTGTTGGGTCATTCCCATTTCATTTCGGGTCCTGCCACTTCCTGGCATTCCGGACCCCGGCCCCTATGGGGAAAAAAGACAAAGACATTGAATGAGCGAATGCAAAGACATTACCCGAACGCTCATCCAGAACTTACCTGTCATTTACTGGAACTGCACGTTTCACTTTGGGTCGGCGCCATATCTCCGGCATTCCGAACCCCGGCCCCTAAGGGGAAAAAGATATAAGCGTTAGCGCTTGCTGCAATAAGACAATGAACATTATTATTAAGCTTGAACTTTTGAACTTGCTACAGAACTCTTACAGCGCCTTACCTGAATAGTCAAGCTTATTTGAACTCCCATCGAACCTCAATCCAGTGAAGTAACTGGGTTTCAACGCATCCCTGCATCAGAAGCAGGATGGAGAACTCATCCTTCCAGACCCTAAGGTGAGACTTCACGGGGAATCGAGGAAGGGTATCGTGGAGGGTTGGAAGGGAGTGGGAGGCTTGAGCATTATTCCGTCAGTAGGTAATACTCCCTTTTCACGCACAGGGGAATATTCCTGCGAGCCAGTGAGTCCATCTTCAGAGTCCTGCGCTTCACCATAGAAGAAGCATCAGCACTCGAAGCCAGACCTGCGCCTCCGTGGGAATCAGGTGAGCGTGACAATAATCTCACTGTGTGCTGCAGGAATCCAACCACTAAGAGTGGAGATAGGGATGCTAAAACGTAACATCGGGGGATACAAAGTTAATTAGGTCTGTGCTGCAGTGTTGGTTAAAAGGAGAGGTCAGACACTACTAGATGTCCCTCAGAGCTTTCTAAGATCATTTAGAGTTCAAATTGAGTAGACTGTAGAGAGTTACAGCAATAAGTGAACCTACTTATACCACAAGGGTTTTGCGTAAACAATGGCCCCTATCCTCGTTTTTTCGTATGTAGAATACATTTCAATGCAATGCAAGTGAGATCTTGGCTACAAGTCTACATGAGGTGGTTGTATGACCACATTGTCTTCCACATTTGTACAAGCCCAAATACATCTCGATAAATTCCACAGGTACAGAGAAGTCAAGATACAGGGACAGAAACCCAATACAGACAGTGTAAACCAAGCAAGTCTACCATAGTGAATCAGTGTGAAAAAACATCCTACATCATATATATATCATCCCATGTACATTCCAGTTGGTTACCCAACCTATTGAACTGAATGACAAACAAATCAATATTATACAAAGCACATTAAGTAAAATTCAGTGTTCATGCCTCGAGGGCTCAGTGAGTCCAAAAGTTCAATCCATAGGATTTCCTGTTCTAGCAGTTTACGCTGCACATCCCCACCACCGCTCCCCACCATTACCTGTTCTAAGATAACACATTTCAGTTGTGCAATAGTGTGTAGTGCTTCCTCAAAGTGTGAGGCTACCAAGGATCTTTGGCTCTTAGTCCGTATATTGGATTTATGTTCGGACCATCTCGTTTTGACTTTTCTGGTGGTCATACCCACGTAATAAAATCTGCTGGGACATTTCAATGCGTAAATCACATTTTGGGCATCACAAGTCCAGGAAAGTCTGAACAAGATCGTTTGGCAGAGTGAGGGTGTGCTACATTGTTGCCTTTGATGATATTCCCACAATGCTGGCAGTTGTGGCACGGGACAGTGCACTTGAATTGATTCTGTGCTTGAGGGGATGGTATCTCTGCTTTAACCAAACCTTTGTGTAAGGACCTTCCATTTCTGTATGCAAAAGTTGGGAGTTCTTCAAATAGTCGTTGAAACTGTGGGTCCATTCCCAGCATTGCCCAATTCTTTTGGATTGCCCTCTTTATCTTCATGCTCTGCACTGAATAAGTTGTAACATAGACTATCGGCTCTCCTGATTTGGATGGTTTAGGCACAAGCAGTGTGTCTCGGTCAGTGCCCCTAACTTTCTCTGCCACTTCAGTGATCTTAGAGTGATTGTAACCTCTTGACATAAATTTGGTCTCAAGCAGAGAAGATTGGCATTCTAACTCGGTCAGCAAACTTCTTTTGGTGATTCTTAGCTTGAAGTAGGTGTTCAGCTGCCCTTTTAAAGGTTTGAGAAATGGTTGTGTGCAAGGTTTTGACTGCTGGCATTTCCAGGGTTGTAGGAACGTCCAACTCAGAAGTACGTGGGTGCCTGCCATACATGGTATAAAAGGGTGTCTGCCCAGTGCTGGTGTGTAGGGAATTATTATAAGCATATTCAGCTATCCATAATAGGTCGAACCAGCTTCCTTCAGCTTGGTGTAACATGCAACGCAGATACTGCTCGAGCGTCTCATTTGTCCTCTCAGTTTGACCATCCGTTTGGGGATGGTGACTGGTGGATAGCCGGATGTCGATCTGGGCCATAGGGCAGCATTTTCTCCAGAAGTTAGATACGAATTGAGTACCTCGGTCTGAGACCAAAACTGAAGGAAACCCATGGAGCCGTCCGATGCCTTCAAGAAATACCTTTGCCAGAGTGGAAGCATTTGGGAGCCCCTTAAGAGGAATGAAATGTGCCATTTTTGAAAATAGGTCCACGACCACAAGAATAGTGTTAAATCCTTGACTGGGTGTTAAGTCAGTAATAAAATCGAGGGACAACGTGTGCCAGGGTGCTGGTGGGATTTCCAATGGTTGTAATAGACCAGCTGGTTTCCGCTTGGATGACTTGTTTTGAGCACACACTCCTCAAGATAGGATGAATTGGATATTGTCTTTATGCCATGTGGGCCACCAATAACTTCGTTTTACCTTGGCTAGGGTTTTGGCGATTCCGGGGTGGCCCTCGATAAAAGAATCATGATAACCGGACATGACTTGTTCTCGTAGTTCTTGGTTTGGTAAGAATAAACAATTTCTGAAGTAGGGCAATTTATCTTTTATCATGTAATGTTCTCCTTGTGCACTCCACGCTTGTAATTGTTCCGGACTCATCAGGTTTTGGATTTCTTCATGTAATTCTTTATGAGTTATGGTTGCTGTGATTCCTAGGAGCTCGTCACTCGGGATGATTGCTATTGGGTCAGGGGTCTGATACCCTTGCTCTTCCACCCCCATACGGGAAAGGGCATCGGCCTTCCCGTTTTTTAACCCTGGTCGAAATGTAATCACGTAGTCATATTCAGCAAAAAAAAGAGCCCAACATAGTTGTCGTGAGGATTGGGCCTTTGCCGTTTTTAGGTACTGGAGGTTCCGGTGGTCAGTTATTATGGTGATTGTGTGTCTGGCGGCCAGGAGGTAGTGCCGCCATGCCTTAAAGGCTGACTTAAAGGCCAGGATTTCTTTGTCTGTGATAGCGTAATTAAGTTCAGGGGGTGTGAATTTACGCGACCAGAAGGCAACAGGGTGTAACTGGCCTGTTTTGGGGTCCTTTTGTGAGAGGACGGCTCCCATAGCCATGCTTGAGGCGTCCGTTTCCACCAGGTATGGGAGATCAGGGCGAGGGTGGCATAAGATTGGGGCAGATGTGAATCTTGCTTTGAGTTCCTGGAAAGCCTCCTCGGCTTCTGTTGTCCACTGGAACTTTTTGTTGCTTTTCCTTAGTAATGACGTGATGGGATGCATAATTTGCGAAAATCCTGGGATGAACCGGCGGTAGAAGTTTGCAAAACCCAGCATACTTTGAACCCCTTTGAATGAATTTGGGGATGGCAAGTTCAGGAAAGCATCTACCTTGTGTACATCCATTCGGATTCCATTCGGGCTGAGAATAAAGCCCAGGAATTCCACCTCGGAGATGTGGAATGATAACTTTTCAAGCTTGGCGTAGAGCTGGTGTTGACAGAGTTTCTCCAATACGGATTGGACGTGTTTAACGTGGTCCTGATTTGATGAGGAATATACTAGGATATCGTCGATGTACACTAGAGCACAGACATCAATCAATTCCCGTAGGACATCGTTCATGAAGTATTGAAATGCAGCAGGCACGTTGCAAAGGCCAAAGGGCATTACTTGATATTCGTACAAGCCGTATTTGGTGCGAAAAGCGCTTTTCCATTGGTCCCCCTGTTTAACACGAACAAGGTGATATTCCCCCCTCAGGTCTAGTTTTGTGTAGATTTGGGCATCTTTGACTTGATCAAGCAATTCAGAGATCAGTGGCAGGGGGTAGCGGTTTTTTACGGTAATCTGGTTCAGTGCGCGATAGTCGATGCACGTTCTCAAGTCTCCCTACTTTTTCGGTCCGAAGAATAGAGGACTGGCTGCTGGAGACTTTGAGGGACGGATGAACCCGTCGGCCAGGCATTGGTCAAGATAGGCCTTCAGGTGCTGGTTTTCTGGTTCTGTGAGTACGTAAATTCACCCACAAGGGATTTGTGCGCCGGGTATCAGGTCGATTTGGCAATCGTATGGTCTATGCAGTGGCAGGGTATTAGCCTGTTCTTTCTGAAAGACATCTTGAAAGTCCTGGTATTCACTTGGTAGGGTGCATATTGCCACAGCCGCAAGCGTGGAGGTTCTGGTGTCTATTGGTTGTTTCTCTTGGCGATAACATGTGTGGGCGCAATTCTCGGGAAAAGTCAATTCTTTTGCTCGCCAATAAATTTGAGGATTGTGAGCTACCAACCATGGCATTCCCAAAATCAACTGGAACTGTGGTGCCTTAATGAGGTTGAAAACGATAGATTCTTGGTGTCCATCCTGGCACAGAAGGGTTAAAGCTGCAGTGCATTGGGATACTGGACCAGAAGCTATTTCCGTGCCGTCGACTGTGGTAACAGTGTCAGTGGTTGATTTAGGGCGTAACGGAAGCCCCATCTTTGCCGCAAGATCCTGGTCGATGTAATTCCCAACGGCTCCACTGTCTATGTACGCTCTTACTGCGTGCATCTGAGATGGTTGTTGGTGTTTGATAAAGACCACAGATAGTGTAAAATGAGAGGTCTGTAGTTCACTTTCTACGCTAGATAAGTGGACCCCTACACTTGCCGGGCTGGGGAGTTTTCCAATTCCTTGATGGTATCTTCCTTGTCCGTGGCCCCTACCGTCCTCCTCTGTGACTTCACACTGCACTCTTTAAGGAAATTACCTGACCTTCCGCAGTACAGACATAACTGCTGCGGTCTCCTTTTATCCCTTTCCGCTTTAATCAAGGGGGATCTGACCCCCGCGATTTGCATTGGTTCTCCTGAACCGTTGTTCGGGCAGTATTGTCCTTTGAACGCACATACATAGGGCGAGGGTCTGGTCTGGTTCAATCTGCTCTTCGGTCCTGCAACCTATGATCCAGTTGAACAACAAGGTCAATGAATTCTGAGCAGTCTTTCGGGGGGTCACTACTTGTGCGAGAACATCCTTGAGCTCCCCTCGCAAACCCCGATGAAATAACATGGTTTTCTACTCCACTGGCCATTCTGCTTCAAATACCAGTCTATTGAACCTGGCTATGTATGTTAAAAGGTCTTGATTCCCTTGGCGTAGGGACAGAAGTTCGTTGTCTAATGCCTGCCCATGAGTACAACGGGCAAACAGCTTTTCCATCTCCTGCTGAAAGCCCCTGAGATCATGCAGCAAAGGATCGTCTTGGGCCACAAAGGGTACAGACCAGTCCGCGGCGCTACCACTCAGGTAGGATAGCACAAAAGCGACCTGTGATTGGTCATTCGGAATGGCCCCTGGCCTACAAAGGAAGTGCAAGCGGCACTGGTTCATGAACATTGCAAACCTCGTGGGATCCCCCGTAAATCTTTTGGGCGGTGGCCAAGGGAACTGCCCCAGGAAGGGTTATCTGAACGGGATTGGCTGATGGCGCTGGCATCGAGGGCATGCTTCCCGGCAATGGGGCATGCCCTGCTTGTGACTGGAGAAGTTGCCGGCTTAAATCATCAGTGCGTTCTTTGACTACTATCAGCTCTCTCCTGAGGGTGTTGGTCTCCTGCCTGGCTGCATGTACTTCAGAACGTAGCTGCCTCAACATGTGGGCTAACTGGTCAGTTTCTTACGTTTCCATGACACCCAGGTGTATTTTGATGTGAGGCTTTGCGTTCTGTAAAGTTCACCTGGTATCCACGGGGGACGTCACTCAGCCTGTTCTGACCTCTTACGACCTCAAACCCTTCCCTGGAGGCTATTCGACTGGAGACTGGGCCTGAAACACAGGATTGGTAGAGTTTAACTCCCTATTGTCTCTGTGTGCTTGAACCCCTTCTTCCCCGGGTCCAACCCTTCCCTTTGATCCACAGCTCACCTTGTTTTCTTGGATAGTGTGCTCTCCATCCTGCCTTCAGCGCAGGGACGCATTGATTGATGCGGGCTCGTTGCTGCCTAGTTACTTCACTGGCAAGAGTCAGACAGGTAAGTATAATGAGTCTTTTGAACAGTTCTCTAACTTCGTTCCTTTCCTTCCTTAGATGATGGCCGGCGTCTGGGGATGGCGGCGTGCAGCTGAGATGAGTAGCGCTGAAGGTGAGTGTGAGTGCGATGTGCAATGCACCCCTTTCGTATTTGCATTGAACTGAGTTTTTTTCTGTGTCTTTTAGGTGCCGCGAGGTTTTCAGCGTGGATGCCAGTTATGAAGAACAAATGCGGTGGGTAAGCACGGTATGCAGCGCCTCTAGATGTTTCCACGCTAACCTGGAGTGCATTTTCCCTCTTGCAGATGGATGATAAGTTCCGGAGACAGAGTTCCCCCAGAACGGCTGGAATTCAGGTAAGCATTTGAAGCTCGTACAGTATTTAAAAATAAGCAAAGATTTGCAGAATGCTTACTAATGCCTTTTTTCTGTTCTTTTCCCTTTTCCTTAGGAAGCGGCGTGCGGGGATGGGAATGACACCGCCAAAGATGCCCACAGTAGCGCCGCAAGGTAAGGCTGTTCCTAACGGTGTTCTTGTTCTTGCAGGAGCAGAGCGCAGAAGAAAGATGCAGGCCTACTGGAGACCGATCCGAACACGGTGAGTGTCACGCTGCAGGTGCAGAAAACACAAAGCATGTTTCTCAGCCTGGGTGTGGCTTAAGTAGTCTCTGGCTATCCCAGGTGCCTCTGGGCTGAACCACACCCAAAAGACTAGACCGCACATGCAGTTCTGGGAACTGAAATATGTGGGGGCATCCATCTTGTCCCCATCAATGCTCTACAAGTCCAATCCCCAAGGTTATCCTATGGGAGTGAGTGAGTCTGGTGCCACAAGCGCCAAGTCTGACTCCAAGTGGGTCTTTGAGGGATGGAGAGGCCCTTGAGGGCCATGTAGGTGATCGTGGTCTGGCTCCAGCCTGACATCTTGGAGCGCTGGGGACATGAGGGGCAGGAATCATGACAGTAAGTAGTGGTTTCCTGAACTAGAGGTTGCAGGATTCTATCCATGTATTGGTCCAATGGTTCAAGGAGATCTGTAGCCGATATGATGGGACACCCCGGTGGTTTCACTAATCTCTTATGTATCTTGGGTAGTGTATACATAACCGACATGATGGGATGTTTATTCTCAAGGAAGCATCATGTTTTCTCTGATATAACGTCATTTTCTTCTGCCTCATCAAGTACTTGTTTAATGAGCGATCGTACTGCTTCTGTTGGATTAAGGTGTACTTCCATGTATGTCTCTCCATCATTCAATTGGCGTTCGATTTCATTAATAAAGTCCTGTTTATTCATAAGCACCAATGCTCCACCTTTGACGGCTGGTTTGAAGATGACTCCTGATTGTCCAAAAGATTTTTAAGTGTATGACGTTCCCTAATGGAAAAATTGCCTTGAGTGCTGGTTTTAAATTGTATTCTCTTAAAGTCCTGCAGTATTGTCTTCTCGAAGGTTCATAGAATATGATTCTGTACTGGTGGATTAAAGGTACTTTTGGGGCTTCATTGGAACCGCCGTTGTGCCCCCATGCTTGCCCTTGACTGCATTTTTTCTGCCGTATTAATTGTACACATGACACGCCATGGGGGCACCCCGCGGATTCTTTTCAGCCGTGGTTGTGCCCCCATGCCTGCCCTTGTCTGCATTTTTTCAGCCATACGAATTGTCTTGACACTGCACGCAAGCTGCAGGACTTGTGAGCCTGATTGTTGACCGTATTCACCCGCCGCATCATGGGGGCACCCAGCGGTTTCTTTGGAGCTGCGGTAGTGCTCCTATGCACGTCCTAGGTTGTCCTTTTGTAACTATGATGGGTCTCATGTCCCGTTTCTCATACCCGATCTGCAATCTTGCAGTGATCAGTATTGTAATCCTTGAGCACATCAGCCATTCCTGATTTCGGCATCCGCGTGTACTTCATCTTGATGCTACATGTTATTAAGTGGCCTAAAGACACGTATTACTTCTGTTGACAAGGGCTCCTGGTGGCACATTTACCCCGTTGTCGTGACAACAAAGCATTGCGCCGCGCCCACACCAAGATGGCCGTCGTCCTGGTGCCCCACGCGCATGGGCGGGGTTGCTAGGACGACGCATGATGCTGTGCTCACTTGCACCGTGCGTTCCGCTGCAGTCAGATCGAGCAGGAGAGCTTGCGTCTCTTGATAAGTTGAACACACGGCTCGGTGTGAGTGTGTGTGCTATCTCGCCAGAGAGGCAACGGCCTCAATAATGATTACATTATAATTTTACTTAGAGATTTTTACAGAAGGACCACTTTCATTAGTTTTACGACTTATGACTGGGTTTTACAACTTATCTCTAGCCATGCCTCATTAACTCTAGACCATTTTCAATTCTTAGCTGTCCAGTCGGTTCCTGATAAAGCACTCTGCCTTTTCATTTTCCCCAGCATCTTATGTACATCGCGTTAGGCAATGAGCCACCTGCGGGATTGTCTTTGAAATGCATAGTTTATGCATGTAATTACAAACGGGCCATTTTGTTTGTTCCAGAGCTTCACCTGACCGCACTCTATCGAAGCCCAGTCTTTTAGGAGTTTTGCCAGAAGACTTCGTCAGTAGATGGGTTAATTTCATCTATTTTATCATTGAGTTTAATATTTACGGGACTGTTGGAATTGATGCCCTTGGTCCTGACACTCCCCCCTTTTTTTCCCTGTACGACTGTTAGGTCATTCACTGGACCCCCACAATGAGTTCGGAGAGGTTAGTAGCTCCTTCTTAGTATCCACCTTTGGTTATTTAATTTGATCATAGAGGCCAAGAGTACTCACTAAACAGATGTTTATTCCATTACCCTGTAGGGTCCATTGTAAGAAAACAATTGCAAATAGGAACAGTGAAGCCCTAACCCTGAAGATGGTTCTATGAACCGAAACGCATTGGTTATCTTTTGATGTTCAAAAGGGACTTCTCTGGAAATATATGCCAATCGATTGATTGATTGATTGATTGATTGATTGATTGATTAAGTGACAATTTGTTAATACTTGAAATTCATTTGCACAATGCCTGTTGTTGTAAGACATTTCCTTCGTTGAAAATGTTTCCTGTTCTGTATATAACATTGACAAAAAATGTTCTATCTGTAGATATGGGACACATTGCAAATCTGATTTTTTCACTTGAATGATTTTTTTCACTTGAATGATTAAAATTCAAGAGCTATCTGTACGATTTAAGTTCTTGTTTACCTACATGTCTGACATTGAATTGTGATATTTCGTCTTGAATGTTACATATCTAACAGCTAATTGACTTAATTTGGGAAAAGATGAAGTTACGATAGAATTTGTATGTCCGCCCTTCGGGCAACTTATTTTTAATGAAAATTAGTAATTTGTAATGGGGATTTTGGTCCACTAGGAGTGCATTTGGGCTTGCTGTGTAGCAATACATGGTTCTGGTTCTGTTCTATTTTTCTGTCCCAAGTGGCCTTGTGATGTCAGCCCGCCTGCACCTGAAATAATCAGTACATGATCTTTTAATCCTTGATCAGGAATATCCCTTCCAAAATTCTTTATAGAAATAGTGAATGACCTTCAACACAGATCAGTACACACCTACATCTCACCCTTTGCAGTTAAATAATATGTCAACATGAACAATTTCGGCATCACCCTAACAGGTTATTCCAATCCTTTAGAGATTGATTTTCTAGATCTTCATATTTTTATTAAAGAAGGCCAAGTCCACACCAAAACCTTTCGTAAGCCAACTGAGATTAATTCAGTGTTACATGCAACCAGTAGCCACCTACGGAGCACCATCAACAACATTATGGGGGGTGAATAGTATCGGGCAAGAAGGAATTGCAGCATGGATTCAGATTTTGCTAGTGAATGAAAACTCCTGACTCAATGTTTCTCTAAGCATCGGACAAATTTCTGCATGTGAAACAAGTTTTTATTGGATGAACAGAAGACCCAAACCAAGCCACAAACATTATCAATTATTACTCATTATTCTTCTAATGCAAATCTGCTTTACAAATTGACATCCAGGCATTGGCATATTCTTAAGTTAGATAAAGATTGTGCACCCTTTCTGACTGAACACCCTAAATTTATTTTCACCAGAGCTCTTACAATCAAGCAGAAATTATGTCCTTCCTTCCTTAGTCCATTAACACAGAGTAAAGGCACAAATTGATTACAGGCAAGTGTCGGCTTTCACAAATGCATCAATTGTAATCAATGCTGCTATGCGTTGGACAATTGTCGAATTTTTACTGATTATACAAGCAAACAAATTCGAATCACTGAGTTTATTAACTTTAAATCCAGATTTGTAGCGTACGTCATCATATGTGTCTGTGGAAGGAGTTACATTGGCAGCACTATCAGACAACTAAGGGTACGCATCCGTGAACATCTATCCAGTCTAAAGAATCCAGAACCTAAAGCACCATTACCCATACTTTGCAATTAACACATCAGATGAGCAACCAAGAAGATTTGCGTTTTGTAGGCCTGATGAGAGTGAAGGAGAGCAAAAGGGGAGGCTATTGTCATGACCCTTGCCCCTGGCCCTCACTGGCAAGTCAGCCTTATAGTTAGGGCCAGGTCAAAGGCCTTAAAATCTCATCCAAGACTATCTTGGAGTCAGTCCTGGTGCCTTTGGCGCCAGGCTCACAATATACAAAAATATACAGAGGTATACATAGTAAAAACCGCTGCCCCTTATTCCTGAATTATTGGATCAAGTCAAAGATGCCCAAATCTATACCAAAATGGACCTTAGGGGGGCGTACCATCTTGCTCGAGTGAAGAGGAAACCGCCTCTCGTACCAAATACGGCTTGTATGAATACCAGGGAATGCCTTTTGGACTTTGCAACGCTCCTGCTGCATTCCAGTACTTTTTGAATGATGTTTTCCGGGAGTTAATCGACATTTGCGCCCTGGTTTACATTGATGACATCTTATTGTATTCTGCTACAAAAGAAGACCATGTCAGGCATGTCCGCTACGTCCTTACTTAAGTCCGCCAACATAAACTGTATGGCTAAACTTGAAAAATGCTCTTTTCATGTCACTAAAGTGGAGTTCCTCGATTTTATCTGCACACCAAAAAGTATCAGAATGGATAGGCACAAGGTAGATGCCATTCTTAACTGGCTGTCATCAACTTCATTTAAAGGAATCCAGAGTGTGTTGGGCTTTGCAAACTTTTACCGCTTAGTCATCCCAGATGTTTCCCAAAAAGTGCATCCAATTACATCACTATTGAGAAAAAACAATAAAAAGTTCAATTGGACCGAAGAAGCAGAGAAGGCCTTTCGAGAACTTAAGAAAAAATTCACTTCTGCTCCAGTTCTACAGCATCCTCGCCCAGACCTCCCTTATATAGTTGAAACTGATGCCTCTAGCATGGCTATGGGAGCTGTTCTCTCACAAAGGGACCCAGGAACTGGCCAGTTACACCCTGTGTCCTTCTGGTCACGAAAATTCTCACCTCCCGAACTCAACTATGCTATCACAGACAAAGAACTCTTGGCTATAAAATCAGCTTTCAAGGCATGGCGACACTATCTCCTTGGTGCTAGACATACTGTCACGGTCATAACTAATCATCGAAACCTGCAATACCTAAAAACAGCAAAGGCTCAATCATCCCGTCAACTGCGGTGGGCTCTTTTCTTCGCTGAATATGACTATGTGATCACCTACCAGCCAGGAGTCCGAAACGGAAATGCTGACGCCTTGTCCCGCATGGGTGTTGATGAAAAGGTATACATAACTCCAGATCCAGTAGCCATCATTCCAGAAGACAAACTCCTGGGTCTTACGACAACATTGACACAGGGTGAAGTCCAAAACAAGATCCAACTCTTAGTGGATTCCACTTTCTCCCAAGAGTGGTGTACTCAAGGAGAACATTACACCATTAAAGACCAGTTACCATATTTTAGGAACCGTCTATACTTGACAAGTAAAGATTTACAAGAGCAGGTTATTTCGGGTTATCACGACTCCCTGATTGAAGGTCATCCTGGAATTGCCAAAACTCTAGCTAAAGTAAAACGAAACTATTGGTGGCCCACATGGCGTAAAGACATCATACAATTTATCCAATCTTGCGGTGTGTGTGCACAAAACAAGTCCTAAAAGCAGAAACCAGCTGGTCTTCTCCAACCATTGGAAATTCCTCCCGCACCATGGCACACACTGTCCCTTGATTTCATTACAGATCTACCTCCAAGTCAAGGATTCAACACCATTTTAGTAGTTGTAGACTTGTTCTCTAAAATGGCATACTTTATTCCTTTTAAGGGTCTTCCAAATGCATCCAATTTAAAAAAAGTATTCCTGGAGGAAATCGTATGGCTAAATGGCTTTCCATCGGTCTTGATCTCAGATCGAGGTAGTCAGTTCATATCCAACTTCTGGAGGAGATGCTGTTCAATGGCCCAAATTGACATTCGACTATCCACAAGCCCCTGTCACAGATGGCCAAACAGAAAGAACAAACCAAACCCTCGAGCAATACTTACATTGCATGTTACATCAATTGGAAAGAAGTTGGAAGGACTTGTTATGGATAGCTGAATATGCCTATAATAATTAATTACACACCAGCACTGGACAAACCCCTTTCTACACTATATATGTTAGACATCCACGTACTTCAGAATTGGATCTCCCAACCCCTTTGGAAATGCCAGCAGTTAAAACCCTACATACAACTATTTCCCAGGCCTTCAAAGAAGCAGCAGAACATTTACTCCAAGCCAAGAACAGACAAAAGAAATTTGCTGACCAACATCGTAGTAAAGCCCCAAACTATCAAATTGGAGACAAGGTCTGGTTAGCATCAAAATATGTGCCCATAAAAGGGACTTAGACCTTATGTCCCAGATATCTGGGATCTTATTCTATTGAATCCATAATAAATCCAGTGGCAGTTAAATTAGCTCTACCACCCACTATGCAGACTCATCCTGTGTTTCACGTATCACTCCTGAAACCGGTACAACCCGGTACTCGGGTTACAACCCCACCAAAACCAGTATTAGTTGTCGGAGAACCAGAGTTTGAAGTAAAGGATATCCTAGACTCAAAATACACCAGATCCAAACTATACTGCTTAGTTGATTGGAAGGGATACGGCCCTCAAAACAGATTCAGGGAACCTAGTGAATACATCCATGCACCTCGCTTAATTAAAAAGTTCCATCAGAATTACCCAGCCAAACCAGGACCAGGCAGAAGTGCCACTGTGAGAGGTGCATTGGGGGGGGGGGTGCTGTCATGACCCTTGCCCCTGGCACTCACTGGCAAGTCAGCCTTCCAGTTAGGGCCAGGTCAAAGGCCTTAAAACCTCATCCAAGACTATCTTGGAGTCAGTCCTGACACCTTGGGCGCCAGGCTCATAACCATAATGAAGACCAACATTAGAATGTGACTATTTACTTGGCATTATTTAACTTGGGGGGTTCAGCCAACATGGAGGCACACACATAGCTCGGTTGCAAGGAATTGAGCTATGTGGTCTAGTCTTTTGGGTGTGGCAGGCCTGGGACTACTTTACCTGGACTACTTTGGGTGTGGCAGGCCTGGGACTATTTTACCTGGACTACTTTACCTGAGACTATTTAAACCGCACCCAAACTGCAGAACATGCTTTGCGTTATTCTTCTGTGGGCAGCGTAACGCTCACCATGTCCAGTTCTTTAATGCCAGTTTACCTGAAACCAAGGACCTGCAGAGAGAGAAAGAACACTACAAAACTTACCTGGAACAGTATCCTGTCTTCTATCCATCGCCGATTCAGTTCCACTCACCTGAAGGTACGAACTCCATCATCCGGCACCTCATGCATCCTGGAATACCATAACCTGGAAAGAGAAGAAAGAAAGACAGCATTAGTAAGCGTTTACTCACGTTTCCTCCCGAATGAAGAAAGCCACACAATTCTTACCTGGGTAGTCGTCTCCTGGTCAGTATCATTGCTGGAACATTACGGTGCTCGGCGAGGAACATCGCAACCTGCAAGGAGAGAAAAGACACAGGTTAGCAATATAAAAGGCGAAACAGCGACACGCATCACGCTTTACTCAACGGACAGCATCGCGCACACCGCGCTTTCGCCTACAGGCCCATGCTCATCTTCAAACCGCATGACAACACCAAAATACCTTTCCATACCTAAAAGAAAAGAAGCAAGACATTATTATTCGAACTAAGAGGAACATAAGAACTGCATATAAAGACTGTAAAGCAGCAAACCTACGGAGTCGCAGCAGGCCTGGATTGTCACAGGGGGGCTTGCACCAGTGAAGTAACTTGGTCGCTGCTCGCCCCCCACATCTACGCGCCCCTGCCACGAGGAGCAGGACAGAGAATCCACCTTTTACAATATTAAGGTGAGGAGAAGGCCCAAGGAGGGGGAAGGAGTTGAGGCCAAGGGAGGTGGGAAACATAAAGGCAGTCTGGTATTGAATCCAGCTCTCCTATATTGCAGACCCATCTTTAACCAGAGGCCTTACCAAGGGACCGGGAGAGGGTTCGAGAGTGCAAATCATCCAACCAGGGCTGGGTGGTGTCCCTGTGGATACGAGGTGAGCGTAACAATTATATACAGTTAAAGTTGTGTCAAATGGAATCGAAATTTATTTGTCGTTTACGGGCCACAGAGTGTCGCCTTAACACAGACCATGAAATGTATGTCTTTCTATGGATTAAATGTTAGCGGATTATGCTGTTAATAAGGTGTACAATGACTCTTGTTACAATCATGTGCTAATTCCATTATCATTGACAAACGCAATATCGAACCAACCCTGTTCACTGATATATTAATCTTAAATTATATAACTTCACTATGGAACCAATTAATTAAATCAGGGTATTGAAACTCTGGAGGAATTCACTCATGGCACACTTATTTTTGCCTTATAATACATGATCACCTATAGACACATAGCAATGGATTCCAATGGTTTAATATATATCAAGTTTCTCATTCTTTGAACAACTATAACAGCATAGACTAATGCAGAATTCGCTAGAGCGCTGTATACAACTTCCCGAATTTGATGAGTTACATTTTAATCTCTGTTCGCATAACGTTCCTTTTCTGACATGAATACCCACGGATTATTTTCATTCATTTAATACTTCACATTAAAGTGACATAATACGAGGTTTATGACCATAAAACACCCCGTTTTGTGATAGCATGACGTCCTTGTTATTGTTTTCATAATGACGTCATGTGTATCTTTACGCGTGACGTCATCATGCAATGACGTCCCCTAAACGCCATAGTCTCTCGTTTGGAGACTGAGGTGTTTTCGGGAATAGCCGACATTGGCGGCATGGACTGAACAGGGGGGATCTAACCCCGCAAAAGGGCTCAGAGAGAGAAGGCAATTTGGATTATACTTGTAACATTAGTTTCCAAGTATGTTTAACGATTATCAATAGACAAGACATGTACTCACGTTTGCTTTTCACTATAAGCAACTTCATTCTTTTTTCGTATCTGGTTTTACATACATATACATATGTATTTCTTGGCAGGTAGACAAACACCTTTAGGATGGGACAACCCAAGAAATCACATAGGAAGAGAATTATAATCTAAACAGATTATAGAGAGAGATCTCCACAGGTACTAATGTTAAACAGCATGTTTTACATCCGGACCAATTACAATTCTCTATTTGAGGTCATACAAACAGGTTATTTTGCATTGTTCATTTTATCTGATTTACAGATTTTACCAAGTAATCCCAAACGCGGGGTAAGTTTATGGTCACCTAACGGTGCATCTTCTACTACCACAGTTAATTAGATTTGGGCTTCCCCAATATAAACACAATACTCAGCATGCTTATTCACCTTATCACATGGGAATTAAATTTAGAGAATTATTTTAGATGTTTTCCCTTTTTCTGCATGCAATATACTTGGGGGCACTTATATGTACACAGGGTTGGAACGATCACTTGCTAATGCAATGGCATGGAACAAACATTTGTTTATATCATAGGAGTGAAAGCAGTCTATCAGAGCATGCAATCATGATGCTAGCATTTCAGAACTCCACAACAATTGAATGATACTTGTCGATGCATGGTGACATTCTACAATAGTTGTATTTTTCTTTTTTCTTTTTCCTTTTGAAAATCTTTTTGCTCTACGATGCGGGTCTCCTCTGTATGCAACACCTTTATGGTATGTGGAAAACATTGTACACATTTATTATTCTTTTCTTTTTCAATTCTTCAATTGTATTTGATTCTCTATATTTTTGTTTGGATTTTGTCTGTTTATTGACAATTACATATGTCTCATTTATCATCAACCTTTGAATTAATTGACAAACCTGAGAACGACCAAAAGGGTCGAAACACGTGTCGGCTGACTTTCGTTTCATAAGAATTACAAAGAATAAACCACTTTGTCGGACTTTGAAGATCTAAAAAGCATTTGTCATAATTTCGAGTTATTAGTGGTTTGCCATTTATACTCACAGAGAATCTGCTTGTGCTTGAGCGTGAATACTATCTCTTAACAGGTTCATTGGTACATACACCATGCATGGCACATGCATGACAAATAACTAACCCTGCTCAATGTGTTGTGCCTGGTGTCTGTTGAGAACATAGCATGTCAAACATACATGTGCACCAATATTGTCATGTGTGGATCATTCTTAGGACTTCAAAACAAGAATGGTGAACCCTGACCAAGAAATGCTAAACAGTGTCTTCTTCCATGTACATGAATAAATATTAGTGAATCATGTATGTGATGCCATGTGTTAGGCAAGTGCAAGGAAACACACACCACCAACACGTGTCATAGCCCACAAACAGCTGCCCCTGTCACCCTCCTATGGGTGTGAAAACAGCATGCAGACACATGACCATAAGAACACCACGTGACACATGCAGCCACAAACTTTGACCCGTGCCCCACAAAACAAGTTAAACAAAAGTGAATGCACACAGTGCCAGACTCCCTGCTAAACACCATACCACAAGTGACACCCTGAGTTGCCTTCACATACCTGCACAGGGTACCCACCTGGCCTGCATACACAGCATCCCACTGGGAAACACATCCTCAAATTGTCAAGACATGCATTGCAACAACTTAGAAACAGTGGAGATACATGACAACCATTTATGGAATCAGAAAACAGGCATAGACCACTCAGTGCAGAAGGACCCCAGGGTGCAAGAGGGAGACATGGCCCAGATTGATAATTGCCTAGGAGTGGAGAGTAGCACAACAGAGAGAGGGAGAGACAAGTGAAAATCATAGCAAGGAGTACGCTGTCTGGAGTGGAGACAAGGATGGGCATGCCTGACATCACTGTGGGTGAGTGCACATAGAAGGTGACCTAGGGAGGATGATAGTGATATCAATACCCCCGGACGTACCATCATGGCATGAGATCATGGAAGGCACATAGAAGGAAAATATCCACATGTAAAGGCAATGAAGTACAAAACTGGTGGGCGGTGAAGGACAGACTGGCAAATGATAGGCACATGTGTAGGGTCAATCAGTAGCTCTATCTCACACAAACCAAGGCAAAAAACTCACCATGGCATGCATTACACAACAAGACATATGTACCCCACTTCACGCAACTAAGGCACTGAAAGCAGATACCTCTACCCTACATCATCCAACATAAACCCCTGTTGGGCAACACAGCCAAAGGACATACAGCTGTACTTTCTCCCCCTAACACACCACACCCCTGAGTGAGATTGCCAAAGTAAGTTTACGTCGATTCCAGTGCTCACTTGAACCTGACACAGGGACACCAGAGAAAGCCAAATGGTGGGAAGTGGAGTATGTCAGACATGCATGCAACTACGTTGTGTCGATGCAATGTACACCCACAGAGCATGACAGTAAACATGAAGTAGAATGTAAAAACAGAAAACATGTAATACACACCAGTGAAGATAACCAAGAGTGCAAAAACATGTACAAAACGTCACCATACTTGGTAACAAAGAAACAGTCAGTCTGAGGTACACATGTGCATTTCTGCCAAAACCAACATGCGTCAAGTGCGAGAAACATGTCCTGTGGAGTCAATGCACACACATTTCCACAATGAAGTTACCAGAGCCTATGTCATGAAGTGCTGCTGTGCAGGTTGTGCATACATGCCTATTAATGTGAATGGGACTTGATGACCAGTGGTCTTGCTGGGCGGGACATGCAAGTGGAGAAGAAAGTGGATTTAGGATTGGCAACCATCAAAGAGTAGTGTGTAGAGGGAGAACACCCGCAGGGCACGTTATGCAAGAAAGGGACTGGGGGAGTGGAAGGGTGGCAGTAAGGTGATATCACCACGGTCACTGTGCTAAGTGTCGGACAACATAAACCACCACAGTGCAGAAGCACCTACAATGCATATTGCCAAGCAGTGCGTGCACCCACGCAGAACGAAACACTGACCATGAGGAATGTTACAAAAGTGTTGCACAATCACTTCCAAACATGCTGTGAACATCATGAGTGCATCCACAGAATCAAGCCACTGACATATCAGTGCAAATGCACATACACACACATATGTGTACAGACACACATCAGCACAGAAAGTCATCGTGCCACAAGGTGAACACCACCAGCTAATCAAAATGTGTACTGCATGCAGAAACCATGGGGAACACTTACACTGCCAGAACATGCAAGACAGTGCGCGTGCTTACCTGCTGGATGAGCCATCATGATGTGATTCCCGCATAACCTCCACCGGGAACTGTGCCTTTAAATGAGTGACAGGAGGTTCAGCGCCTGGCAAAGGGCATGGGGAGTTGGGACATCAAAGGGTGCAGGTTGTCTCCCCCGGGAGTTCTCGTCACCATCTCATTCCGGAGCACTGTAACAACATGGGACAATGCATTATAACAGCCATAGTACAGTACCATACAAGACGCACACATGTGTCAACATTCACTAAACTCAATGTTGCCTGCACATGCCATCCCATCCACCACAATGCAACCATGGCAGTTGACATCACTGAGCATGGCTGCATGGCCACCACTGCATATGGCATGGCCTTGAGAGGGCAATTGCATAACTCAAGCCACATGTAAAATAAACAATAAAAAACAGGAAAAGATTCAACAATGTAAAGGAATGAACCCAAAAACATGCCAACATCTGGGCCATGGGTCTTGTAAACAAAGAAAAACATCTTTGTGGCAAAGCAAGGGACACCAAAAAAATAAAAATATCACAAAAATCGTCCATCATGGACGGAGGGGGGTGTCCACCCTGGAGGGTGGAGGGGTGCATGCATTTTGAGTGGTCAAAAGAATTTGACTATGAAGAAAGAAAAAATCCAAAGGCTCATGGAACTCACGGCAACGGTGGACCTGGAGGCATGTGTGCGTTGGGACCCCCATCCTGCAGTTGATCTGCTAGTAGGTGCGGTGCCGGAGGCAGATGACAGAGTGTCAAGGCCTGGTCTTCAGAGGCGGTGGCCATGTGTGACACTGATGAATGCACAAGCCCAGTTAGGCCAGTGATGTCTGTATGCATTGAATCACGAAGGCAACAGAGTCTGCATGTGTAGACGCCTGTGATGCACAGAGTTCCTCAGAGAGTGACTGCCTGAAGGCACCCACCTCACCCTGGATCATTCTCCTTGTAGCTGTTAGTTCTGCATGGATGGTAGTCCTCTGGGCCTCCATCTGAAACTTCAAGGTCTCTCTGTGTGCCTGAGCGTCTGCATGCAGTGAAGCCTACACACACCCCAGATCAGCCCATCAGCCCTTGATTTTGGCCTCCATGCGCAGACTGTGGGAGCAGCATGACGACTGCATGACCAGCAGCTGTTGCCCTAACCAGGCTGCTGGCAGGGTCATGGATTTGGCCTTCTTATAATTGCCCTCAGATATCCTATCCAACAGATAATCATGTCGGAGGGTGGCAAACAAGACCTGCTGCTCCCACTCTGTCTCTCCAGCCTGCATACGTCCCCCACGTGTGCAGGGCCTGATGCAAGGGACCTAGTGCTTTGCTGTGGTGCCCCTGTCATTGGCTGCAGGTCTGCATTCCTCCCTTCGACATCAGGACCCAATACCAAATCAGGGTAGGGTGGCCTTACAGCCATAACCACCACAGACAGGGGTGCCACCACTGACTGGCCTTGTGAAGCCAGCTGCCCCACCACAGACTCACAGCCCCGACTGATCCACACATTGGGGCGCTCAGCTCTGGCCTCTTTGAGGCATGCATATTCGGTTTGGCATCACAGACAGCTCAGTCCAGAGAATCCGAAGAGTCTGCAGCATGACTCAGGATGGTCTGCAGCACCAGTGGGTTATCACAGCTTACCACAACAGACACTTCCTCATCCTCCACCCCTGCAACTGGTGCATCCTCACCAGCACATGGATAGAGAAAGACATATGATGCATGTCAAAAGAGACAACAATGTATGTATGCTCCAAGGAGTACTCTGACAAGAAATGGCATTACATTCACCCATCAGATATTACGCATGCACACATTTGGTCCAGTAAGCAAATGATGCATGGCATCTGGTGACAAGTGAGTCGCCACACATGCCAGGGGAAAAGTAATGCTCATGTGACATTTTAATGTACAATGACATCACATGGGAACAGCCAGACATCCATATTCACAAACAATGCCACAGTCGACACATGAAATACTAATGAGGTCTGGCACAGGGAATAGGAGACAATGAGGACCTGCAGGAAGGTGTGGAAAGGGAAGAAGCCCATGAGTGGGTATTACCAAAAATGTGACTTCTGGTCATGGTCCCTGACGTGCAGCGAGATGGAGAGTGGATTTGGTGAAGTGAACAAGGGCCAACAATCCACAAGAGGATGAAGGCAGTGGCCACATGGAGTGGGCACAGAGTGTGTGAGGGTAGGAGGGAGCATGAACCACAATGAGTAGGTTCTATGTGGTACTGGAATTGAGTAAATGCGTATGTGGCCTGGGGACACTCATGCAACTACTCTCTGTGAACATGACAATGTGCATTGACAGGCAGCTCAGATGTGCATCGTGACAAAGAAAAGCATAGGAGCAGGTGACAAAAGGAACATGCATCTCTGCTTGACATGGACTGCAAGTGATACTTTGGGTGCATGCATCGGTCTAGCAGCGCAGAGTGAAATGCAACAAGATTGTAGTAATGAACACTACTTGCCGGTGTCACATGTTTCCCAAGTACCGGGGGAGCACTGTGTGGGGAATGTGTTCTGTCACACAGACATGTGCCACTAATGGCTGTCACACAGGCTACGCCCAGTGTGATGGCCAATTGACATGAGTCTGTACATCACATGACATGCTTTACCCAGGGCTGTTATACAAATGCTGCCAGATGTCCCAATACACAATTGGTGTGGTTGATGCATGACTGGAAAAACACAGGAGATGCAATGACAGACACTCATCTGATGTAACCTCATAATTCTCCAAGCCTGACACACCTTACACCTGTACAGTGAGGATGAATTGGCTCATTGCCACATCATACAGTGTCAGCTGTTCCTCCTCTGGTGGCCCCCCTCCAGCTGCCAGTGCAGAGGTCAGGTTGACACTGAGCTTGTGCTTGGTGTGACGGGTGAGATCGTTCCAGCGCTTGATGACCTGTACCACTGTCTGTATCTCCACTCCTAAGGTGTTTATATGTTCTGTGACATGCTGCCAATGCACCATACTTTTTACGACTGTATGTGTGTTCCCTGCATACAGACACATGTCACAATGGTGATGGGTCACATAGCCAATCAGGATCTGGAGCTCCTCATCAAAGATGTTCTTCTTCCTGTCCTGTGCGTGTCTTGGGGCTGAGCATCTGCCTGATGTGCAAGGCATCCCTTCCTGCCAAGTGTGGCAGGGGGGGTTGGAGCTACCCTTGTCTGGCTGGAACCACTTTGGCACCCATTGACAGGCCACCTTTGGACTGGGGCCAGCCAGACATGTTACCACCACTTCCCCGACTACCTGGGGTTGTGGAAGGTGTGTCACCACCACTACCCCGACCACCTGGGGCTGGGGCAGGTGTGTCACCACCACTTCCTGGACCACCTGGGACTGGGGCAGGTGTTGTTGCACCATCCCCCCTAACAAAACCCCTTTGCCCCCTTTTCCTTGTGGGTCCTTTCCAACCATGGGGGTCATTACAAGGTTGGAGGTAGCCATGCCGCTATTTGCGGCATGGGTACCCCCATACCGCATACCAAGTCCGGGTTCCCTGAATGGGGAAATACCAGGCCATTCCAACCTTGGAGGACCCGTTATTTCCCCATTTAGTGAACACATCCCCATTCGAGCCCACATAGGTGCTCAATGGGAATGGGGACCATGCTAACAACGGGCCCTTTAATAATGGGCCCGTTGTTAGCATGCTGGTCCTTTAGCGGGTCCCACTAAGGGCACCTGGTAAAACCAGACGACCTTAGCGGGACCCTCTAAAGGACCTTGTAATGCGGCGGTAAAGGGTTGACAGCTCCGGCACCTTTACCGGAACCTTTAACCCCTCACTGCCAACCTTGTAATGACCCTCCATGTCATAGGTGTAATGGATGAATGGGAGGCACACCAAGTTTTTGTCCTAGGCACTGTGAGTCAGGGAACAGTCTACATGATGTACAATGTAAATGTGTGGTTCCGCAAGTCTCAAATGTACCTCAAATGGGTGTCATGCAACTTACACGCTAAGGGCCTTTACTTCCGGCTGCCTTACACGGCAGACCCACTCTCCTGCCTCCATGCCATGTTATCTGCCTCCTCCTGCCCTGTACTGCCTCCAACATTGCCATCTACTGCTGCCTGTCCAGTGTGAGTGCCTGCTGCCCACCTGTACTGTGTTGGTGTGCCTGCTTTCCAGCCATTGCATATGCTCCTGTGTCCAGCTCTGTGACCGCCTCAGCTGCTGTGATGCACTCCCACCTTCACATACCACCACCACTGCTCAACAGCCCATCTCCCGGACCAGTTTACACACCCACCCCTGCCTTGGGGGTTGCCATGTCCACACCATCTACCTCTGACCAGAGCGGCCACCCTATGGCAGCAAGGTAGAGGGCTGTCAACTTCACTGCCAAAGAAGCTGACATCCTGGTGGATAAGGTCCTGGAGAATTATGATGCCCTCTTCAACCCAGCGATGCAAAGTGGCAAGGAAGTATATCTCCAGATCTGGAAGGACATAACAGCTGCCATCAATGTGTAAGGGGTGGCAGTCCACTGCTACAAGACTGTCCAGAAGCGTTGCGAGGACCTCAAATCCAGGACCCACATAAAGGCCTGGCAGTTCCTGAAGGCCGATGCAAGCACGGAGGTGCACAATGCACGCAGGTGCCGGTTGTCAAACAACAACATGCAAGTTCTTGTGAGGTTCTCCCCTTAGCTGCATGTCCAGGTCTGCATGTTGCAACAATGTCTGGAGTCAGATGGTCAGTAGGTATGTATTGTACTGCTCTACAGGGCGTGTGTGTTGTGCATGTGCCAGCATGTTTGCAGTGACCCGCTTACTTTTGCAGCATGTATGTCTCAGTGACAAACATCTGCACCCAGGTCCCAGACAATGCTCCCCATGTGGGACATCAGACCTGTGCAGATTCAAAATGCTCTGTATTGTGCATTGGGTGTTGTACTATATGTTTGAAAACTGTGCACATGCAATGTTTCTTGTGTCTGAGATGTGGTTGGATGGCAAGTGTGACAGTTGCGGGAGTGTTGACCATGTCATGTGCAGGCATGCTGCTTATGTGGTTGTGGATATAATAGCAATGTGTGACTATGCATCACTCACATCTGGAGGTCACACGTGCATTTGGATGTTTTGTGTACTCACGTTTGGGCATTGCAGTTAGTTGGACTGTGATGTGATCGCTCGTTACGCTCCTTGTGCACTCAAAGTGATGTATGTGCATGCCATGTGAATGTGCTTGTGGCTATGGCATACCACATGTGCAGTTGATGCACGTATGTGTTGCGGTAGAGGCATGTTGATTGATGTGATGGTGTGGCGAGGTGCCCATGTAGGTGTTGCCATAGCCATGCTGTGAGTGGTGCAAGTATGGTTGGCCACCCGTGGCCATGAATCCACTGTGTGTCTAGCCCACAATGTGTCAACTGCGTTGGGATGCTACTTCTGTGTTCACATGTTGACCTTCCCCTAGGGTCATGTGATTCATCTTGGTATGTGTCTGTTCTCTGGCCACATTGTGCTGCGTTTACCTGGGGATGTGTCATGGAAGTGTTTCTCATCGTGCCT